>NW_020665302.1:7711532-7966216 GCF_002925995.2 Terrapene triunguis
TGTGTGTGTGTGTGTGTGTGTGTGTGTGTGTGTGTGTGTGTGTGTGTTGCAGCACTCTAGTGGGAAGGGATGGGATTAATCTGTTGAGAAAAAAACATTTTCTCCACCGGCTGAGCTAGTGTGGCTGCACTGCTGTGCTGAGTGGCTGGTTCTGAGTTTGAATCTCCATGATTTCCAGGCCTGATATGATCAGTAACGGTAACATCTGGGTCTTCATAATCAATCAGGGCTTGTTGCAAGTGTCTTGTCAAGTCTGGGGCGGGCGAGGTTGACTGACATACGGTTTTATGTCCTGTTATTTTCAGTGAATTATCTAGAAGTGCAGCCCTTCCCCTTTGGATACAAGATGACCCTTGGTTAATATGGATAATAGGGCGCGCGGCTTGGATGAATAGCTAGGGAGGATCGTCCCTTTTGTGTCGTATCGTGACAACACGAGTGAAGATGGGCATCAGTGAGGTTCACAGAACAAACCTGACAGGGTCCCTGTCTGCCATGCCTGGCTGCCAGGTTCACCTGTGCAAAGTACAGAGCCTGCTCACACCAACCCGGAGTGACAGAGCCAGCTGAGGACATAGGCTTTCATGAGCATCAGGACTGTCCGGTGCCTGAATCCCAGGCAGCTTTCCTCTGCAGACGCCATTCACCAGTCAGAGCTCTGGGGTTTTCAGTCGCATCTCCCCACATGAAGCTTCCAGGGCCCTTGAGCTCCTTAATTTAACAGGAAAGAGCAACCTGTCCGCTAAATGAACAGTGGAGTAAAAATTCTGGGCCTGAGCTTTAGCCTGCAGGACTCAGTGCGAGTGAATATATCCCCCCTCCCTTCTTTCCAGTTTTGCCTGTGCAGGGGAAATAAGCAATACAGCACTGCCTAGAGACTCAGGCCTGGTCCACACTTAAGTTTTGCTGGCGCAGCTGGAGTATGGAAAAAATCAACCCACTAATGGACATCTCTGTGCCAGCACAAGCCCTAGTGTAGGTGCAGTTAGACTGGCAAAAAAAAGGGCTTGTGCCACTTCAGCGTATTTCATTCGGGGAACTAGTATCAACTCTGCTGGCCAAAGACTCTTCAGCTGGTATAAACTCCGTTAGGTGGGTTTGCTGGTGAGCTCTGCCAGCAAACCCGTTCTAGTGCAGACGAGGCCTGAGAATGGGATGCTTACAGCAGTAGAAATCCAGGGCCAGTCCTCCATCGTCTTGCCCCTTGTGTGGCCATTTACACCAGTGCAAACGGAATGCAAAATGTTGCCATCCTGATGTGGACATGTTTTATGCTCGCTTTGCCACCGGTGTTCTGGGACGGCACAAGCTGCAGGGCGGCAGAAAATCCGGTCCCCACCGTGTCTCTTGAGTCTGCTGAAAATGTGGCTGTGACATTTGGAGGGCAGCCAGGCCCCAACTTCCCCTCTGCTTCTGTGAAACCAGCAGATCCCAGTAGAAGGGGGCAGCGTCACCTTCGCAGCATGCTCCCGCTTCTCCAGCCCGTCTGGAGCAGCCTCTGTGCGTGAGCCACAGGGTTCCACTTTGCAGGTAGGGAGGGGGCAGGCTGGATGACCCAGTTCCCACCCCCAGTAACGCCTGCCGTTACCGCACGGACAGCAATCAATGCCATTAACGAGGGCACAGCAGACCGGACCCACTTACACAGTGGCTGCTTTTAGGAGCCACTCCCATTTGCTTGCACATCAGAGGTGGGCAAACTACAGCCTGCGGGCCACATCCGGCCGCGGGACCCTCCTGCCCAGCCCCTGAGCCAGGGCCGGCTCTAGGCACCAGCCAAACAAGCTGGTGCTTGGGGCGGCACATTTTTAGGGGCGGCATGGCCGACGCCAGAATGCCGCCCCTAAAAATGTGCCGCGGCCGCCCTAGCTCACCTCCGCTGCGGCTGCCTGGGAGGGAGGGGGAGATCCCGAGCGGCCGCGGTGCGCGAAACGGCTGTTTTGCGCGCCGCTGCTCCCCCTCCCTCCTAGGCTTGAGAGCGTGGGGGGAGGAGGTAGGGCTGGGGATTTGGGGAAGGGGCGGAGTTGAGGTGGGCGGGGGAGGGGGGGGGGCGGCCAAAATTGTTTTTGCCTTGGGCGGCAAAAACCCTAGAGCCAGCCCTGCCCTGAGCTCCTGGCCCGGGAGGCTCGCCCCCGGCCCCTCCCCTGCTGTTCCCCCTCCCCTGCAGCCTCAGCTCACTGCGCCGCTGGCGCAATGCTCTGGGCGGCGAGCAGGGGAGGCTCCAGGCACCAGCGCACCAAGTGCGTGCGTGGGGCAGCAAGCCGCGGGGAGCTTTCGGCGGCATGCCTGCGGGAGGTCCGCCGGTCCCATGGTTTCGGCGGCAATTCGGCGGCGGGTACGCTGAAGGCGTGGGACCGGCGGACCTCCCGCTGGCATGCCGCCGAATCCACGTTACCAGCGGACCACCCACAGGCGTGCCGCCGAAAGCCGCCTGACTGCCGTGCTTGGGGCAGCAAAATACATAGAGCCGCCCCTGGTGGCGAGGCTGTGAGCTCCTGGGGCAGCGCAGCTGCAGAGCCCGGCCTGACCCAGTGCTCTGTGCTGCGCGGGGCGTGGCTGCCTGTCCTGGTGCTCTGGGCGGTGCGGCTGTAGCGCCGCCGGCCACCGGTGCTCCAGGCAGCGCGGTAAGGGGGCAGGGAGCGGGGGGGTTGGATAGAGGGCAGGGGAGTTTGGGGTGGTGGTCAGGGGCCAGGAGTATGGATAGGGGTCGAGGCGGTCAGAGGGCAGGGAACAGGGGGGTTGAATGAGGGTAGGGGCCCAATGGGGGGTAGTCAGGAAGGAGAAGGGGGGTTGGATTGGGGGAGCGGGGGCAGTTAGGGGCAGGGGGAGGACCTTCAGGGGACAGAGAGCAGGGGGGATGGATGAGGCAGGGGTCACTGGGGGGGGCCATCAGGGAACTGGAGGGGTTGGATGGGGCAGGAGTCCTGGGGGGCCATCAGGGGGCAAGAAGCAGGGAGGGTCAGATAGGGGGCGGGGGCCAGGCCACGCCTGGCTGTTTGGGGAGGCACAGCCTCCCCTAACTGGCCCTCCACACAATTTCAGAAACCCGATGCAGCCCTCAGGCCAAAAAGTTTGCCCGTCTCTGTTGTACATAGAGCAGCTGCCTAATTAGGCCCCCTGCTGCCTGCTCAGGCCCCGTCTGCTTCTAGCCAGCCACAAGGTCATGGGCTAACGAGCCTGTTGAGCCCCTGCCGGATCCCCACTCACCCTGCCCTGGTTTTCGAGATTAATAGATTTCAAGTCCAGAAAGGGGCTGCTGTGATCATCTAATAACACGGGCCATAGGGCTGCCCCCCAATAATGCCTGGAACAGAGCTTTGAAAGGAGAAAAAAATCCAGTCTTGATTTAAAACTTGCCAGTGACGGAGAATCCACCATGGCCCTTGGTAAATTGTTCCCATGGTTAATTGCCCTCCCTGTTTAAAGCTGCACCTTATTTCCAGCCTGAATTGATCTAGCTTCAGCTTCCAGCCACTGGGCTGTTAGAGCTTCCTCTGCTAGACTGAAGAGCCCATTGTTTGTTCCCTAGGTAGGTACTTACACCCGGTAATCGAGTTACCCCTTCACCTTCTCTTTGTTACGCTAACTCCACTGAGCTATGGGGCATGTCTTCTAAACCTTGTTGTTTCCTTCTGCACCTTCCGGGGTGTGTTGTGTTTACAGTCACAACTGCAGTGGTGAGCAGGACAAAGCAGGGATGGGTCCAAGGGTAAACTGTGGGTCCAGGCACCTCCCAGCTCTTGGTGAGTTACGGTCCACGTCTGAAGTTGGCGCCTCTGAGAAGTAGGTATTTGAGCTCACCCGGTGGCCTTGGCAGGACCCCAGCTGGTAAATGGCTGCAGGACCAAGCAGTTGTCCCCTTTGGAATGAGCCACCTTCTGACTGCAGAGGCAGAAGGAGTTAGAAAGCACCCCACAGCTCCAGGAGAAGGCCTAAGTACTGCTCTTGTTTGTATTACGGCCATGCCGGGAACTCAGGGATCCATCCTGCAAGGCACTGCACTAACCCAGTGAAACCCAAAGAGCTGAGCATCTAAATAGACAAGACAGGTGGGAAGAGAAACAGAGGGCAGTGACTTACCCAAGGGTATTCAGCAGAGCCAGGATTAGAACCCAGGACTCTCAACGCTCCAGCCAACACCCTATAGTCCAATCTGCTTCTCCAGGGCACGTTGTTGGAAGCACCAACTTAATTTGTTTCCATTGTTATCAAAGTAAGCCACTGTGTCAGACAGAGCAGCGCTGGGGACGCTGATGTATTCACCGAGAGGACTGGCTGGCAGGATAGTACACACAGTTTCAAGGCTGTCTCATCTCTGTTGTGCTGTGTTCCCTCATTAATCACCCTATAAAAGGGAACCCAGACGCCTCGTGCCAACTGCAAATGTGAAATCTTTGTCATTGGCCACATCTCCTCTACTATACATCATCTCCTGTCCTCGGGGACGCAGGCGGGGATATCTTCATTTCCCTTCATGGCAAAGGTAAACCACAATAAAACGCTCAGCGCTCTGATGCTAAGTATTGTAGCCAGAAAGATATCAGGACTGATGGTGTCTGGGGCTAGTGGCTACGCTCAGAGCCGAGCACAGTGCGGGGCGGTGACAGGCAGGCTTCCTGCTTCCTCCACACAGCTCCCCGACGGCCGTCACTCCTGTCCTGGGATACCCCTTCCATTCCACACCCGGACCCCCTAACTCAGCTGTGTGATTGCATCCCACGCAGGGCCTGTCACCACCCTGTTATCCCGAACCTCGCCCTACGCTGCTCTGACGGTGCTAACAGGTAACTGCAGCTGTTTCCAAACAGGGCACAACTCTTCCTTTCATCACCTCCTGATCTCCCAGTCTGGGCTTCTCTGGAGCAAATATTCCTGGTGGTTGGGAATTAGACCAAATCCTGTAGCCCTTCAAAGGCATCCCTGGATTGGTGGCATCCCAGATTCTGTTCCAGGTGGGTCTAGGAATCCATGACAGGTTCCACCCTTTCCAGGGGCTGGATTGCAGTTCTGGAGCTCACCTGACTCTCCCTCCTGGATATAGAGCCCTCTGCTGGTTTGATGGACTAGCACCCCATTGTGCTAGATGCCGTGCAAACACCAGAACAAAAAGACGGCCCCTCCCCCAGGGAGCTTCCCATCTTGGCCAATACTTGACGGTTGCTGTCTGGGCCCACCTGGAACTACAGTGTGTGCGTTGGCTGACCCTGAGCAGTGTTCTGCCTGGGATTAGAACTCAGTGCTGGCTGTGTATGAGTGTTGTGTGTGAGATCCAAAGGAGCCCAGACTCTGCCTTCAGTTCTGTGGGGTTTTTTGATTTGTGATGTAATTCCCCCGTGCTCCCCCTGCTTGTGAGAGGGATGCCAGTGTCCTGCTATCCAAACAGAGCCCTGACATTGGCCCTGATCACTCCGCTCCCTGGAGCCCGTGTCCCTTCCTGGGCTGCAAATCTGCAAGTCTGATAGAATGGAGCCAGCTCAGCCCTGTCCCAAAATGAACAGAAAGAGAAACCCTGCAGGGCATTGCTGTACCTGCTGGGACCCACTTCTGCTATCAGCTGATTGAGGGCACAGTCCTCAGCTGCTACCAACATGAGATTGTTTCTGTCTGCAATGGAAATCGACAGACGCCCGAGACCGTGAGCAAGGCAGCCCTGGGTAAAAAGAACCCACAAGAGCGAAGTTACGGTAACGCATAAAGCTAGGGGAAATGGCTACAGGGCATCTGTTCCTGACCATTTTATCCAGTTCTTATGCTGACGGGAAAGTTCCTCCTGTGATTCAGACTCAGTGGTTTGGAAGGGAGCCCATGTGGATGTGAGTCAACCCAAAAGGATTTTGGTGCCCATTTTTGGGGTGTGTCTGTTGGCTAGATGTTGCCTTTTAGCCCACAGACCTGGCCTTTGAGGGGCTGTTCTTCGTATTGCAAGGAAGGCCCTTCCTCACCAAACTGGTGATGGGAGACACTGTCGGTGTGTGACAGAGCGGGGTGCATGACTCCGTGGTTTTGCAGACGGCTGCATAATGCAGGTGCTAGTTGAGAGCTCTTTATGGAGCTGCCTGTTCTCTGAGCACGCTGGTGCATTTTCCCCATAGTCTGCAGGGACACGGAGGGAGTCATTTCCCTTCCACCATTACCATCAGGAACGTAAAGTCTCACCCGTGCACAGAGGATCTTTGCTGCTCTTGTAATGCTCTGCACACAGAATCTTGTGGTAGGGGAACTTCTAACAGTTCAGAGGGTCAGTCTGGAAAATCACCCAAAAGGTCATTTGCTTCCCCTGACCTTACCCAAAATATCCAACCCTCTTGGGTCATGTCAAGGATTTGGGGCTCAAGCCCTCCATGGGAACGGCCCATGTTCCCTTGGGGGATTGCCTCACCCCACATGTGCATGACTGCCCGCGACGGCTACCTTCCATTGGAACTAAAGAACTGTCGTCAGGGAGTCAGACCCATGAGCAGACACAGAACTCTCTCAGTGTCCGGGCCGTGAATCTGGAACTCACGTTCTGAGGAGATGAAGATGGCCATGAACCTCCGAGCGCAGCACATGGTCTTATCAGCCACTCGGAGATCTGTCAGACCTGTACCAGCATCGGACTGTTCAGGGCATTGTTTTTAGCTGCCTCTGTTTGGTCGCAGGGTCACACCAATCTTGCAAAATATGCCATCTTGTCTGGCTAAGCCAGGTTTTCCTTAGACAGAAGGAAAAAGGGGAGAGAAAGGAGAAAGACGTAAGGTAGGTAAAGAAAAGGACACACTGGGGCGAGAGGTGGACAAAGTCTCACATCCCACGACGTGTTGGGAATTTAGCCAGAGCTGGAGGAGGTGGCAATGTCATCTGGCTCCAGCTCTCTGGCTGATCAGGTTAGGACATATCTCAGGTCTAGGATGGAGAAATTCCCAGGAGACAGTGGGGGTTGCAGCCATGATGGTGAAATTTTCTCACCAAGTCTTTCTTTAAGGACCCCAAAAGGGAGTGATGGGCGGAATAGCCCATCCCCTCATTATTGTGTCCACCAATTAGGCCTAATTTCTGACATGTTCATTTTGGTTCATTGATTTTCCCACTCCCACACTTTTCTTCTTCACCAGCCACAATCTTTACACAGTCCTAGAGCAGCATCAGGAGGCCTTTTTGTTTGGACTAATTGAGTCATTTTGTCCCTTTTCTGGCACCTTTTCCAATCAGGATTTGTTGTTATAGGCCAGGGGTAGGCAACCTATGGCACGTGTGCCAAAAGCGGCATGCGAGCTGATTTTCAGTGGCACTCACACTGCCCCGGTCCTGACCACCGGTCCGGAGGGCTCTGCATTTTAATTTAATTTTAAATGAAACTTCTTAAACATTTTAAAAACCTTATTTACTTTACATACGACAATAGTTTAGTTATATATTATAGACTTTTAGAAAGAGACCTTCTAAAAACGTTAAAATGTATTACTGGTACGCGAAACCTTAAATTAGAGTGAATAAATGAAGACTCGGCACACCACGTCTGAAAGGTTGCCGACCCCTGTTATAGGCTATTGTGACTTCTTGTGAACTCACACTCACGTTTCATGGATGAGTCACAATTAGGGTCAATTTGTAGGCTCAGCTCTTACACCAGCTCCCAGCACACCACACGGGGCTGGATAGGGCTCACTCGCTATCCTCCCGTGTGGAGCAGGTGCGCACGTGGCAAACAGGCAAGGCTGAGACTACCCGAGCAGTCACAAGACATGTCTACACTGCAATTAAAAACCTGCGTGTCTAACTGAAGTGTAGATATACCCATAGAGGCTCTGCTGCCTGGCCGGGAGCAGTCCTTCACCCCAGCCCCTGAGGGACTCCCCAACCCACAGCTCAGGCAGGATGCTGGGGAAGAGAGTTTGGGGCTAATTGCTTAGCTGATGACACATATTTAATATTTCATGGATAATTCATGGCTCTTCATTAACAAAAATAGGAACAAAATAATTATAGCCCCGATCTCAGTTCAGGGTGCGGAGGCAAAGGGAGGGTGGAAAACCTGATCAGAATAAATGTGACTGCTTCCATGAATTATTAACATGAAGCAAAGGAAGAGCGAACAGGTTTTTAAATGCTGTAATGTGTATATGGGGAGAGAAGTCTGATTCAGAGCTGAAGGAAGCATCCCCCAGAGCTTTGTCATGGCTGAGTCTTGCGTCACCTCCTTGGAGTGTTTGTGTTCCCAACAAGTGGCATGCGATCCCAGAGGAACCGCGTACAGTAAATGAGTACAAGCATCTGAAGGAAAAAGCTGAGCTGAGCGATGATTTAAAGGGGTGCTTTCACGGTGGATTTCACTTCCCAAGTTTAGCCACAGAGAGATTCCCTCTGTCAATATATGTCTGTATTGATTTCTCAAATTATGGAAGATAATTTGAGTTTGAAAGAAAGATGGGCCTGAAGTGCTAGATACAGCGTTCCGACCAAGCGTCGAGATGTTTGGATAGAGGATTTGGTTTGGGCCATTTTACAGAGGCAGGATATAGTATCTGTAGCTTGCAGCTGCAATCCGTTGAATTTTTTGTGTGTGCTGCACCTTTCCACATTTAATAACTCTGCCTGTCTGCAGAGATGGCAGCCATTTTGTTCTCTGAATCCCTGAAGCATGTAACTCAGGAGATGCGCACACACTGTGCTCTCTCTCATGGAGACTTTGTGTGTGTGTGTGTGTGTCCTTTCTTGTTGCTGATTTTCTTTAATTTAGAGTGAAGGTAGATGGCTGCTCTGTGTGTGTGGTGAAAAGCATAAGTCAGGTTTTGAATTTTGGGCCTAGATCACAATATGAACTTCACCAGAGTCCAAAGGGCTTTTCCGATGCAGGGATCTGGTTCAGACCCACATCCAGTACAAATAATCATCTGAGCGGTAAACAAGTTGGTGTGTTTTGAAAGGTACCAAGGAAAAAAAAACAAACTCCATCTTTAAAAAGACTGATCCCAGACGCCTGATCTCCAAGAACACTGATATGCTCTGGGTCTGAACAAGGTAATCAATCAATTATTCAGCATCAGTTTTGTGGGGGGAGCGGCTCAGTCCTTCAACTGTGTCATTAACAGTGAAGGGACAAACTGCACAGCCTCCGGGGAGCATGAGTAACTCCAGCAGGAAAGAATATAGCCGTTTCTCGTATCCTTACCCCACCTTCGTTTCAGGAAACTCCCACAAAGCAGCAGGCGATGTGAAGAGATGGATTGTCCGTGGGGGCTCCTGCAGAAATAGGCATGCAACCAGCACGGGCATGAAGTTGAGCTTTCATGTGCCTGTGCAAAGCTGGTAACCGCTACGTAGGCTCATGGCTTGTGCATGTGATAACTGAGGTTCTTTGCATTTGCACTTACATTTTTCACAGCCCTTTTGTCAATGCCTTAGGGAGTCAGTTACGGGACTGAAATAATGAGGGATCGGAGCTTGTCTTTATGATTCAGCTCCTGTGTGGGGGAAATACATGAGCGAGTCCAGATCTTGCGGTGTTGAGAACTAAGTCTCACTATTGGAAGAGGAAGCTATAACGTTTGGAGAGGTTCAGATCTATTGCAAAGTTGAAGGCACAGCCCTAGTAATTGCACATGCAGACGGACACTTATGGCGGGTTTGTTTGTTTGTGTGTTTTGCAGGATGACCCACTGCACCCTTCTTTGCAGTCGGCTATCACAGGCTCAGTCCTGCAAGGAGCTAAGCACCCTGGCCTGGTCCAGCGAAACACTTTAATCCCTACAGCATTGAGCCCTATAGGCGTATCACAGTCACATTAGAGCTTTCCCATTGTTATGAATATGATTTGAGAACTGAAATATATAGAGCAGAAATAACCATGTAATCTAGGGCTACACACTATCCAAGGGTCCTGGTGCCCAGTGCTTCACTTGCAAGGTCTTTTAATGGCACTAGAAGCTTTCCACGGAACTATGTATTTTTGTGTCACTCATTCCCAAGATAATCTAATAGGTCTCTCTCTCTCCCTCCATGCTGATAATATCTTCAAGGCTCTTGTAAGATCCCTTGCAGTGCTGGCTTTATTTAACCATCTTCTATTCTGCCATCAAGCAATCTGAGGTGGTTTGAGCTCTGGCTTCAGTGTGGCACATTAGCTTTTGCTACGTGGATTGCTAGAAGTTGGTTGGCTTCAACAAGCAGGCCCCCCGGCAATCAATACATCCATTCGCTAGGGGGAACCAGAAGTGGAAAGGACAGGGTCACTAAATTAGAGAAAGGTGCACGGGGGGAGGGGGGATCAGCTATCGAGGCCTCCTGATACCCAGAAATGGAGTCGCTATATCACGTGCCTCAGGAATGATTATGAATAAAGAGAATTTGGCTCTGGAAACAGCATATCTGTGCTGTACTAGTGCTAGCTTATGAGGCTAGGGATGGGGTTGATAGTGCTTCCGATCAGGTTTTCAAGCATGTGTTTGGTGCTTTTACACCCCTTGATGTTTAATCCCTAACTCCAGGAGGGAGGGAGAGGGAGAGGGTGAGGGTCACAGGACCATATGGCCACCCACTCTGCCAATATAAATGGCTGCAAAACACTCAGAGAACCGAGGGCTTTTACTAGAAAATTGATCTTTCTGAGGCTGACACCAAATGGACAGCAGTGCCTCATCCTGGGCACAGGGGCATCCTGTGTGTGTGTGTGTGTGTGTGTGTGTGTGTGTGTGTGTGTGTGTGTGTGTGAGAGAGAGAGAGAGAGAGAGAGAGAGAGAGAGAGAGAGAGCGAGAGAGAGAGAGACTCAGCTACGTTACTGTCTAGATAAAGAATTATCCAGCGAAATAAATATATTTCCATTGAGAGATTTCACAGTGAACGCCCACACACTGTTTGGATCAACCAGAATAGTGTTATGTTATATATGCTGTGTGGAGGGGGCTGCTGTATATACAGTAAAAATATGTAACGGCCCAATATCTGTCCATCTCCCACAGCAGTGTACACAGCAAGGGGAAAGCAGAAGAATGCATAATATATAAAGGCTCATTACTAGTCAGGATAGCTAATGGAGCAGTTCTGGTTGGAGGGGGTGTACGTATCTAAAGGGTTGGTCAAATTTTCCATTGAAACTTTTTTTAAATCTTGTTTTCCACTACACAACTTCTCGTAAAGTGTCTGTCTGGTTTCCTCCAATCTTGACTGTTTGGTTTTCTAATGGGGAAAAAGAAAACTTCCCCCTTTTCACTTTTCTGACAGTCAGAATTTTCCCTGGGAGGAAAAATACCATTTTCTGACCAGTTCTACAAAATCGTCCCATTAGCTATGTGGGCGTGCTTGATATGTATAATCTTGTGGGTGTGCACACAACTGATGGGATGATAGAGTCCAAGGTATACAGAATGGCTGGTGGCTGTTTTGACACTTAGCATAACTCTAGGCAGGAGAGACACCTGCAGCTGTTGGATTAACTGGTGCTCTGTACCAGAGCAGCTCTATCACCCCCTTTTCATACTGTCTATACCTCTGCTTGTTTTTTCTCTCGCCACTTCCCCTGATTTTCCAAGGTTAAAACTGCTTTGGAATCTATTGACAGTGACAGATAAATAGCACTGAAGGAGGGCTACAGGCCATTCTGAGGAAAGCGAGGGGAAAGGTATTTTATTTTCCATGCAAAATATAAAGAAAAATGGTTTTTTGTCAAAACCCCCAAACATTTTGGTCTTTTCGACTTTTGACGACGTTGGGCATTTCTCACGGAAAATGTTCCAATTTGTCAAAAAGGCATTTGACATCCAAAAGCATTTAGCCCATAGATTTTTGACAGCTTTAGCTCTGAGCACTGTCTATTTGTACAGCACCTTGCACTCTGGGATCCTGGTCCATGATTGGTGTTCCTAGGCACTACCTCAGTACAAATAACCCAATCACTAGGTGAGTTAGTGTCATCAGCGAAACGGGTCATCCATCAGCCTGTGTTAAACCAGGTTCTGGTACCGACTTGGGACGTCTTTCCCTTCCCTGGCATTCTCAGCATTCCTGTCCAGCCCTGGAAGCTGGCTGAGTAACAGATCTGAGGGGAAGAGACATAAGTTACGAAAGTTCCCCAAAAATCTGTAGTGTTCCGTTTAATATCCTCTGTCAGGGGGCTGTATTCTGCCCTTGCTGGAGGATGGATTCTGTGATTTCCACCACCAGCTGTTGTGACGCTAGACCGTTGCTCCAGTGCCCTCTTGGTTTCATTTGGGGAAGGCCTCAGACATGAGTTAGAAACCAAAAACAAGCAACCACCAAACCCCAGACGCCAGCCCCTACCTGTCTCGCTGCGGTCAGGAGACAATTGGCTTTACCCTTCCCGGCAGCTGTCTGCCTTGTCAAGGAGCGGGCCAGCAAGGAGTGACAGGCTCCATCGACTCGGGCTGTTATCTGAGCCGCCACAGCCAGCAGTCCCATTCTGCCGCTTTTGTCTGTCCATCAGCAGCATGTTTGCTGAGTTAATGAAGTACTATGGTGTG
The DNA here is from genome assembly GCF_002925995.2 of Terrapene triunguis. Classification (NCBI taxonomy): domain Eukaryota; kingdom Metazoa; phylum Chordata; order Testudines; family Emydidae; genus Terrapene; species Terrapene triunguis. Next base: position 7,723,989 of record NW_020665302.1, read on the forward strand.
AGGGAGACGGAGAAAAAAGGCAGCCCGATAAACCCTCCTGGGGGGAAGAAAGCAGCAGCAATATCTGGATCTGCATGGCAGGCTGTTGGGGGAGAGATGGAGGTGGGAACAAAGGAAGCTGACATTTTGTTCCAGAGATACCAGAGATCTGGGAGTCTGACCCTTATGGGGAAAAATGAAGCGCCAGGGCTGTGGGGTTTGGACTGGAGAAACCTGCTCAGACAAAGTGAATGTACTAGTAAATAATAGGTCGCAGCATTCAAACCACGTCAGTTGCTTTCATTCGGGTTAGGGGCCTGTGAGTGACCCAGCAGCATCGGGCCAAATACTGCTCCTGCCAGCCCCCCCCGGGGAAGCGTGTACCTGCATAAGAGACGCTAGGCTTGGATCAGTTCTCTCTTGGCCACCCCATGTCAGCTGAGGCCAATGGACCCCCGTGCCTTCACTCATTTGTCTGTCTCGCAAACATAGCAGCGCATCCGCAGTCCCCGTTCCCAGGTGCATGGGGCTGCATTGCAGAGGGAGGTATGGGGCAGGTTAGGGGAGCTGCAGGATACCCACCAGCCCAGTGTCATGCAGTGGCTGGAGCCCCTCGCTTCCTGCAAATTCACTCCCCCCGCCCCACTTTAAATATGGAAAGAAAGCTGTGTTTTTAATGGGCTGGATCTGGAGAGCTGGGAAGCCCCTGCAACTCCTAATGGCTTCACCCCTACAGTCTCCGTACAGGAACCTGTCCCTAACTGCCCCTGCAAAGATAAAAGACACAGAGATAATGTACGTATGCGGGTGAGGGGGTAAAGAAGTTAAAAACCGGCTGGATGCTGCCTAACGGCGCTCCCCTCGCGGGCCTTGTTTTGGTCCCACTGTTAGCCACCAAACACTAGTCAGAACCCGAGATCCATTAATAGCCAGCTGGGCTGCTGCCAGTGGCAGGCTTTATTCCTCCACCACTTGACTTTTACCGTCCATGTGGCATTTAATGGTCATTTCTAATTGGCACTGACATGATGGGCAGGACCCCTGCTGGGCGGATCACTGCAGGAGGAGGTGAGGCACCAGCTCTGTGAAAATGCATCTGACGGCTTCCTTCTATGTGCACCCTGGCCGGATGTAATTAGCCTTGGTATCCTGGGTGCACATTGAGTGTGACCAGCATATGCTGGCGCAAGCAGTAGCTACTTGCTTGATTGCTCAGAGGGCACTGGGGGATTCACCCCCAAGTCCCTTTTCGTGTGGAAATCATTGCTAGGAAGGAGGCTGGGGGGAGTGTGGAAGGAGCCTCGTGCGGGCAGTAGGAGTGATAATGATCAAATGGAATCGTTTTGAAACAAGGGGCTGGATTCAGTTCAGGTTTTATTTCCTGCAGACTCATTTCTTTGTCTCCGATTCTCTGCCCACTCACATGGGCCGTGGATACTGGGGCTAGTGAGAGGCGTGGGATCATAGAAGTTGGACATGGAACAAGCTGATAAACTCTTCAGGTCCATTCCATTCCTCGAACCCTCTGCCAGGGCCCAATATAATAACCTGGAGAGGGTCCATGGAATTAAAATAATTCAGCCCCCTTGCTGCTCAGAGCTACACGTGTGGCACCATGATTTGCACATGGTAGCTAAGGATTCTGGGAGGAAGTGGCTGTTAGGCTGGCATATGGGTTCCTGAGAAGTGAAACGGGAGGGCGGGGGGGGGGGGGCGATATCTTGGCTTCAGATAAGCAAGTGTCATTCCCACTGAACTCAATGGGATGGGGCTGCCCCTGTCTGTGATTGCACTTCCCAGCCCTGAGGGTTCTGTGTTACGCTACAAAGGAAAGTTGCTTGCCCCAGAAGTTACCCCATAGGGAGGAGAGGGTTAATTGTGCCGTGAAGCTCTCAGAACAAAGAGCTAGCTCTGCTGGACTGTGTAATAGGGCTGAAGGCAAGTTAGTTCCCTGATTAATGTAAACTGAAAGGAGGATCCCAAAGACTCAACCCCTTGGAGGGCTTCTGCTGTGAAAATGTGTCTTGTTCTGCTGCTGCCGCTGGAATTGGGTCTCTCTCTGACTTGGACACCAGAGGAAACCGGGGCTCAGATTTCATTTCTGCAGGGAGATCGGCGCTGAATGCTGTGGCAGATGGGGAGGCTTTGATTTCTCCGAATGGAGGCAGGCCTAGCCGATAGCCACAGCCCGAGCTTTCAGCATAGGGCTGCAAACCAGAGCTGACAAGTGGCCAATTACTGGGAGCGCTCTCTGCCTCTGAGGAGAGGGGTCCAGGACCTCAGAATGCTCCCAGGAGGCAATCGAAGCAAAGGGCAGCTGAATGCTGTGCTCCCAAAGGACAGACATGGGACAGGACACAGCCCAGCCAGCAGCCACTGCTTCTCTTAACTGGTTGGGTATCGATTTGACCCGAACGCTCAGTTATTTCTTTCAATTACACTTTCCAGAAGCCCTCTCCTAGCAGACAATGGGCGTCTAATGAGAGACAAAGCAGGCAGTAACTTCTTCCCCTGCGGAGTCCATGCATCAAAGCGAGGCTGGAGGCCAGGTGCCCCCAAAGCTAAATTGTGCTGGATGCTCAGGCATTGGCACCGATACAAGCAGGCCAGATGTCTGTCACAGGCTGTACCATAGACGGATGTCTGGCTTCTCCAGTGCAGCTCCGTAGCCTTCATGTGTGTTGCTGGATTCCTTTGATGCCTGGGTAAATATTCAGTTCCACTAAAGGATTCTGCAGGTTTTCCTGCTTTCTTTATATTTCCTCGAGCATCAACAAATGCTTTGAGTGAATCTAGTGAAAGGTGCCAGGCTGTCAACCCTTGGCAACTGAAGTCCTCTCTCCATTCAGTACAGTCTGGATGGATAGCAGAGAGCGCGCTCTCCCTCTCTCTTCTCTCCCCCCCACCCCCCCATCACTATGTTTCAGCCCTGACTTGGAGAAGAGCCCATGTCTGGGCTTGAAGGTAAAGCTCTGATCCATTGTTGAATGCCAGCAAATGTACCGGCTGTGGTGGGATGATACCACATGACTTCCTCTGTGGAGGAGAGGAGCAGTGACAGATTAGGGGGAGCAGATGGGTCCAAACACCCTGCTGGCTTTCCTCATTCTTGTGTTAAAGATTCTAAGCTTGGTGTCCCCCCGGTGCAGGGAGATGCAGCGTTGGGGACGGCTCCAAAGGAAGGAGGAGTGGTGTTTGTGCCACTCCTCTCCCCTGGGAATTCCTCTGGAGTCGTGCAACTGTATCGTGTGGATGAGCCTTCCTTCTCAGTAATTCCCCGTTTTTCCTATTCTTCACCTGCCTCTGCGCCACTCCCATGTGGTCTGTCACAGCCTGAGCTTTCTTTCCTGGTCTTCAGCCCCATATAGAGGAGTTCTGAGCAGAGGAGTGAGGGGTCCATCTCATCCAGCCCAGGAGGAGGGAATCCAGGCTGGTTTTCCTAGCCTGAGCCTGGCGTCTGGTGAGAGGGCAGGAACATGGAACAGAAATCCTTCCTGCAACCCTGGACCCATGGCAACTGGTTCCAATCCCTATCCGCTGTCTCCTCCCGGACAGAACTCCAAGTGCACCTGAGTCTGTGGGCACTGGCAGCTACCGAGGTGGCAGTGTGCTGCAGGACTGTGCATTGATACTGATAGCAGGAGGACCAGGATGGCGATCTCCTGGAAGCTTGAAGCACCCTTGTGCTGCCCTGAAGAGAGAATGCACACATGGCTCTTTGACAGCTAGAGATCCCTGAGCCATCCTTTCTGAATTCCCTACAGCTTTCCCTCATGGTACTGGTAGGGTAGGGTCTGGGATGGTCTCTTAGTCAATAGGCAATGTAGGCCACATGACAGATCGGTGTATTCTCAGCTAGAGACAAAGGAGCGACCCTGTTTTATGGGGAGGGCAAGGCTGAATCTGAGGCACCCTGCTTTTCTAAGAGAGCCTGAAAAGCTGCCCTGTTTTTCCTCCTTCCCTTTGTCTCTGGGGACTATTGTCCCTTTAACGATGATGTACTTAGGGGACTTTAGTGCCTTGTGTCCCATTGTTTCCGACAAACTAATGGGCAGCATGCTTTGTGCTCCGAGATTGTTCCGAGCAGTAATCCTTGCACTCCATCTCCAGCTGCAATTACCAAAGCCAAGTCGATGCAGTTGATGGTAATAGGATGGTAACACTGTCTGAATTTGTATTTAATGCCAATTCCGAGGGCCTATAATTTTCATCAGCACGGCATGACTTTTTATAGAACAGAAAAATGTGAGAGCGGTTAATGAGCTGTAATTCTGAAGAGCTTCTGCCTTGATTGGGACTAATTATTTTTATAAAGAAAATAATTAACAAACCGAACAACCTATAGAATAAAAAGCATGTGCATTAATTAAACCATGCGGTATTTTCAATGCACCTTTATCTTCCCTTCCCCAGAACACCAGAAATATATGGCTGCATTAATCTGCACAAGGCCAGACTCCGCTCTGATTTACATCCTATTCAATGCTGTTGGCTTTAGCTGATCTGCAAGGGAGGGGTGTGCCTCAGGGACGAATTTGGTCCTGGGCAGGGACGCACTTACCCAGACCAAAAGCCTAGATCCAAACACCTTGAAGTTTGGATCTGGATCCGCCCTCACTTCCAATGGAGTTTGCAGCTGCCCTTGAGTGCTAATAAGTGGAATGAAAAACCTCAACCCAAACACACCTGCACTTTGGGAAAGCTGCCTTAGCGGGAGAGAGTTAAATTTCAGCTATTGAGTTTACCCAAGAGAAGAGTAAGCGGTGACTTGATCGGACTATACGTTCCTAAGGTGAGGAGAAGATTTCTCATAGTAGAGGACAAAGGCATAACAAGATCCAGTGGCTACAAACTAAGATGAATGACTAGAATCGAGGTGCCAGGCTTTACCAGTGAGGGTAATGAGCCACTGGAGCAATGCACCTAGGGACATGTTGGATTCTTCATCATTTGAAGGCTTTAAATCCAGACCGGATGTCCTTCTAAAGGATTTGCCCCAGTTCAACCCCATGTTACTGGACATGATGCAGGAATGCTTGGGATGAAAATCATGGGCTTCCGTTACGCAGGAGGTCAGACTAGAGCATCAGAATGGTCCCTTCAGGTCTGAAAACCTGAATCTGTACAACTGTGGATCTGATTAGAGTAGGTGACTGGCCATCATGAGATCAGAGCTCCCTTTCTGGCTCGGCCACTTGCTGTGAAATCATTCATCTGTGCCATTTTGTAAGAGAGATGGAGCTACTTTGCATGGGCGGAGACCTAAGGGTTCATAAAGCACTTGGAGATCCTCAGCTGAACGGCGCTATATAAATCCACATAACCCTTGTCCTATGTATCAAATTTTGTGAGTTAAGCACTTGTGTGTATAGACACCCATAGATATAGAATCTATATAACTTGTTAACAAGACTAATTCTTCCATTTTCCTGGGGTTATTCTAGGAATTCATGAATGTGTTTGCATACTCTAGGTTTTTGTTTATGAATAATTCTGGATTATCTAAATGTGATTAGCAGCAGTACTGTGCAGTTCTCGGTCGCCTTTCAGCTGAGGGCATCAAAGCATTTTGCAAACGTTAGCTAAGCCTCACAGCATCCCTGTGAGCTGGGAAATTACTATTACACCCAATTAAAGATGGGTGCATAGAGAGGTGAAATGACTTTCCCAAGCAAGTCAGTGGCAGCATCTGGAACGGGACCCAGAAGTCCTGACTCCCAATCTCCTGCTCTAGCCACTCCCCACAGGTGGAGTGAGCAGAAAAATCATGCCCTGGCTTTGCTGACTTGAAACCACATTGCTGCTATTGCAGGAAAATCCATGCAATGTTCACAGATCAAGAACAAATGGGAACAGTTAAGGCAGGAAATGTTCCCTTTAAGTCCTAGCAATAGGCTTTCCTGTTTGCTCCTCCCATCCCTTGCATGGAACACCCAGAAGGAGATTATTGGTAAGGCACTCTCGATACACAGCAGCTGAGCAGGAATTAGCAGGATGTTCTCAAATCCGTGGCAGCTTGGCTTATGTAAAATCAGTGGATTGGAAGAGCTGGCGTCATAGGGGCAGCTCAGCAAAGCCAGCCATCCTTCACAGCCTTAGCACCCTTCAGCATCCCACTGGAGTGACTCCTTTGGGGTGGGATTTAGTGGGGAAACCAGGGGAGTCTCCCCCCTCTGTTCCCAGGTTCTCCGCACTCAGACTGTCTTTGCCAGGGGCTGTCTGTTCCTTCTCACTATATGTAGATCTAATTGTGCTTTGCATTACCATTTGCAAACTGTGGACCCCATCCAGCAAGGTGCCAAACACCAATGGTAAGGGACTGAGTCTCTCTGAAGTCCTCTGGGGCTGAGGGCACTCAGCACCTCCCAAGAGGGGCTCAGCACCTCGGAGGACTGGACTCTGTGTCATGGCACACACTGCTGACCTCAGGGTCATAGCTTGTATCCGTCTTCTCTCAGCCCCAGGGAAATAGCCATTGTAGGAGAATGTCCTGGCTGAATGAGAACAACTCCCTATGATGGTCACAGCTTCATCCCAGGTGTAACTGCACTGGGGCTATGCCAGTGCGGGATTTGGCCCAGTATGTACCGTAAATTAACGACTATTGCTACGTTAGTCTCTGCTAGCTGAGCTCCGCCCTTTCTCCACAGTACACAGAGCCCAGGTGGGTTAGCATAGACTGGAGCTGGGCGTCAGATTAGTCCTTGGTCCTGTTCACTGATTGCCCAAGCACAGGCTGCGGTTCTCATTAATCCACTTGGCCGTTTCATGCAGATGGAACGACGGCAGGAACTGAACCAGGCTCCTCCAGAGCGAAAAGCGTGAGCCGCTATCGCTTCAGCTGGAGGGCTACGTCCTGATACACTTGGAGCCTCTGTGGATTGAGCCCAGAGCGGGGATGTATAACACACAGGCAGGTTTCTGCTTATGGGCTTCACCGTAAGCATTCCAGCCAATAACCATGCTGCCTGATGAGTCACCTAAGTCACACGGCATTGTTTCTGCTCCCGGATTGGATGGTTTAAAGCAGTGATACTCAGACTGAGGCTCGCGAGCCGCAAGTGGCTCTTTAATGTGTCTCCTGTGGCTCTTTGCAGCACATGAGAATAAAACACGGTGTGATTTAATTATTAACCAATCAGGAGGCTTTTACTATGTTATTAACCAATTGTAGTTGATACAATAATAATAATTAGTCCATCATTTTGCTGTGAGAATAAAATATAAAAACTCTTTCCCCCGTCGTGCTGTCTAAATAGGAATCTATAGGACTATTGTAAATGAAGCAATGAATTCACACGCCTGTGGCTCTTTTGGGTAATGTTGATCACTAATTTGGCTCCTGAACCACGGAGGTCGGAGTATCACTTATCAGCTATGTGCACTCCTTCCCTCTGTTCATTTGGTGATTTATGCAAATTGCAGCCACAGGCCCCGAATCCGCTCCCGGGAATGTCCTGTGAGTGTGTACAGAGAGCCACTAAAACAGGAGGCCACTGCAGTCAAAGTGGCTTTCCACATAGGCGTGTTCAAACGGGTCGTGCTATTTGCCTAGCTCTAGCCAAAGCTCACTGCTCAAACTGACTGACTGCTTCTCCATGGGAGAGGCAATGAAATCGCCCATCTCAGCCCTCGGAAGATTGGTGACGTTGTCCCTCCGAGTGAGCTTGTAAAGGCATTCGGCAATCCGTTCTGGTGCGTGGAGTGTATACAAGAGCACAGTAGCATTCTCCTCGGGAACCAGTTCGTACTACAGGGCAGAGTGTTTGTATGAAGGAATATTTCCTCTGCAAGTTCACTGGGTAGGGACGAATGAGTCCCTCCCTGCAGAAATGACTGGGGTGAGGGTCTCTGACCTGTGTATGCAGGAGATCAGAATCAGCCATTCTAGCTTTAAAATATATTAAACTACCAAGCAGTTGAACAGCTGTTGACGCCTGTTTGGCGCCTTGACGCACTGGAATATTGCAGGGGGCTTCTCCCCACTTTTCAATAGAATTTCGTCCGTTCATTTCAACCCACTCTGACTGGACACACTTCCCATTTTTCAGGGACATCTGCTTGGCGCATAGCTATTTCAGCGGATGATGTCAGATGCCTCATTTAGCCATTCTGCCACTGTGTAACCCTGGTAACGTTTTCTTCTTCTTTAAACATAGCGGAGGGTGTCAGTTCTGCTTAAAGTGCTGAAGAATGAAGAAACAGCCATAAGCGCTGTGTGTGTGTGTGTGTGTGTGTGTGTGTGTAGAGAGAACATGTGCGCACGTCTATCGATCTAGATGCACATAACAGCTAGACAAGTGGGAAGTCGATTGCTGCTCCTGATTGGCTAAAAGTTGTGTACCCCCTCTTTTTTGCTACTCTTTCTCCCCCCCCATCCCATTTGTGTGACTCATCCACTTTTAATGGCTTCTAGACTTGACAGGGACTGTCACTTATGATGGGTTTGCCCAGCAGCTGGCACCAGGGGACTCTGCCCTGGTTAGCCTCTCGGTGCTACCTCAGGATAAGTGTTGCTAATAAGAATACTGGTGTGACACTGGAGCACCCCAGCTTGTTCCAGTCCCTCCTTAAAACAGGAAGGGCCAATTTTCATTCCTGGCATTGACTTCATTGGAGCCATGTCAGCAGAGAAATGGTCCCATTTCTCCCACCATCTCCCTACCCGTGTTAACCCACATACATTAGGAAGGCAGCAACGGATACAAAAGCTTAATTGCAATGCAGTCTTCCTGAGACCACATTAGCTCTGTATTGTTTTGTCAGTCTCCTAAGCCTGTGAGCGCCACGAGGCTGGAGACCATGTCTTTCTATGTTTCTACAACCCCATCACCTCCTAAATCAATATACAGGCGTGTATCTCTGTATTGCAAACATACCGGCGAGCATGCAGTCATGTTTTTCATAACTTCTTTATAAGCAGAGCATCACTTTGTCCTGAATTGCATTCTGCCCATTCATGCACTGGAATAATTTAGCACGTTTTTTTCCAGGTTGCTGTACGCAGGCTTTTCCTATTGCTTTCTGTGTGCAAGCAGTCCTGCTAGACACGCTGTGCATGGCAAGGGGAGACATGATCTTCTGGTTCAAGCACAGGACTGGCCGTCAGATCTGCTTTCTATGCCCAGCTCTTGTCATGGGCTTGTTGAGTGAAATTTGGTCAAGTCACAAAATCTCTTTGTGTGTCAGTTTCCACGTCTATAAATTGGGGATAATAATAATATATAATGCTCCCCTCCCAGGTGTTGGGACGCACTATTTCATTATTATTGGTGAAGTGCTTTGAGATCCTTGGCTGGAAGGTGATATTGAGGGACAGTAATAATGAAAGTTTATCACTCTGCACTAATGCTGACATACCCAAGGCACTGAGCAGAAGACGGGGCGTCCAGCACTCTAGAAATGCCTCGGTCACATTATAACCCATCTGCCCTGGAGCATGACTGTTGGTTTGTACACACCCACGTTCAAACTATTTAGCCTGGTCCCCTTCCATGCCATCCCATCACGGCCACGTTGGCTTCCTCTGAAGAGCCGAGTCGCTGATGGCTGTTTATGAAACTTTACAAGCTTCGTTTTAATTTGAAACGCTGCTTTGAGCATCGCCAAAGATTGAAAAAGCCCCACGTACAGACCTGTCATTATCCTACCCCCTTCTACAAATATTTAGCTGCAGGCCCTTCAGTCAGCTGTGGGCTTCGTGTGTATAAAAAATAAGCATGGCCCAGATTTTCAAAAGCAGCTCGTGATGTTGGGAGCCTCAAGATTTGGGTGCCAATGTAGAGCCACTCTGACTGTCAGAGGAATGGGGCTCAGCCCTGTCAACCAGCAGGCTTCCATACGGTGTCTCATGTTGGGCATTGCGTGTGTGTGAGTGAAATATACATACATGTGTGCATGCACACACGGGCTCGCTTGCTCATACCCGCATTAGACATGATGGGGGCTGCATTATGGCTGGTCAGGTGCATGCCATGTCTCCATGAGCCCAGGCATGAGGTTCTAAGGAGGACTATGGGTGCAGGGGAGAAAAGGCCAAGCTGTTCTGTGAGCAGAGTTATGTGCTGCATAGGTGTGAGTCTGGCTGGGGCCATGCCATGGTTGCACCAGCAGATCTGTGCAAGGGGAGCACAAATTACACTTTTTTTCAAGGTGCACCAAGTGCCCCTGCCCAGGATGCTCTCTCTGGGGCATGCTTCTGCCACAATGCCCACACCTGCCGCACCGCTGAGTGTGCTCCCCGCTCCTCGAGCCTCCTGGGCTCTTGAGGTGCCCAGCTCCAGTGCTGCTGGCCGTGTAGCCAGAGACGAACCCTGGGTGTGCGCAGCCATGAGACGCAGGGTGCAGACGGATGGAAAGATTCTCTGTCCCAGTCAACATCAGCCTTGCTGCTTTGCTCACTGTCTTGGTCTCAGCTCATTGCTGGTCAAAGTCTAGTTACATTCTCCCTGCTTCGTACCCATCCCTTTGGAAGGAGCGTAATGAGCCCCAGCCTGCTTTCTGCTGCCTGCTCAGTGCTTCGCTTGGGGCTCACTGAAGCCAAAGGATTAAATTACTGACGGGTGAGATCCTCTCCCAGGGCGCAGATCACATATCTGTGCAGGCTTGCTCCTGTGACGGACACTTCACCAATGGGCCTAGGGGTTGGAGTGATTGGGGGGGGGGAGGGAGCGGATACCATGCAACCACAGGAGGCCCCCCTCGAGCCATCCTTCTACCATAGTGGGAATTGTTCCTTGAAGCTTTAGCTCATGAATCCTTCCTAAGAACACAAGTTCATTGCTAGATGCAGTGGGGGTGTCTCAGTACCTCTGGCTGTGGGGGTGTTGCCAAAACTCCTAAAGCTCTCAGAGTTTGTGGCCCAGGGCCCCTCTCCTTTAGGAGTGAATGACGAGGTGGAAGAATTCTCCATAGACAGTTAGCAAGAGGAAGACCTACCTTTGAGTAGCTCATCCAAGAACCTCACCAGGGATCTTGACTGAATTCAGGGGAGTCCTCCAGGAATACTCTGCTACAGTGGTGGGGAAGGGGACAGGCAGTGGTGTCCACCTGAAGGCCAAATCCAGCTCCCACACCGACCTGACCTCATGGCAGTCAATAGGGTTGCATCAGCATGAACGAGAGCAGCATTTGGTCTCCCTATGGTTATTCAGAGAGCAGAATGCACATCCTGCAATCACCAACCGGCACATTGCATTATGAGTGGGCAACGGATTGCAAACCCCGGGAATTTGTCCTCCACAAGTGTAGGCCTCTAGCCAGAGAGCTACGGAAGCCCCTGCACTCGACCGGGGGAGTCGGCCCATGCCTGAGCAGAGCAGGGCCATGGCCAATGCACACACATCAGGCCCAGGACAGAGCACTGGTGTGATGAGTTTTCAGCTCCTTCCAAGGTGCCTGTGCCAGCCTGTGCCTGACTTCACAGCCCTGCCCCACAGGCGCCTTCCAGTCCGTTTGGCACTGCTGGTCCCTAGCCAGCTGGCCTTGTAAGGATCTTGTTTTTTCCAAAGGGTACCATGGCTCTGTGAAGTGGATTTAAAAGCTGAGCCCACCACAGCCTCCTCGCTGGAGACTCATCCTAGCCACAGAGCTTTGCAGCTGGAAGGGACCGACAATAACGCCCCAGCCCAGCGGCAACTCGCTTCTCCCCTGCCTCGCCTTTCAAGGACAAACCTGGCAAATCCACCATGAGGGAATCAGGCTCCCATCTGCACCGCCCCCTGCCTGCCCATCCATTTCCTGCTCTCCTCATACAATGGGCACACGACACCCCTCCCTCCCCTGCGTTTGTGACAGGGCTGGGTACTTAGCAGTAGCAGAGTCCTTGAAGGCTGAAGGTATGAATAATAGACGGAAAAGCCGCAGCTTCGCTGTCAGCCCCCAGACAGAAAACCCTTCAAGATGGGCTCAAAAATGGATATGTATTCCGCATATTAATGACCTCCTTGCAGTGGGGACGGACTGTCCTTGAGATGAGATGAGAGGCTGTGTGCACGCATGTAACTTCCGCTAGAGTCCACACTCCTGGCTGAGCCGGCCCCTGTCACCATTCAGCACCAAGGTCAGCGCTAGCTGATTATACAACGCACAATATGTGTAAAGCAGCATGCGCGGGTTAAGTTAAGATTGAGCTACAGCTTCTTTCCTCACTTCCCTTTTCAATTGCTCAGAACTTTCTCAACCCCGTGGAGGCTGAATTTGCACTGATGTCAGCCCAGCAGTGGATATTTCGGGAAAGTTTTTGAACAAAATCGGTTTGGCTGTTTCTGAGTTATTCAAGCACGGGAAAAAAATACATATTTCCCCATATGCTCCAATCGGAGATGCTGCACTTGGCTAGTCAAAACAGACTGAAGCCAAAACCCTTGTCTTATTTTGTATATGTCCTTTAGACTTGGTTACAGTCCGAAGCTTTAAAGTGATGAACATTTAAATCACCAGTTTCACACCTGCACAGTGGAATTTTGCATTAAGGTTTTTCAAGGTGCAAGAACAGCAACTGCAGAGCCGTTGAGATGAGAGCTTAGGCCTTGTCCTTATACAAAATTATATCACAATAGCCACCGAGCCCAGAGCACATCAGGGACACTTTAAACCAAGCCCTGACCCTGCGATTGGACCCATAAGAGCAGCCATCTGGCAAACAGAACTTCTGCCAGTGGAAACAGCCTTGAATCCACACACACATAGTCTCCCATCAATGGCACACTTGTCTTCAATCAATAGAAGTTAATCTAGTTTGCATCTGATGCAGCTCTGTGTTGAGAAAAGTTAAATCAATTTAGTGGCTGTGTGGAGGCACGGAATACACTTCCAGTGCAATTAAACTGGTGCAAGTTGTCTTCACGCTGATACACCATAGTGTACCAATTGCTGCAGATGTGACTTGTCTTTACCTTCTGGTACTCCACTGCTCCTGGATCATCTAATGTAGCAGGGCTAGTGGCTGTCCTGATCTGTCTTGGGGAATTTACAGGGCCCATTAGCAAAGCTGTTGTAGTCCTAATGCCCGGATGGATCTGGACTGTATTTTTCTTTCTCTTCCTTTGTTTATTGTTCTCTTCCCTCTCCTTAACGTTTTTCCCCCTAGGGAAACTAAATGCAAAACTCGAATTAATGACAAGTTCAGCCTGACTTACCAAGTGCTCAGAGATCAGGAAATGCCGAATGTTAAGGTTGTTCCTATAAATTGAACCTGGCTGCATTGCACAGGGGTAGTATGCCTGTTTTTCTTGTGACATGGAAAACATAAGGTATTATTGTTTATGCTTCTGATCCTGCAATTAGATCTACTTGGTTGGCCCACCCTACACCCAGGCAGAGCCCCAATAAAGTCAGAAGACTGCCCACGTGGGTCCAGTTGCAGGGTCAGGGCCTATGTTAACGTGTCCCATATGTGCTCTGGGCTGAATGGCTATTGTAAGAGCCCACTTAATTTGGGGAATGTCCTAACTTTTGAGTATTTGATGTCTCCTTTTTAATGCTGTATCAGAGCTACTTGTACGTGGTGGTCATTTCTTCATAGATGTCCTTCAAGATCATTTGCTTTTGCTTTGGGATCAGGTCTACCATTTTGCACTGGGGCAAGCCCACATTTTAATAGTTGTCCAGGATCTTCCAGGAGAAGACAGGACAGATGGGGGCAGGTGTTCAGACAGGTATTCAGGGGAATTAGCAGCTGCTCTCTGAAGGTCTCTTGTTCGACAGAGCACTGATGTGAAGCTACAAGCTTGGAGCTTAGTCAAAACGTTGCGTTTTTAAAGAGTGATGTAAGTATCAGGACTGTAAGTCTTATTTCCTCATAATTTTCCAATCATAATTAAAAATAAATAAGTTTTAAGCAGAGAGCAGGGGGAAAGGAATGTTGGAAAGAATCAACCGATTTTAAAACTCAGAATGGATATTCCACATCAAGGCCTCATTTGCTGTTTCATTGCCAGTTCCAAAGCGCTCCATTACTAATTCATTTTTAAAGTGATCTCTGCGTTCCCATGGGGTGCCTCCTGGTAACGGTGTGCTCACAACCCCCGATTTGATTAAAATTTAATGAGCGATGTTATTGGCAAATAAACTATTTATTTCAGCGTGGCTTCCGATGCCAAAAGGAGCGGCTTTGAACAAAAGGGGGAAATTGACATCTTAATGAGAGTGCCGTTAATAATTTACAGCCATTTTAAAAAAAAGGTGATGGCACCGTGGTGACGTGTCCCTGTGATCGCTTAGCCAATGCGCAGTGATGCTTTCCTCATCCTTCAAAAAAATGAAAGAGTGAGATGAGCACTCGTGAAAGATAACGGAGTGACACACCCTCTGGACTGGCTCCTCAGTGCCGGCAAAGCACTGACAGCTGGGCCCTGCTCCAATGCTCAGTGAGGTTACAGCACGTCCTTTGGTTGCTTGCAGTGGGGGTTGGCTCAAGCCATTGGAGTACGTTTCTCTCTCTCTCACTCTCACTCACACACATACACACAGATACGAAAGACTAATAGCGAGTGGCGGTGATATTTGGGACCCAGCCATTGTGGGCATGGGGGTGATGTTTGGCTGAAATATACTTGTTACCTTAGAGCACAGAGCAGGATGGTGAATGACATGGGGGTGAGCGGATGGTCCCTGCCTGGGAAAGGATAAGTCAGGGGCTAGATTAGCTCTTACTGAAAACAATGGGAGCTGGATCAGGCCTTTGAGCTAGGTCAAGACATGCAGTCGGAGGCTGGGACCAAGGGACTTTGAAATTTACTGGTACTTGCACTCTGTTCTGGGATTTGAGGGGGAGCAGCACATTGGGTCTGAATCTGATCTCTCCCTGGTGTAAACTCCCTTGACGTCAATGAAGTTATTCCTGAATTACACCAATGTGAGATCCAGATCTGGCCTTGTTTGTGTGCAGAGAAAGCTCAGTGTGCCCCGCCTCCGGCTGACGTGTGTTTCCCTGCATGTGGTTGCCTGAGAGCACCTGCTCTTCTGCCCAGCCGCACGGGCCTGTGGACTGGGGTGCGGGAAGGTGCTGCTCAAGGAGATCAGAAGGAGAGGAGCTGTCAGGTTTGGGGGAGGGCTGGCGAGAGTGGAGCAGTGAGTAGGGTCTGCCCCTCCACCAGAGCCTGCTGCCCGTGCACTGGCTGTGCTGGCCTGAGAGCTAAACTTCAGCTCAGCATGGAGGTGGCCAATGGACAGTAACCTTTTCCCCCATTGCAGGGCTAGCCTCACATTAGGGCAGCGCAATTGTCCCCCCTCTTCCCTTTTGTATGTTCAAGGATTTCCGGCTATTTCTTAAAATCCCTTGCTCTTTCCAGCGAGGAAGCCAGCTACCGCTGCATGGCAGGATCTGGGCACATCCCTTACCTGGAACCTCGCCCTCCACATCCAAGCTGAGAGCAGGGAGAAGTGAGGGAGTGGGCTGGAGGAACGAGCAGTATCCGGAATCAAGCGGTCCTGTGTTCTGATGCTGGTTCTGCCACTGACCTGCTCCGTGGCCTTGGGGAAGTCACTTGACTTCTCTACACCTCCGTCAGTGGGGCATGGGGAACATCACCCTGACCTAGGATACCTGTGGAGGAAGTTAATGTTTGATGGAGTAAATGATAAGCCCGTTCAGTCATAGGCCTCTCCGCCCAATGCAGGGGTAGTTTTTGTGGGGGAGGTATGTCTGTCCATCTGTATTTGAAATGAAACCGACTCACTTCTCATTGACCACTGAACAGCTGTTAGAGGCTAACGGATATTGGTCCCTACTGACTTGGGCTGGATTAAAACCTGTGACCTAGAGGCAAAAAGCTCTATAGCCCGTTTCCAATCCCCTGAGCCAGCCAGCCACCTCAGTGAGCCGTAGTACTGCTTACAGCTGATTGACTGGAAGGAGCAGAGCGCTACTGGGAAACGTTTTTATTGATCGCCGTTCTGTCCGCGGCAGGTTGACACTCTGCTCCCGTCGAAGCTGCTTTGCCGGAAATCGCCGGACGAGCCTGACTTTTACTTAACGACTACAGGGAATGGCTCTTGTATCTGCACAGTGCACCAGCCATAGCCAAACTGTGGGACAGCACTGAATGCGTGGGAGCAGGGCACTGGGTCTAATGGCTTCTTAAGGGAGCAGGGGAAATTGATGCAAAGACTTGATGACTAGCAGCGCCCACTGATGTCTCGGTTATTCACAAGCCTTAGAGACCCTCCCTGGCACAGCGAGCTCTGATGCCAGCTGTCTCCACCCAATGGGCTTTGCTAATGGAATTCATTTTGCGGCAGCACCTTCCATCCGAGCCCAGTGAGAGGGGATGGGAGCTAGGGAATGCAGCCTTCATATTGAGCCAGGAATGAGGGGAGAATGAGAACGCTGCCTCATGCTCCATTCAGCCCACTCTCTCCTGTGGTGGCTGCTGCCTCCTGGCCTCTGCCCTAGGGCTGCCAGGCATCTGGTTTTCGACTGGAACGCCTGATCAAAAAGGGACCCCGGTGGCTCCAGTCAACTCCGCCGACTGGGCCATTAAAAGTCCGGTCAGTGGCGCAGTGGGGGCCTGGGGCTAAGGCAGGCTCCCTGCCTGACCTAGCTCCACACGGCTCCTGGAAGCAGCCGCCAGGTCTTTGCGGCCCCTAAGCGCATGGGCGGCCAGGGAGGCTCCGCGCGCTGCCCCTGCTCCTAGTGCCGGCTCCGCAGCTCCCATTGGCCAGGAATCATGACCAACGGCAGCTGCGGGGGCGGCGCCTGCGGGCACGAGGGCAGCGCATGGAGCTTCCCTGGCCACCCATGCGCCTAGGGGCTGCTGGGACCTGGCAGCCGCTTCCTGGGAGCCGCAATAAGTTCCGCTGGGACTCTGTACCCTGAACCCCCTCCTGCACCCCAAATCCCTGCCCCATCCCACACCCAAACTCCCTCCCAGAGCCAACCCCCCCAACATCCCAACCCCTGCCCCAGCCCCCTTCTGCACTCCAAACCCCTCATCCCCAGAGCCTGCACCCCCAACCGAAGTCCTTCCCCCCCCCCGCACCCCAACCCCCTGGCCCAGCCCGGAGCCCATACCCCCCCCACACATCCCAACCCCCAGCCCCAGCCTGAAGCCCTCTCCCACACCCCAACCCCCTGGTTCAGCCCAGTGAAAGTGAGTGAGGGTGGGGGAGAGCGAGCGACGGAGGGAGGGGGGATGGAGCAAGCGGGGACAGGGCCTCGAGGAAGGGCGGGGCCTCAGGGAAGGGGCAGGGAAGGGTGTTCGGTTTTGTGCGATTAGAAAGTTAGCAACTCTACTCTGCCCGGGTGACTCTCACAAGCTGGATCATTAATAGGATTCATGGGGTTTAGTTATGAAAATGAAAAACTGGGCTGGAAAAATCAGGTGACCTCGGCCTGGTGCGGAGATGTATTAGCTGTGAAACTGTCTCCCAAAGGAAGGCCTGGAGGCCCATTGCTTGGCACACATGCTAGGCTGCTCAGAGCACTGGGGAACAAAGTAGGGTACGATCCTGCAGTGGCCCCAGGGGATGGATGAAATGGTGTGATCGACCTTTTCCGGCTCTGACTTCAATGATCTCCACCCACGTGGAAGAGGCACATTCGCTCCATATTTCTGCCAAAATAACTGGCAGTGAAATGGTTAACACCGGTGGTATTTGAGTTGCCATCATTAGGTTTCAGAATTAACACCCCCATTAAATTGGAAGGGGTCCCCCCCCCCCTTGGAGTTATTTCTGGCTGCCCCAGGAGCACAGCAGGTGACACATTGGGCCTGCGTCACCCTTCCTGGTGGCACCCTTACAGCTGCCATAGCTGACTTCCCCGTCTGTGCAAGCCCAGCGGTGCTGTCTGGCACCTTGGGGGTAGCCAGGGCTCCGTCCACTTGGCAGCAGCTGGACTCCCCTCGGGGATGACCTGTGATGTAGGTAGCCCATGCAGGTGAGTCTTCCTCTGCACAGGTGCATAAAACCACCCAGGACTGATCTTGTTCTTTCCTCCGTGTGTGTGAAAACGCCCCTTTTTCAAGCGCTCCCCGTTACTGATCACGTTTCACAGCCTGGGGCCCAAAATGATCCCCCTCCCTCCGAGTCTGTTGTTAATGCAAAGTCGCCTCGTCTGGCTGGTCTTGCCATGGCTTTTGAAAGTTTCGATGCGTATCTCTCTCCCTGCTGCGAGCCATCGGTGCAGTAATCCATGGAAGGGGCTGTTTAGTGTCCACAGTTCCTCTATCACCGCTGCACACAAGGAGCTGCTGCTAAAGCTTCGGCAGTGCAGGCACCAGAAACAACTGATGGGATTTCAAAAGCAGAGAGATAAAAGGTACTTGTTAAAGTTAATTGATCCTAAAAGGAAGGAGCAGATTAGATGTGGAGGGGGGGATAATAGGTTCTGGATTGGGAGCTGAATGTAATGCCAGAATAAAAATCCTGGATCTGTGACTAAGCACGAAGTCCGGAGACGTGAATAATTTTCACATGCAGGCCTGGGGAGTAACAGCTCCGGGAGGGCGGGGTGTCTCTGAGCTCACTTCACCTACTCTGATCGGCTGATGTAAAATCAGCCCACAGCAAATACCGGCCACTTCTCCAGCGTTTCAGCCTCTTTGCTGTAGTTGCTGTGTTTGAGAGAAGTCCTCTACTGCGTCGGAAAGTCTCTGCAGTTCTCGGCTTGTCTGTGTCCCGGAAGGTGGCACACGGACACCTGTTGCTTTCAGTCTGCTGCTCATCCTCTTGCCGCTCTCTATCAACTTCCCATCTCTGCTCTTGCTGCTCCGGGTCCACTTCACGCTGCTGCCAAGCACGTTGCTGCTTCTTGGCAATCTCCCCCCGCCAAGCTGCACACTGTTCTTGGGCAGCTTCGTGCCGCCGCCACTAGCCAAGCCGCCCGTGCAGACTTTCGAGCCCAACTCCTCTTTGCCTGCTTGAACAACTAGCTTAAAGCAGGCAACTTTCTGCCGAGCCAGGAACACGTTTTGAACCTGGTGAGGCACATTGCTCAGATCCTAAATAATGATGCTTTCCCCAGCTGGAGTCCTGTGCATCACAGTCAGAGCCTTCCCCTGCTTACCTACCCTCAGACTCTCTCCCCGGGAGCTTCCTCCATTCAGCCAGCTGAGAAATACAGAGCTGGAGGAGTCATTGAGTGGCAGGGCGCGTTTTCCAGCCCCTGCCAGCATAGGGCATGTCAGGCTGGGAGTCTAATCAACAAGGGCTTGTAAGAATCAAGGACAGCACTAGCGTCCCCTACAAATAACCAATGAAAGTAGAAGTTCCGCCACCAAACAATAACCAGTCACATGGGACCTACACAAACCCACTGATCTTCTAATTCAGGGCTCTCTTGCTGCTTTTCAGCACCTCTGTCACAGCAAAGGGGGCGAATCCTCTATGGCACAGCATTCATTCTTGTCTGTAGACAATAACACGTCCGTTTCCAGGTATTTAAAAGCAAAGTGAGGAGGAGAGGAAGAGCCGCTGTTTTCCAGATGGGAAACAGACCAAGCTAATGGATAAAATGTTATTTTCAACTCTTAATGAGGGTGTTTTGTGCACTGGAGAATTGAACAAGATAATGTACAAATGAAGGCGTTCCACAGTGTCACTTTAACTGTCTCTAAAGTCATTTTGATGGATGGCAATTTTGTAATGGGGCTCTAAGGACAAGAGAGAATTTTTTTGCATAACTATCAGGGGCCAGATTTGCAAATATTGACTCAGAAGCTGTGGGCTGGGGTCTTCTATTGAGCTGTGCAATCAGCTAACATCACTGGAGCTAGGACAGTTGACACCAGCTGAGCATCTGCCCTACACCTGCATGCAAACCGGTACACTACCACTTGCATGAGCAACAGACATGCCAATCCACCGTGGGCAAGGACAACAGCCGGGCCTGTCAATCGTGCGGGTGAAAGTTTGTTTGAAAATTATCAGAGGGGTAGTCGTGTTCGTCTGGATCTGTAACAAGGTGCCACAGGACTCTTTGTCACTGTTTGAAAAATTGTTCTCCTGAACAAACAGCATTTCTGCAGGCTGCAGCGTGGCTTCATAGCCTTTGCTGTAATCCCATATACTGCCCCTCTGTGGGGCGGGAGGCTCAGGTGTAGAGCCTATACACTAAAATGTTTCACTCCAAACACACTTCTTTACTTGGTCCTGCGGAGAGGAGCTTCTCTCCCTGCCAGCTTCCACAGTGCTGCACTCATCAAACCAGGACCTGTTTTCTCAACATCCCTATCTGTCAGCATCTCCCCTGTCCTCCGGCACCTCCCAGCCAGTGCTCCAGCCCTGCATTTTGCTCTGAGAAGGAATGCGGGATGGATGGGAAATGATGGTTTTACTTCGGGCCAACGGGATGTAGTAAAATCGCCTGCGCTAACGTGATTGATGCCTCGCTCGGGGATCTGTATTCTCTGATGTAATTACACTATGTGCTTCATGTGATAAGCAGATTAATCAGTCCATTACGCCAGGGCTGCTTTATCCACAGACAGAGGTAATTGAACAGAGCAGTTGGACATCAGCAAGTCTCTCCTGCATGGCACGTACTCCTCCCGTGGACAAGCGTAGGGGCCAGAGGACTTTGTGGCTGCTAGGAATGGGGGGAAAGCTTTTTTCAGCTAAGCTAAGCACCACAGTGGAACAGAGAACTCCTGCTTTGTCACAAGCACATTGTTTAGTCCAGAATGGATTCGCTTCTAGCATAAACTATATGGCACTGGCAGAACGTGTTTGCAGCCTAGAGGGATTACCTCCGCTCTAGGGGAAACTGAGATTCACCGGACGTTCAGAAACGTTGTTTTTCTCGTATTCAAATAGAACGGAGTTTGCTTACAGGCAATAGGGAATTGAATTGCAAAGGGGAGAAATGAGTTAAAAGCATCGTCTGGTGCCTTTCATCTGAGGATCTGAAAGCCCTCTGCAGACACAGGTTAACTGAGCCCCTCAACCCCACTGTGCTGCAGGTCAGTAGTGTACAGATAAACTGAGGCCCAAAGTCATTCAGAGTAAAATTTTCACAAGCACCTAAGTCCCATTTTCAAAAAGTGGCTTAGGAGACTAAGTTCCATGAACTGTCAGTGAAAATTGGGCTCCTTAGGCTGCCTGCCCTCACAGTGGTGTGTAGAGTACATCCACTGCATGCCTCCCTCGCATGGATGAGTAGAATAAAGACATGCCCGAACCCTGTGGGTATGTCCCTATGTGGCTCTCTACTCACCCAAACAATGCCCCCCATATCTGCACTGCCGTTTTTAGCAGTCTGGAGTCCCATTGCCTCCTGGCTGCAGCGGTGCAAGGCGCCAGCAGTGGGGAAAAGCCTCTGGCGGGGGGGAAGCTGTGGGGAAAGACTCCGACAACTCCCTGCCGCTGGAGCCTTTCCCCCCTGCAGTGAAAGAGCTGCTGGAGCTTTTCCCCACTGCCTCCCCCAAGCCAGAGCCTTTCACTTCTGCGTGTAGCTAGATGTACCCTACTCACTGCCGCCAGTGTAGACAAGGCCTTAGTGTCTAAGTCACTTTTGAAAGTGGGACTTAGGAGCCTAAGTCACTTGGGCGTTTTTGAAAACGTCATCCTAAATGACTTTCCCAAAGCCCTAAAGCAAATCAGTGGCAGAGCTGGGAAGAGCACCCAGGAGTTCTGGCTCCCAGATCCATCCACTAGAAAATGTCTCCTCCACCAATTCTCTGTACACACCCCAGGTAAATAACTTTAGTTCCCTCTGACCCTGCAGCTTTGAGTTTAGGGTTCCTTCCTCTCTGCTGTTGCATGTTCAAGTGTTGGGATGGAGCGTGTGCATTCTGAAGGGCCCTGTCACTTTCTGAGTTCTGGGTCTGGATGCTTTCCCAAATTTAAGTTTTGGGGGTCCCTGGGAAATAATGGATTTTGAACATCCCACATAGGGCTCTGCATGTCTAAAACAATTGCCAGTGTTGACAGACTACTGGAATCACTAGTTTTAGAAGGCTGAATGGAGTCCTATTGATTTTTTTCCCCTCCTGTTGACAGGGAAGTTGAATCTTTTATAGGGGTCAAAACATTCTAAGGCAAATATCTTGAAGGAAGGTTTGAGAATAGGCAGGACATATGAATTTCCTCTTGAGAGCAAGATAGCAAAGGACTCTGTGCATGTATTCATGGGCCTAATGCACAATCCACAGCTGTCTGGGTGCACATCACTGGATTCATCTATCCATGAGGTTTTCTTCAGGGATTATATTACTGAATAGCAGTCTCCTTGGGCTAATCTCCGCTCGCGGTTATGTTGGCACAAATCCAGAGAGAGCCCTCTTGAAGTCAGTGTATTTATTCCAGATTTACACTGGTGGATGAGAGCAGACATTGGCCTCTTTCCTAGAGGTAGAGTGCAATTGAGTCCCTAAAATGAAGAGGGCAGCAGTACTGAATGCCTAATAAAATGCAAGACTATAACACAATAGGAAAGGAAAAGAAAATGTAACGCTCGTGAGTGTTGGCAGCTGTGGATACAGGTACCCTCTGTGCACCCACAGGACAAGTACAACCAGGCAGGAGCAGGGCCGGCTGCCTCCTCCTGCCCCAGTACGAGGGGCACTAGTAACTGAGCTGAGACCCATCAGCTCTCTTCACGTAGCTCACCAAACAGCTATTTCATGGCAAGGACTGTAAGTCCCTGTTACCCTGAGTTGGATTTGAATTTAAAAAAACCCGAGTGTCCTCCCATCCTCCCTGACTGTCTTGGCAATGAGACATTTTTTGCTATCAGGAAACTCTAGCAAATGGGACAATCGTGAGACTCCAGCTATTTAAATACACTGGCAAAGCCCCCAGCATGTGTCATTCTAATGGGAAAGGCATAAAACCCACTCTCTCCATTGCTTCCCGATTCAAGCGATTGTTTCTGGCACTAACCACTCCTAGCACTTAGCAGTGATGGAGAACTCTGGGGTAGTAACACAGGGGGGCCATGTCCATTTAGGAGGGGAAAGAGGAGGAGCTTGGAGTGATGCTGTTTGCTAGAGCACAACGGAGGGTCTGTGGAGTTCACAGCACCTTTCCCTGCAGATGTAGTAATAATAATACCTAGCTCTTCTATAGTGCTTTTCATCCGTTGATCTCAAAGTGATTGACCAAGGAGGCCATTGTACAGATGGTAAAACTGAGGCACACAGCAGGACAGTGACTTCCCCAGAGCCAGGAATAGAGCCCAGAGCGCCGGATCCAATGCAGTGCTGTATCCCTTAGGCACCACTGCCTCTCTGTATGTTGAACCTGGCCTCTACTTCAGCAGGGTTATTCATGGGGTGAAGGGAAGTCTTTTTTCCTTCTCTGTGGTCTCCTGCCCCTGTCAACTGAGGCCTCCAGTCTGGTAGTCATTGCATGTGGCTGGTATGGCCATGTCGCATCCAGGCAGGACTGGCCAGGCCTCCTGAGTCACTCTGCTCTCCCACAGAGCAGCAAAGCCCCCTTTGTCAGTGTGTCGGACCCATTTTCTTCCTATCTCTGTGTCAGGCTCCAAACAGGAGCAGAAGATGTTGTCATTAGTAAGCAGTATATGAGGTAACGACTGATACAGGGTGGGGCATTGGGGATGCTGCTGGTTCCCATGCTGCCGAAATGTGCAGGCTCTGGCTGAAATTAAAAGACAACCCCTTTGAAGTGGATTGAAACAATGTTACCGTTAACTTGTGGAACTCACTGCCGTGGTATATCCCTGAGGCAAATAGCTTGGTCATTTTTTAATAAAAAATTAGACTTTCACCTCAGTTATATTAGTGCCTGTCATGAGACAAAGCCTGGATACACAGTGAGAAGGTGTAACAGGTCCAAGCTCTAAGACTCTGTCGAAGAAGGTCGGGCTCTTCTGCTGAGTTGGGCTCAGGGGCTGAGGCCCTGCATTAAGGTTCAGGGTCATTGCTGATGAGTCAGGCTGGCTCGGCTGAGCCATGCAAAGTAGAGTTAGACGGAAGGTCGAGAAGAGCCTCTGGGACCGAGAAGATCCTGGAGGGAAACCGTAGGGAGAGCCAAGCTCTGGAAATAAGCTGAGACTTGCGCTGTGTTTTCAGTGACCAGTAAAGCTGAAGCCGGGGGAGGGCTGAGTTGGCTCCGGGTCTGTGTGCTCTGTAGGCAATAGGGTACTGACACGTCCTCTTCATGCTGGAGAGCAGAAGTGGGGTTTTCTGATCTCTTCTGCACGCGAGGGAATAGGAAGGAAACCCTGCAACAGATGTCGGAATAGCTGCACCAACAGCAAGTGCAGGCTCCAGCCCTGTAGCACCAGCCACAAGCCCAGGCTCCATCCCAACCGGTGATGTGGCCACTCACGAAGCCTGGCTTACAGCCCAACCGCAGCAAGCCGTAACGGTGACGAGTGCATCTGCTTGAGCGACCCAGCAACCCAGCTGCATGCCCAGGCTCTCAGTAAGTCCCAGCCCTTCCCTGTGAAAATTGGGATAACCCAGGGGCCCACCCTGCTCTCTTTTTAGCAGGCAGCTACTGCGAGTATGTGGGAGGCGGTGCCTGGCCTTTTTGGCCCCTTTCGTTGGCGGGAGATGTGCAAATGGGGCCTGGATGAGGACACTGCCGGAGATGGCGAAGCTGTTGAAGGCTGCTGTTGGGGACCAGCTGGGGGTCTTGGAGGAGAAATACCAGCAGAGGTTCGGACAGAAACCTTCCTCCCCAGGACCTCGGCTAGGCATCTGGGCCTGGGTCTCGACAAGAGCTGGTCGAAACTTGGATCGTCCGTTTCTGAAAAGCTTTTGTCCTGAGACGGAATGAAAATGGAGCATTTTGAAATTTCCCACAGAAAGGAAATTGTGAAACGTGTCACTTTGGAAAACTTGAACCGTTTTGGTTTGAGGTTTGAAAGGAAACGAAGCAGGCAGCTGTCACGACTCCCAGGGACTCTCTGGACTGCCCCCACGCCGGGGGACAACGACCTGCCGCGGACTGGGGAGCTGTCTCAACCTGGGGCTCTCTGAGCTTTCAGCTTCCCTGCTCCGCAGCAGGGCAGTGTGGAAGCGCTGGGGCCACAGCCCTTGCAAGCCTGGGGTCCCCGGCCCCAGGGCAGGCTGCAGGCCACGGAAGCTTTGGGATCCCCAGCAGCCCGCCAGGTGGAAATTCATCAAGCCCGATATGTTTCCACATCCCATGTTGAGTTCAACAGATTGGCCTTTTCTGACCACAACGTCTTTCACTGGAAAACTCCCGACCATCTCTATTCGTGACAGACTGGCCAACTCGTTGGCTCCAGCCTGAGACCCCAGATGGTCGGGGACTCAGAAGCCATTATGAAAATGGAGTCGTAGTTAGACAGTCTGCCTGGGAGGGTGCAGATTCAGCCATTTACACCGGCAATGGCCACACAGCAGAGTGTTACCTGCAGGCTGAGCCACCGGAAAGACCAGCATAACTGGGACCCTCTCTAGGATGAAAAGATGGTCAACTAGAGCCTTGATTGCCCACATAGGGTTTTAGAATCTGCTGCCCTGTTCCACAAGGGCTATCAACGCTCATGCTTCACCGTATGAACTGCTCAGACCACCAGCTGGTGTCTGGGAGAAATTACTCCCCACTGTGTCAAATTGCACAATCTTCCTCGGCAGCATCTGGCACTGACCACCACTGAAGTCGGGATCCTGGTCTGTTCCAGCGGGGAAGTTCCGGTGTTCTGATTTAATTGTGCATAACAAATCAACCCCTGGAAAAAAAAGCCAGGCTGCTTTGAGCCCTGACCATGACAAGGGAAGTCATTAGATGTTCCTGGGGCGCAAGTAGCAAAAGGAACAGTTACCTGCAATCTGACTCGCAGGAGTAAGGCAGGATAGCTGGGAGGGCTTAAGGAGACAAGGCGAGGAGGTGGAAAGCCGGTGCCAACAAAACTGGATGGAAAATGTATCGCGTGGAATTGTATTTTTCTTCTGTGTTTCAAATGCCTAAAGAAAACGGCAAGCTCGTCTGCAGCTGGCACCTCCGCTGCTGCAAAGAAAGTAGTGAAGAGAAGATTAAAATTGAACCAGCTTGGAATCTGTAATAGGGAAAATATCTTGGTGATTTGCTATTATAATTTTCAATAACAAACTCCTGGGTTCCTGCTGCACTAATACAAACTGTTTGAATGAGGTGGGGAAAGGAACCTGGCTTGGGGTTTTTGTGTGTGCAAAGAGCTTAGAGATTTTTCTCGTCTCCTAATTTTAAGGAGGTATTTTTAGTGCATGTATCAAATAGATTTGCGTAAACACATCTGCTGGAGTTTTTGCTTGGCAATGTCTTTACAACCTTTATTTTTCCTGTCTCCTGGGACAAAGGAATATTTCAACCATTTTCTTTTTCAATCAGCTGCGAAGAGAGAGAGAAAATAAAAGGGGAATTTTACTACCCAAGGCTTCTCCACCCAAAGGAGCGTTTTGGAAACACAGCTGGTATTTCCTACTGCTATGTCTGCAGAATTTAAACAGCTCCACGTAACCAGGAGAGCTGGGGGTGTACAGCAAAGGGAACAGCTGTTTAGACACAGTTAGTCCCAGTTCTTTACAGCAATGTCATGCCAGTCTTCACTCTCACTAGTCTTACACTAAGTAGCAAATAGTCCATGGGAGTAAGGCAGAGGAATCAGGCCATAACAAGCGGGGCTTGGGCTCACTAGTGGAGTTATGGTTTTATGCAGTATGAGTGCAGGTGTCAAAATCAAGCCCACTTATGGGAGGTTTTTCTGGTACAGAAGTCAACTGAGCCTTGGCTACCGGGTATGGCCAGGTGCGTGGCGGTACTGAATACCTGCACGACACAAGTCCACAGTTGGTGACCCTCTGGAACCAAGCGTGGGGTTGGGTTTTGCTACCCTTGCATCTCAGTTGTTGTTTATACTGTGGTTCTCTACAAGGAAGTACAAGGCTAAAGTCCCTGTCCCAAGCTTCTGTTCAAATGGCAAAATTCTGTCCTTGCTCAGTTGCATTTCATGGAGGAAGACGTGGGTCTGCTCGGCCGCAGGATGGCTGTTCTGCCTCTCCCCATCTCTCTGATGCCACTGCTGCCTTGTGTGGCCAGCTGCTCAGAAGTGCGCCTCTGCCGATGGCATGACCGTGGCCCTAGCAATGGCTGCATAGCTCTTCATTCTGGTTCCAGTCCGACCGCCATTACAGCCAATGGGAGTCTCCTCACTGATTGTAACGGGAATTGGAACAGGCCTTTGCTGTTCCGTCTTCCGGTGGAGACTAGCTATAACAATGACGGCATTACAAACGAGCTTCGACTGGGTAGATGGATGGACACACACACAGCTGGCTGGAAAGAAGGATGGATGTGAACAAGCCGCCTTCGCTGGGTCAAGCACTGCAGAGTAGGGACATGAGGGGAGCATGGGGGAAACGGGTACTTGTGCTTATACAAGCAGAGCATGCATTTCAAACCTGAACCATGCCCTTATAGAATACTCCAAAGGACTTAATACCCCACTCCCTTCCATCTCCTGCAGTCACTTGGGATATGTCTACACAGTCTTTTGCAGTGAGCCTCCCAGCCCAGCTCAACAGATTCTGGCTGGTGGGGCTCTCCCCAGCACTCCAGAAATGGCTGTGTGGACAGAGCTTTGAAGTTGCCGCTCCAGCTGGAGCTCGGGCTCTGAAGTGCAGAGGGGGTGGGCTTATGGAGCTCCAGCCGGCATCACAGCTTCAAAGCCCTGTCTACACAGCCATTTCTAGAGGGCTAGCATGAGCCCGGCTTGCCAGAGCCTGTTGACCCAGACTGAGAGACTGGCTCCAAGCTGCTCTGCAGACATAGCCTGACCCCCAGGCTTACTGAATGCACAACACTACTCAGTCAGGGCAGTAGTGTACGCTCGCAAATGACCGCGCAGGCTGCAAGGCAACAGAAAATCAGCCCCAAAAGATTTGTTTTCCACAGTGGGTAAAACCTACATATACCTGTGGGGGGTGGGGGGGATCTAAGAAGACAAATGGAACTCATTTATTACTTGGATTTGATCTTCGTTTGCTTGCCCCATTGCAAAAAGTTCCACTTAAATCATTACGGTCAGTGTTTTATTTTACATTGCATTGGGGGAGTGGGAGCGATGGAGTAAGCTGCAATGAGGATGGGAATCAAAAAGAAAAAGAAAAGCCAAACCCGCACAAAGCAGCCTAGAGAGAACAATCGCTGAGGGAGGTTCCTGTTCGGAGTAATTTATATTGCGGGCGGCTGGACGCTGATTGCAACTCTAGCTATTTTCTCCAGCGTTTATGTGTTTGCAATAACCTAATTCCAGTGGCTGAAAAGGAAAGCAGATTGGACATTTAATCACATTGTGTCCATAAGCTTTTTGCACTTATCTCTGCCCAATAAACACATCATCCAGGGGGAAATGATAAGCGACAATGTTAGGCAAGAGTTTCTTTGGTGTCATTCTTCCTAGGGAAAGGGGGAGGGGGGAATCATCAAACACTTGAAAGCCTTGGCTATTATAGCAGATCATTTCTGCACATGAAACGACAAGGTCCCCTAGTCAATTACTAGTCAAGTAGGGTAATATGCATCTCATTATGGTGCTCTGGCTCCAGACATACATACACGTATATAAAATGAAACGCACAGAAGTTACTGGGTTTTTTGAGCCAGTGATTAGGTGCTGTAATTAACAAAGCATTGTGCCTGATTTCTAATCTTTCTCTCTATTTAAATTTAATTGATTTTTTTCCCCTTGATTTAATCAACCCGCATTCATCTACCCACTTCTGTCAGGGAAAACTCCGCTCTTTTTAAAGGACCAGCAGGCAGTTGGAAGGATGAAATTTCCTTGTCTGTTCCTCTAGGGGGCTACACGTCTTGCCCAGATCTTTCCTCATGTCCTTTAGTAGGCAGCTGAGGAGGGGACCGTGTGATGGTTTTTATTGCCGGAAGGAGGCATCCATCATCATTTTAACGCCCAGTGAAACACGCAAAACTAATAATAAGTTCCTTATAGATGTTTTAACCTTTTTAGTATTCTGTGTTCTGATTGACTGCAGCTCACCACACCTCTTCACTGCAGGCAGTTGCGGCTGTGAACAGGAGAGGATGAGAACATGCAGCCAATCAAATTATTAGCAGCCGAAAAGGGCAAAGTAGTAAAGTTTCTTTATTATCTCTCCAGAACACCCTACCTAGTGCTTTAAAATGCCTACATGCATGAGACTGGCAAGTGTAACTGACGTCCCGTACCTCGTTACAGCCTCAAAACGATGATCCTGAGGTCCTGTTTTCATAGGCAGCAGGTTTAAAACGAACAAAAGGAAGTATTCCTTCACCCAACGCACAGTCAACCTGTGGAACTCTTTGCCAGAGGATGTTGTAAAGATCAAGACTATTACAGGGTTCAAATAAAGGCTAGATAAGTGCATGGGGGATAGGTCCAGCAATGGCTTTTAGCCAGGATGGGCAGGAATGCAAAACCATGCTCTGAAGTATTCTCTAGTCTCTGCCAGAAGCTGGGAATGGCGACAGGATGGATCACTTGATGATTACCTGTTTTGTTCATTCTCTCTGGGGCACCTGACATTGGACACTGTCAGAAGGGGGGAGGGATAGCTCAGTGGTTTGAGCATTGGCCTGCTAAACCCAGGGTTATGAGTTCAATTCTTGAGGGGGCCATTTAGGGATCTGGGACAAAAATCTGTATGGGGATTGGTCCTGCTTTGAGCAGGGGGTTGGACTAGATGACCTCCTGAGGTCCCTTCCAACCCTGATATTCTGTGATTCTGTGAAGACAGGATACTGGGCTAGATGGACCTTTGGTCTCACCCAGTATGGCCGTTCTTATGTTCTGTGGGGATTGGCCCAAGTTTAGGTGCAGTGCCCAGCCAATCCTATGGCTTTATAGGTGTGTCCAGAGTGGTAAGTGTTTGGCCTGGCATTCATGAGAGCCCATCATGTTCTTGGTTACCCAGATGTAAATCCACAATAGCTCCCTTGTCCTAAACCTGGCCTTCACTGTACCGCATCCACAAATAACTCCGCCTGGAGTTAACAGGACATGCAGGTGTCTACCTGCCACGGAGGCACAACTGAGTACTTAGACGTGCGCCTGCCCTTAGGTAAGTGCAGAGCTGGCTTTCCACTGCTAGCTGAAGGTGTAATTCTCCCCCTGGCCTGGGCAGAGGCTTATGCACCATAAAGTTCTATTTTAAGATCTTAACTCCTGCCTGGGTCTACTGACTGCTGGGCCTTTGCACAGGGAAGAATTCCACCCTTAGCAATGCAGTACTCCATTATACTCCACCAGGGCTGCCCAGAGGATCCAGGGGGCCTGGGGCAAAGCGGGGGAGCGGACATGTGCAAAAAGCGTGACGGGGTTCCAGCAATCAAGCCCCATGTGATTCAGCTGTTGCAGTCTGCATTGACGGGGCTCTGGTCCAAATTGCCTCGCTAAAGCCTCCTGAAAGCAAATGACTTGCCAAAGCAATTTTTCTATTCGTCCCTTTCTCTTGCATTCATGCTGGTGCTTGCAAAGCAGGTGGAAGGCAAAGCGGAGCTCTCGTGAGGGGCAGGAGGAGCTGCCGAGCTTGGAGTTAGTTGCTCTTGAGTCCTCGTGCGGAGAAAAAGGCAGATGCCTCTGGAGCTGGAGGGTGAAAAGATCCGGGGGCTGAAAGGTCACCTGAAAGTCAGTGTCACTCAGCACCCGGGAGCGGAGTTACTGCAGTGAAAAACGATGATTGATGAGACCTTGTAGCAGGAAACCACCCCTACTCCAGAGAGAGACCAGGGGAACTCGATTTAGACTGAAGAGTGCAAAGTCTCAGCCCCTCATTGGGGAAAAAATGATTGCTGTTCAGCACGCCTGCCCATCAGTGAGACACATCAGCTGGAAATGCCAGTGTGCTGGGACTTCAAATACAAAGCAATAGCTCCAGTGACTGTATTTAATCAGGGGGAGAATATTATTGCACTGCTCGAAAAAGACAGCTCCTGAAAGTGCACAGGGGCAGCACCCGTTAACGTCTGCGTTACCTGGTGATATATTGCAGGGCACGGCACCATGTCACACAGCTGCTGCTCCAAACACAATATCCTGTGATAGAGAAGCAGGGATCACTTGCAAGTCCTCACGGAGTGTCTCAGCCTCATGAAGCAGCAAACCCTGGCTATAACTTTGGGCCTTATTCTCATTTACTCTAAGGCCGCTCTCCATCATTCTGTGTAAACGGGCCTTAGAGGCAATGAGAATAAGATCCCTTCTTCCATTCCCATTCTCATGTACACAATGGATCCCACAGAAACCAATAGGAGGGTCTAAGGATCCAATTTTGCCAGCCATACTCACTTGAGTAGCACTTGATCCCACCAGTAGCACCATTGACTTTCGGGAGCTACTGATCGAAGAGATACTCAGCGTAAGGGTTGCAGAATTAGCCCCCACATTTTTAATAGCTCTAGTACCATCCACATGGCAAAACCAATCGAATGGGATGGACATGATCTTGCAGCTCCGAGGTGAGGGGCAGAAGCTCGAAGGAAGGAAAGCATCTGTAACGAGCCAACGTTGCATTTGCAGGGCACATTCAGCAAAGATTTCCCAGTGTAGGGCAGTAAATGTTTAGGCATCTCTTAGGGAGGGTAGGGAGAGTTTAAATGACTCGCCCCAAATTGCACAGTCAGGCTATGGTAGTGCTGGGACTGGCCCCCTCTGACTCCCAAGCGTGTGTTCTAACCACTAGGCCATATTTTTTCCCTTTGCATGCCACAGCCTCGCCCTCTTCCCGTGAAATCCGTTCCTTCTGCTTTAATGCACGGGACCCCTTCCCTCAAGTGGTATGAAATAACCGAGGCATGGGACATGTTTGTGCTCATCTGTAATTGTTGACCTGTGTTGTGTTGCACACAACCCTAGACAAAGGATGGACTCTGGGTGAGAGCAAAGCAATAAGGGTAGGCTTTGTGATCATAGCAGCTACACTGAGGCATCTCATGCCTACCGTGAAACAACTCCTCCGCACCCCCGCCCTCCAGCCCTAGTCCTGGGCTTTCTGCATATATCCTGGCAGATGGAGGTACCACATCAGGCCAGGTGCAGGGCCAGGGGTTGAGGTGTGGATACATACCCACTGGAGACTAGGCTCAGATGGCCAGATTCGGTTCACTTGTGTCCCAAGCCAGAAGTGAACCACATTGAATTTAACAGTAGAAACCGCCCAGATTGGTGGATCCAACTTTCCAAGATGGGCTCCTAGACAGCCTCCGCATCCTGTATGCGAATGAAGGGCATCAGAGGCCTGATACAGGTGCTGAACCTCTTCAGCTCCCGTGGGCTTCAGCTAGAGCTGACGGACTCGGCCGTTCTAGCAGTCAGGCCCTTGGCATTGTCTGTGTTCAGAGCTGCAGCACTTTAATGATCGTAAACAGCCTTAGTTAAACTGGGGCATTCCCCTGTACGGACACTCTGACATCGATTTTAAACCAAGCTTATCCAGAGTGTCCATGCAGGCTTGTGTACCGATTGTGACAGAATAGGTTTTTAACTGATTTAAAGCTAAACGGGTGGGTGGAACTTTGCATATAAACAAGGCTCAAAGTGTAGGGATGGTACCAACCTTCCCTCTCCCCCCAAAAAAAACCTGTCTGAAGTTCTGCTCTAGCTAGGACCCCCTTGCCTACTGTTAGCCACTCTCTCCACTGCTGGAGAGGACATGGTGGGGACAGCTGAGCCTAAATTAAGTGATGCGGTGTCAGACTCCGTCTAGCCTCCCTGCGCATGTGATTGATTTCCCCCTCCGCTGGTGAATTGTAACGTCCGTCCAAGTAAAGGCACCATCAAGGATCGCACTGAAGAGCGTGGATGTACCCGGGAATGTCTGGAAGGCTCTCTCTCTCCCCGGATCAAGCCGATCTGTCTGTGCAGCGCGGTTAGCTTGACTGCAGCGATCCCGGAGGCTGCTGACATGTTTATCTCCTCTAGCAGTTTCCATCTGTGTTTATACCAAGACTTTTACTCCTCCACAAGGGCGCGAAGGAGGCCGCGGCACATCACGGCTGAGGGACCGGAGCTATTTGAACTTCCCCGGTCCTCATTGCGAAAGCCCATCAGGGAGCCTGCGCGGGTAGAGCTGTGTGTGCGGAAGGAGAGAGGCAGGCTGACGCCCTAATAAAGATAAAAGGCTTCAATAAACCCACAAACCCCGGTGTGACAGACCCAGACCAGTGGGGTACAGGAGTCTGGTAGAGGGCAAATATACTGGTCACTGGATGAGTAGTTTTCTGTTCCCTGAGTGACCAGAGCAGGGGCTGCACTAGAGTCAGGAACCTGCTAGAACCAGTTAAGGCAGGCAGGCTAATTAGGACACCTGGAGCCAATTAAGAAGCTGCTAGAATCAATTAAGGCAGGCTAATCAGGGCACCTGGGTTTTAAAAGGAGCTCACTTCAGTTTGTGGTGCGAGTGTGAGGAGCTGGGAGTGAGAGGGTGTGCTGCTGGAGGACTGAGGAGCACAAGCGTTATCAGACACCAGGAGGAAGGTCCTGTGGTGAGAATAAGGAAGGTGTTTGGAGGAGGCCATGGGGAAGTAGCCCAGGGAGTTGTAGCTGTCATGCAGCTGTTACAGGAGGCACTATAGACAGCTGCAGTCATCAGGGCCCTGGGCTGGAACCTGGAGTAGAGGGTGGGCCCGGGTTCCCCCCAAACCTCCCAATTGACCTGGACTGTGGGTTCTTCCAGAGGGGAAGGTCTCTGGGCTGTTCCCCAACCCACATGGTGAATCTCTGAGGCAAGAAAATCCGCCAATAAGCGCAGGACCCACCAAGATAGAGGAGGAACTTTGTCACACCGGGTAATGGGCCTGGCTTTTCGAAGGTAGCTACACACCGCGGTGGAGGAGAGCATGAAGGCGTTAATCAGGATCAACGCACTGCCATTTCATTCAGGAGCTAAAGCTCTCGCAGCCTGCGCTGGCATTTAGAAACTGCCACTTCGGTGGGACTCCCTGCGCACCCCCAACCCCATCACCCTGGGGTTACAGATGCTTCTCCTTCAAGGTGCAGCAGCTTGTTTGGCATCCCAAGGAGAGAAGCCAGTGGAGGGACCAGAGCTACAAGGGGGCCAATTAACTGACAGGCTCCCCATGTCGCTCACTGCAGGATGGATATGGAGTAGGGGACTAATGGGCTGGGGGGACCCCTCCACAAGTGGGTGCTGCTGGGGGAAAAGATTACTGATCAGCTTCCAGCTCCAGCCGGACCATTAACCCAGAACCAAGCGCTTGTAGAACTGCACTCAGGTAGCTGTCTAGGAACTGTTCCCATCTGGATCTAGGTGTAGCTCTTCCCATAGACATCTATCAGTCTTGATCATTTCCCATATGTATCTCCTGTCTGTCTGGTTCATATCACTCTAGCTCATTCATAGAGCACCCAGCACCATAGCAACTCACATTGCAATAGACTACTCGTCTTTTGCGGATGGTTTTGACATATTCGTTACTGGCCTTTGGAGATCAGTCAGGTCACCCCTAATGCTTGGGTTGGATTTTTGTTTTTAATCGCTTGATTCAGCTGGTCTGTCTCTTCCTCCTGCGTTAGCACTGGACTGTCTCCCCCAGTGTGATCTGTTTTCCTTGCCACTCTTTTGCGATAAGTGTCAGGGTTGTGCCAAATATTTGAGCATCAGCTTCAAAAGCATTGAAATTTTGCAGTTAGTTTTTCATAAAATTGATCTTATTACACACACACACACACACACACCAAATAGTTCTGAAGTTTCATGCTTTTTTTGCTCCAATTTAGGAATGTATTTTAATGCCCATGGGTCACTTGCATGCTAAAGTGCTCCTATTTCAGTGTTTTGTTCTGCCAAAGATACTCCTGTAGGAAAAACCCTTAGCAAATGTCACATTTGGATGACAAAAAATCATTTAAAAAGCACAAATTTGGGGCTGTGAAATGGCGGGTATTAGATATTTTTAATTATGAAATGGAATGAACCTTGGCTAGCTTTGCATTATAGTTTTCCCCACCTGACTGGCTCCACCTACTGGCAGGATGGGGACATTGAAAGTGCCATTTAAACATTCTGGGTTGGAAGTACTTTACCATAGGCCGGTCTCTAAATGAGCCGGGGACCTTTCTGAGGTAGAGGGTTGCATGCTGGACATTTTGTATCCGTGGAAGGCTTGGGTGAAATCAGTTGCTGGCTGTATGCAGGCTACTGTGGTGCAAACAGGTGACCCAAGATGCACTGGCCTGGCATGGCTACATAATGAGCACTGGTTTCAGTAGAGGGGTTGGTTGATTGTTTTTGTGCATCCGAGACAAAAATGCCAAAGAGAAATGGAGAAACTCACATCCCAACCGGCCACAGCTCTGTCTGCTAGCCAGCTAACAAGCTCTACTCTCTGTGATGCTAAGGAGTGCAAGAGACTAGGGTGAGCAGTGACGTAGGAGGTGGTGGTATTACTCCTTGTGTGCTGGGAGGCTGGAAATGTTGCGGGGGAAGGGCAATGGGTCATTTTGCCCACCCTGTTGCATGACCTGTGGGGGATAGGTGTGGGCATAGAATAAGGACCAAGACAGACAGGCAGAGGGCACCAAGCAGCTCTGGATGTTCTGTTACCCGGGCAGGAGTCTAGGGTCATAAATATAAAACCAACCCGATCCTGTAAGGTGCTGAGTGACCTCAGTTCCCAATGAAGTTAAATGGCGTTAAAAGAAACAAGCACCGCACGGAGGTACTCAGCACCTTGCAGGCTCAGACCCCGTGAGGCTTAAAACCCAGTAGCCCACCCCTCCATGACTTAGACTAACCCCAACTCTCTAGTCACAGGAGACGAGGCAGGCGATCAGCCCTGTAGTGCTGAGCCCGGCATAGCTCGGATTACAGTACCTTGGGCATGCGATCAACCCAAAATGGGTTTGGTTGTTCATGACACTCCCAGCACTGGAGGGAAAAGTCCACTGTGCAAGTGAGGCTTCCCATTAAGTTACACTCAAAGGGCATGAGGTTGGGTTGCTCCTTGTACTGAAGGGCAGGTTTGTGCTGCCAGAGCGGGGCGGTCCAGCGGGCAATGTACTCATCAGGGACTCCGGAGCTGGGGGTTCTGTGCCCAGCTCTACTGCCAATCTCCTGTGCAACTCTGGGCACCTCTCTGTGCCTCCATTTGCCCAGCTTGTCTCTTAGCCTGCAAGCTCCCCGGGACAGGGGTTGTCTCTTGCTATGTGTCTGAATGGCGCCTGGCACATCTGTAATACAAAGCATAATAACTGCAGGGAGGGTGGGGTGGTTCAAATCCATCGGCGCTCGCTGTTGCTTTGTACCCAACTCCTGGAGCACTCCTTTCCTATCCGAAACCTCCGGCTGCACGGTACCTGCTGCGAACGTCCACATGGAATCCTGACTGACGTACCTGAAAATGCCCAGTGCGTGACTTGGCATTGTGAGGAGCGATAGCCAGGCCATCTTCTCCTTGTTATGAGCGATCCACGCTATTCCACCAAGGCCCCAGTCCCTTGGCTCTACTCCTTCCCCATTTCCCCTCGAAAGGCTGTGAGACCACAGCATGATCTCTGATGGTTGGCTGTGTGGTGTTTTCTCCTTGATTTTGTTTGTGAGGAGAGGGGGAGAAGTCTTGTGATAATCCTCTCCGGTAAGATTAAGCTTTCATGTTAAATTGCACCTGCTTTTACATCACAGAGATGAAAGACTAACAGACGACCACAAAAAAAAAAATATTAAATTGACATCTCCAGAGCTTGATCCAAAGGGATTACCAGCCAGTTTAGTGCTTTAGAGGATATCCAGTGTTCATCAGAAGAGACTGGTTGAAATTAAGCCAGCCTTTGATGGGATTGGAGGATAATTATTTCCATCAATAATTCCTCCCAAGCCCAGAGGAAATAGTGCGTCGCTTGTTCCAGGATAGTAGTCCTCCTTGGCTGCCTCAAGGCCAAGTAAGAATTAACCCCTGGAAACAAAACAAAATCCTATTCGTCTCAACTGGCGCTTCGGTATTAAGATTCCTGCTCCCCATAACCTGAGAAAAGAAGCTCTGGACCCCTCACAGTACAGCAGCTGAGCTATGTATTGTCATGCCAACTGGAGACCCTTTTGTGCTGACAATGCACCAAAGAACAGTTCTGCACAATGCTGGGCCAAGACGACTCTTCAAGCCCACTTCCTTCGTTCGCATCAGCCTCGCGTTCAAATGGACCCTGCCCGACGTATGTTGGGGGACATGCAAAACTATCAGTAAGTTCTCCCGCATGCCGTGTCGTGTAGCTAATCCATCCAGAGAGGGGTTCCACAGGTCACCAATTATGAGAAATTGGTAATTGATCCTAATGATTGAGCCTCAAAAGGCAGGCAGCATGTTTTTAAAAGGGGCTCAGGAAAGGTCACAAGCTAATTATTTTGAGCAAATCTAGCAATTATCCATGGATCTTCGCAGGGAGTTAAAACAATGTCGATGCTGGGAGAGACCTAGAGCTTTATTGCAAGTAGATGAGTAGAATTGAAGGCCAGCCAGGACCATGCGATCATCCTGTATAACACGAGCCAGAGAATTTCACCCAGTTACCCCTGTATTGGACCCAGGAACTTGTCTTTGGCTAAACATACCTTCCATAAAGGCATCCAGGTGTGATTTGATGGCATCAAGAGATGGAGAAAATCACCACTTCCCTTGGTAGTTTGCTCCAGTGATTCATCACCCTCCTTGTTAAAAATGTGTTTCTAGTTTGAATTTGTCTGGCTTTAACTTCCAGCCACTGGTTCTTGCTCTGCCTTTCGCCACAAGATTAAAGAGCCCTTTAGTACCTGGGATTCTCTCTCTCTGAAGGTACTTACCCACCTTGATCAAGTCACCTCTTGATCTTCTTTTGACAAGCTAAACGCACTACCTTTGCCATACAACGTGGAGCCAGGAGTGCTGACCCAGCCCCATGCAGGGTGCGTGCCTCACCCAGCTTGGCTCTTTCTATCAGGGTTCCACGCAGAGGCCATTCCAGGAGACCACAGAGGGTTCATCGAGGTTCTTCTCCTTCCCAGTGTCATTTCTCAGCACAGTCAGGCTCTTCTCCCCCCAGAGGAGTTCTGAAAACCTGGGGATAGACCCTGTTAGAGAGACCGTGAGATCAGGATCAGACCTAATATGGATGGCAGACTCTCTCACCTCATCTACTGTGGGGCTCCTACACCTTCCTCTGAGGCATCTGGTGCTGGCTGCTGTCAGAGAGAGGACACTGGACTAGAGGGGCTGTGTCTGCTCCAGTTTGGCAAGCCCTATGTTTCCTGATATTATAATCCATTAAACACCATCAATGTGCACTACCCATCTCTCTCTCTGTCTATATTGGCTCCCTTTCCCTCTTAGGGTACGTCTTCACTACCCGCCGTAACGGCGGGTAGCAATCGATTTATCCGGGATCGATATATCGCGTCTCATTAAGACGCAATATATCGATCCCCGAACGCGCTCACCGTCGACTCCGGAACTCCACCAGAGCGAGCGGCGGTAGCGCAGTCGACGGGGGAGCCGCGGCCATCGATCCCGCGCCATCTGGACCCCAGGTAATTCGATCCAAGATACTTCGACTTCAGCTACGCTATTCGCATAGCTGAAGTTGCGTATCTTGGATCGATTTCCCGCCCCCCAGTGTAGACCAGCCCTTATACTTAAAGATTAGGGAGATCGTAGGGCTGGCTGAAAGTTGGTAATTAGTTTCCAGGTGAAATTATTTTTTTTTTTTTAACTATTCTTGGATTCTTTTAAAAAAAAAATCATTGAATCAAAATGGAAACTGTTGTGCCAAATCAGAAATTCATTTGAATCCAAATGAAAAATGAGGTTTTCTCCCTCCTGAATGTTTTTCCCCAAGGAAAGAAAGAAGAAAAGAGTTGGGGAGGACATTTCCCCCCCCCACACACCCAAAAAAAAGCCCAGAAAATGTTTCATCTTGAATTAGAACAATTGGTCATTTTGTTTCAATGAAGAATTGGGAAGAATTCACACAATCTAAACATTGTCCACAAAAACATTCAGATCATTTGTAAAGACATTTTTTTGTTGAAAAAAGCGCCCTTGGATGAAAAGATTTCAGCTGGGTCTAGTAGACAGGCAGGAAGGTCAGCCATCTATTGGACAGACAGACACATTATTAGGGCCTCCCTACTACACACCCCTTCTTCCCAGGATACCACCAGTTAATGCTTACGTGGCTGTGCCTTAAATTCTGCCTGATCCTATCACCACATCCCCTTTCCCACTTTTCCTTCCCCTTTGTATCCTGCTTGGGGGGGGGTTGTTGCTTTCACCTGTCCTTTTCGAGCCCCTCCCCCTGTTGTGAAATGACACGGGCCTGGCAAACGTGCTGCTGACAGTTGTGCAGTTCGATGAAAAGAAAACCCTTGAATTCTAAAAGCGTCTAACAAAGGCTGACTTGGTTCAGGATATAATTTTGGGGTTGCGTTCCAGTATCGTGTGGAGTAGCTGCTGTCAGCAACTGAATAGCTTTGCATTGCACTGCTTTTCACTCCCTTTTCTTCCCCTGTCTGGGATGGGTGTTCTCCCATCAAGTGCCAGGCTGGGAGCCAGCCTCTCTGCCTCCTCCCACCCTGCCTCTCTCCTGATGGAGGAATTGATTTGAATTAGAGGCCTCGTCCTCACAGCTTTCAAAACCAACTGTCTGCTGAAGACAGCAAGTAAGAGAGCATGTGGGAGGGAGGGAATAGATTTTTAAAGGGACAGCACCAGTACAGCTAACCCTAAGTGTCCACAACTCATGAATCGCATCCCCCCAAATCATGAGTGGTGTCAAAATAACAATGTTTTTTTAAATTGGGGTTCTTTTCCTTGGGAGCCTTTAGGGAACACTTAGGTCCTTCTTTTCCAGCATTGCTCTGTAGCTACAAAGACTAGAATTTTTTTTTTTTTTTTAAAGTTGAGCTTCTTACCTGATCACATGCCTCCGGGAGCTGGGGCTTTATGGAAAACATCACGAGACTCATGATAAAAATCGCAAGAGTTGGCAGCAGTGTCTGGTGATGTCAGACTTCAAACTCCCCCTGGATCCTTCAGCTAGCTCTGTGAGTGAAGGAAGTGTAGGGCTGTGTGTGAGATATACCCCCTGCACTCATTCTCATGTCCCCTCCATGTGCGACACCCTGGGCTGTCTTTTCCCTGGAGGGGAATGCCCTACCGGTCAGACTGCCAGACGTGGAAGGGAACAGAAAATTCTCATTTTCCCCTCCTTCATGTGCTGTGATGGGGCTGGGGGCGCACAGCCCGTGGGCTCTAGTGACTCGGGTGTATTGTAAGATCATTCCTCAGTGCATTGCATGTACAACTCCCCCCACCCGCAGCCACCCCCTTACCCATCATCTTCCTTGTAAATCCCGGCTCAGCCACACCAATCCCTGCAGATCCATTGCCCCTCCTGGAGCAGGGACACATGGGAGCAGCAGGGGCTCTTGCAAGTGACTTCTTCCCATAGTTGCCTTCCCTCCAGCTTCTACAGAACCGCCTCTCC
This sequence comes from Terrapene triunguis, assembly GCF_002925995.2. NCBI lineage: Eukaryota > Metazoa > Chordata > Testudines > Emydidae > Terrapene > Terrapene triunguis. The sequence goes on from NW_020665302.1 coordinate 7,764,358, forward strand.
TCCACACGCCTGAGATAGCGAGCTGGGGCTGGTTCCACAGGGGGTGGGGCAGGAGGTAGCTCTCACTGCCTGTAACCATTTCTAGGCCCCGCTAGTCTGATGGGGTGCTGGTATCAGGCGTGGTGCAAACCCCACTGAAGTCAAGGCGAGTCTTTCCAAGGACTGCAATGAGCGTTCGGGGTCAGGCCCCTGGTCAGTAATGTGCTACGGGAGGCTAGTGTCTCTGAGAGCTGTTCCACATCCCCTCGCCCCGCTGCTCACCCAGCCCTGAGCCACAGCAGCCAGGCCACTACGGAGTGAGAGGACCATCAGCATGGCTCCCAGCTGCTCCCATCCCATGTCAGAGCTGCCCTTTGCCCTCTGGCTTTACCACCACACTCCCCTACAGCCAAACTTCCTGTCGACTTCGCCAGTCACGTCCCCCAGATCCAGGTCAGGATGGAAAGTTTATAAGCTTGTTTTATTTATTTGAGTAACACTACAGGTGAAACCAATGAAATCGTGTTTATGGCGCCCCTTCCCGCTGTGGTTTACTGCTCTCTCTTCACCTTTCCAGGCTTTGAAATAAACATCTTAGGGGCCTGAAAACATATTGTCTTTCCTTAGGAGTGTTGCTGTTTGGGGGATGACAGAACCCCTTTGTCCTCCCCCAGACCGAGCCCTGCTGCTTCGCATGGCCCTGAGGCCGACACGGCTTCAGTGCTCTCATTCTGGTTTTCATCCGTCTGGGCCCAGGCTCCTCGTTACCAGCACAGCTCTGCAAGTGCCGGCCCCTGAGCATTTCCACCAGTGCAACCAATGGCAGATGGTCTGCCCAGCATGGAGGTGCGACCCCATGACCCCCACTCTGCCAGAGGGCCAGGAGCCAGCTGGTATAGCCCAGAGAGGGGGCTGGGCCAGGTGTGCTGGCCCCCCCCCCCCCAGCACGGCTCCAATGCAGCCCTGTCCCCACTTCACCCCAGAGCCAGCGGGGGAGGGCAGGGCAGCAATGAATATTCCCAGAGGTGCAGCTGCCCCTGCAGACACAGGCTGCGTAAGTGGCCTGCCCTCTGCTCCCATGGGTTAACTGAGTGCGGGGTGTTTGGTTCACAAGGAGCTCAGTGCCTTTGGCTCTCAAGTCTCCATGGTCCATTTGCTAGGGTTGAAACCAACCACTGAGTTTCATACGGTTTCCAGCCCAGACCGTTCAGTGGCCAGGTTCCCCTGAAACTCAGCCCAGCCTGAGATCAGCTGGGTCACCCAGGGTTACCCACCTGCCCCCATTTTGGGGTCTTTAACAAAATACAAAACCGAGTAAGTTTCACCTAGTCCATCACGTAAGTTTCACATGGGCTCAACTAGTGCAGAGCTGATCACAAAGTCCTGTTTCAGCGTAGATGCTACCAACACCTGGGCCGGGGGTGGGCACTTTAAAAGTTCTTGGTAACCAAATAGTAGTTCTTCTGGTTTGGGGTTTAGAATGCAAAAGACTTTCTCTGCCAGCTGGTGAGAACTTCACAGCCAGCTGCATTTTTTAACTGAAACTACAGCAATTGATTGTGTGTCTGTGACGGGGTTGGGACTCACCACCTGGCGCCTCCTACTGGTTGTTTCAGGAATTAGCTCTGTCCAGTGGAGCGCCCCCTCCTGGTGGTGTCCCGTCCGTCGTCTCGCCCTCAGTTGGCGTGTCCGGACCCGCGTTGCTCCCAAGCTCACGGCGTCCTCTTCGAGCCACTGCCTTCCGGCAGTGCCACTTAGTCCATCCTCGCCCCCTTCCGGGGGGGGAATCAATCAGCTGCCTCTCTGCGACCTGGCCGATGTGGCCAACTGCACCCTCAAAGTCACTCCCCTCTTGGCAGGGGATTGGTGCAGCTCTAGATGGCTGCTCCGTTGGCTGGGTGCAAGGCAAGGGGGAAAGGGGGAGGCACCCAGGCCCGCCCACTACTCTGGGTCCCAACCCAGGGACCCTCTAGTGGCAGCCGTCCTGCCCTCCTTCTCTCCCTCCGTCTGTCCACGTCCCTGGGCTGCTTCCCCTTCGGCCCCTCGCACCGGCTAGGCCCTTCCCTTCAGGGCCTGCAGTCTGACATACTCCAGGCTGGAGTTACCCTCTGCTCCCCCGGGCCTGCCCAGCACTGTGCCGTCCCAGGTGCTAGTCTCCCAGCCTGGAGACAGACCTTCCCCTGTCAAAGGCCTGGGACAGACTGCCTGCTCCTGTCCTGAGCAGCCATCTTATAGGGCTGACCCTGGCCCTGATTGGCTCCCTCCAATCTGGGCCCTGATTGGCTCCCTATAAGGCCTTCCCTGATTGGCTCCCTGTCTGCGCAGGCCCACTGGCCTGCTGCAGCCCAAATTTTGGGGCAGCCGCCCCACTACAGTGTCCTTTTAGGATGCTCTGTGTAGAAGCCAGTTGGGATAGATTTGAAAGACTCCATTTTTGGCAGCATTGATAAGGTACCTTCACCTCCGCCATTCTTCTTGATTCCACTCCTCCTGTGCACACATGCAAGCGTGTCGTTAAAATGTATGCCATGTTCTGAGTTCAGCCGCAGTTCAGTGGGGTCAGAATAAATCGGGGAGCGTAAAGGCTGGCTGTGACTCCAGTTGGGAATGCACAGCTAAGGCAGTGGTGAGGCGCTGTCAGTTCACAAAGCAACGCAGCTCAGGAGAGTGGCAGGGGTGGGAAGGGAAAGTCATGACCTATGGTCAGTTATGGTTATGTCAAATGTAAATTGTAAATTCCAGGTTGCTGACTGGCCCCAAGAACTGTCTGACTGTGTCTTGTCTGAATCCAAGATGTAAAGATTTCATTAAGGAGCCAAGACACGCAGGAGCTATTTATATTGACGCAGCAAAATATTTGCTTTTCCCTTTGTTTTGTTTCTTACCTGGCAGGGCCGTGGCAAGCCATGTTCCCTGCTCTTGCTCACCCAGGGCCCAAGCAGCAGCCACCTCTCTTGATTAAGCAGGTATTAGAAACACTGAATTGCCCAAGCCAATTGGGCGAGCAATGAGCTGTGGGTCATCCGCTCACCCTTGATTTTTACTGGCATCCTGCTGCCTGGGGCAGCCTCCTGCCCTGGCTTAGAAGAATGATTGTTCTTTGATCACCTGATGGCAAAGAACGGTGCATCAGTTTACAGCAGGTTAACTTGCATGTAAACGGACTAGGGGCTGAATTTTTCCATGTGCAGCTTGGTTACATGCAGCAGAACTTCCTCTTGTTTGGTTACAGTATCAATTGTCCTGAAGTACTGGAATTGGGAGGAGGAGACATGTAAATATTTCATCAACTGATCATTCTTTCTGTAATAATTAATGCTACCCACAGGCTGCTGTCTTGAAAGCCCCAGCGCTGAAATCTTCTAATTCGTATTGTGCAGGGATGGCATTGGACAGTGGCAGTGCAAGCTTCCCTAACCTTTCTCATCTCCAGCTGCAGATCCCATCTTTGCTTCCATTGGCTGCTTGGTCTGTCTGCTGACAGTCCGCCAGGCCACTGATCATTGTCTACTGCCCTATGGCTTTTGGTAACACGTCCATTATCCTTATGCATATTACCCATTAACATCCGCCCTGCCCCCATGGGGTGAGACGCTGAACAGACACACAAGAAAGGCCACGGTCTCGACAAGGTAGATGATTAATGTAAGAAAAATGTCAACAGGTGCTTAGTTGCTGTCCTGCTGTGTGGAGTGGCTCACGACCAATGAGCGCCTGCCTCAGGGCAGAGTGTCCCAGACAGCACAGACCCCCTCCAAATGGTGTGGTCTAGGCCTAGATTTCCCCAAGCCAATAACAAATGGGAATTCCTGGATCACTGTAACAGTCTTATCATGGAGCCTCAGGCAGTCCCCTTAGGCCATGTCTTTACTACCACTTTTGTCTGCAAAACTTATGCCGCACACTGCTGAGCAAAAACACCCCCCTGAGAGTCGTAAGTTTCACCAGCATAAGTGGCCGTGTGCCCAGCGCTATGTCCGTGGCAGAGCTTCTCCTGCTGCCATAGCCACCGCCCCTTGTTGGGGATGGCTTCATTATATTGAGGGGAGAGTTCTCCTGTCGGCATAGAGTGGCTACAGGAGAGATCTTACAGCGGCGCAGCTGCATCAGTGCGGCTGTGCCACTGTAAGCTCTCTCGTGTAGACATGGCCGTAGCCTCTCCAGTTTATCTTGCCAACCAGACAAACTGGGCTTAGTGATAAATGGGCACTTGCACCAAAAATCACACCACATTCAGGCTGCTTCTCAAGAGACCAGCCACTTACCCCCAGATCAATCCGTACCCTGGACCTTACACCGAAGACAACACGGGGAGCCAGTCCTGTAATAAATTGTCTAGAGGTTCATTAACTAGGAAAACGGAATAAGAGAATTATTTTCAGGTCAGCGCAAGCAAACATACACACACACCAATGAGTTACCATCTAAATGCTCTAGCCTCTGTTTGCCAGATGCTGGGAATGAGCGACAAGGGATGGATCACCTGTACTGTTCATTCCCTCTGGGGCACCTGGCACTGGCCGCTGTCGGAAGACAGGATACTGGGCTAGATGGACCTTTGGTCTCACCCAGTAGGGCCATTCTTATGTTCTTAAATCCTAAGAGTGACAGAATTGTAGTGATCTGTCAATTCCAAGTGTCTTTCAGGACAGACCCAGCAGGCAGCCCGCAGGGATCTCTGGCTTCAGTTTAGAGTCTCTGACCATTCAGAGTTCAAACAGCCAAAAAGACGCAGTTTCTTCTAGTCAGGGATTTTTATCCCTTCCCCCAGAGTTCAAGATGATGGGACAAGTTCATGTGCATGTCGCCTCTTCATGGGTGGGGGTGGGGAGTAATGCAATCAACAAAGTCTTTGTTACCCAATGGTTTGTCTGGTGTCTGTTGGCCTTTTGTTGGGGAGGAGATAACACTTGCTGGGTAATGCTTCACTCCTGACGGGGGGGTTTACAGTTCCAGAGCAAATACTTAACACTTAAATCTCTATAATAGGCTATAGATATAAGTGAGATTCATGCATGCAGCATTTCATAGAGTCTACATGCATTATTGTAAGACTAATACCTGTTTTGAGCAAAACTAACATCCAGGTGACCTGGTCTGGTCTCCAGCTATGAGGCTGTCAGTTCTTAGCTCATGCCTGCAGCCTGGGCAAGAGCTGGCATCTGGCCTAGCAGCATCATCGTTACATTTTCTATTGTCACTGAATTGCCCCCAACCATCCCTCCACCCGCACCTCGTCCCGGTGCCCCAGCCAGCCTGCTACACCACTGCCACCTCAAGGGCTGACCCAAAGCCACTTGAAACTGATGAGAAAGCTCATAACTTCAAGGGGACTTGGTGTCCTCTTGCACCCTGTTCAACCCCCCCGCCCCAGGAATATGTGCCTGCAAGACAGCTCTGCAGAACAAGAGCGGCCCCTTCCTGGAAGGTTAAACGGAAGCATTTGCCTGGAATGAGGCGTTGACACTGATGGCATTTTAGCAATATTAGTCCTTCGCTGGTGCTCTTGGTAGGACCACGGCCCGGATTCTCCCTTTGCTGCCCCCTCCCCTCGCTGCTTGTGTCCTGCTTCATTCGGGGAGTCTCTTTGGGTCTGTCAGGGCCGGGGGACTGTGCTGGTCACCCTGCTGCCCTCAGACATGCCAGCTGGGTAGGGAAGAAGTACCAGCCAAGCCTCCGTAGTGGGAACACCGGGTAGTGCAGTATGGCAGGTTGGCCAGCAGAGCTTGGAGCCAGGAGCAACTGGAGTGAGAGTGCACAGCCCACCTGCTGGGATCACGGTCCCATTGCTGAGGGGTTTGGTGGCTACTGCATTAGTGTGTGTTGTTGTTTGGACCTGCTTTTCCCTTCTCCTGCTGGCTGTTTTCCTTCCTGTTTCACCTGTTAAACGAGCTGTCGCCAAGCTGCAGTCTCCCGGCCTCGGTCTCTAAATGCTTGTGGCAGCTCTTGCGTGAAAGCAGATGGAAACGTGTCTGCGTCGCACTGGAGCCAGACTTCAGACAAGTGTTTTCTCGAGTCTCGTTTGAACGTTGATTGTTTCCTGTGACACACAAGCGACTGGGAACAGAATTCTCTCCACCTAAGCCCCGCGCGGCTTTAATGGGAGGTGACGGTGTCCTGAGAGCTGTGTGTAATCCCAGAGCCGTCTCCTCCCATTCTGCTAGCTGCTATTTCTCCATCCAGAGCTTTAGGTGGGCTGGGTGGAAGCTCCCTCTGAAGGGCGGGTAGAGGGGCAGCCATCTCCAGGCTGGGAATGGGCTTCCCAGTAGTTCCTACTGCCTCTCCTACAGCAGCTCCTCTGTGGCTGGTGCCCTGTGCTGCCCACCCACCTCGGTGGCTGGTGCCCTGTCCCATCCCCTCCCCACCCTTGCGCCTGACGTACATACGCCTGGCTCAGGTGTCTCCAGCAGGACCCATGGTGGCTGGAAGGCTGGACTGTGCTGGGCCCAGGAGTCATAGAATCATAGAATATCAGGGTTGGTAGAGACCTCAGGAGGTCGTCTAGTCCAACCCCCTGCTCAAAGCAGGACCAATTCCCAACTAAATCACCCCAGCCAGGGCTTTGTCAAGCCTGACCTTAAAAACCTCTAAGGAAGGAGATTCCACCACCTTCCTAGGTAACCCATTCCAGTACTTCACCACCCTCCTAGTGAAATAGTTTTTTCCTAATATCCAACCTAAACCTCCCCTACTGCAATTTGAGACCATTACTCCTTGTTCTGTCATCTGGTACCACTGAGAACAGTCTAGATCCATCCTCTTTGGAACCCCCTTTCAGGTAGTTGAAAGCAGCTATCAAATCCCCCCTCATTCTTCTCTTCCGTAGACTAAATAATCCCAGTTCCCGCAGCCTCTCCTCATAAGTCATGTGCTCCAACACCCAAATCATTTTTGTTGCCCTCCGCTGGACTCTTTCCAATTTTTCCACATCCTTCTTGTAGTGTGGGGCCCAAAACTGGACACAGTATTCCAGATGAGGCCTCACCAATGTCGAATAGAGGGGAATGATCACGTCCCTCGATCTGCTGGCAATATCCCCTACTTATACAGCCCAAAATGCCGTTAGCCTTCTTGTCAACTCATATCCAGCTTCTCGTCCACTGTAACCCCTAGGTCCTTTTCTGCAGAACTGCTGCCTAGCCATTCGGTCCCTAGTCTGTAACAGTGCATGGGATTCTTCATCCTAAGTGCAGGACTCTGCACTTGTCCTTGTTGAACCTCATCAGATTTCTTTTGGCCCAATCCTCTAATTTGTCTAGGTCCCTCTGTATCCTATCCCTACCCTCCAGCGTATCTACCTCTCCCTCCTGTTTAGTGTCATCTGCAAACTTCAGAGTAGCAGCCATGTTAGTCTGTATCCGCAAAAAGAACAGGAGTACTTGTGGCACCTTAGAGACTAACACATTTATTTGAGCATCTGCATGAGCGTTTGGGTGGGTGTGAGTGAGCCCATGTGTCTGAATGTAAGATAGGGACAGAGTTGTGCAATTACCCCACGTAGGAGACAGCGTGAGAGATGCAGGGAAAGGAAGAGATTCAGTAACAATTGCTTTGGGCCTGCTGCATTAACCCTGCTTAGCAGTGCCCGGAAAATGTGCCACAGTGGCTGAGGCATGATGGAAACTATAGCCATCTCCTGTCTTTGCGCCACTGTATTCCATGGTCCCAGGGAAGCCATGATAAAAGTCTACTTTGTGCTGGGCAATGAATCCCACTGTCTGTTGGACGCTACAGGTGGCTCCACCTTTGCCGAAGGACCCCCCCCCCCATTGGCTATGAATGCGTATGGGTTCTGCCCTGCTGAGTAGTTTTGACGGGGGTTGCCCACAGCTTGGATGTTTCCAGCTGCGCTGATCGGATAGCTCTGGTGGAATTTGGGGTGCACTTCCAGGTACCTGCTGGGCTGGAACCCGGTCTGCGTGAGGCACTGAGCCCACTCCAACCACAGGTTGTACTTCTGGCATCTCTTCAACTTCATCCTTCAGTTCTGGAACCAGGTCTTAACCTGCTTGTAAGTGAGCCCCAGAACTGCAGCCAGTTCCTGGATCTGTTGGGGGCTGAGGTATTTCTGGCTCTGGAACCGCTGGTGCAGGCTTTGCAGCTGCTCCTTGGAGAAGGCAGTATGGATCTTGGCCTTCTTCATCCCTCCCTCTCTTTCCTTCCCATTCTTCTGAGGCTTGGACGCAGGCTGGGGGGACGAGGATTCTGTCTGGGGGCTGGGGGCCGAATCTGGTGTGAAGTGGCTGAAATTCCCAGAGCTGGAGGAAGCAGGGGAGAGATCTGAGTTCTGGCTTTTCTCCACCAGAAACTGAGCATCACCAGCTGCTTCTATTCCCCTTCCTGGGCATGACAGAGCACGTTCTGTATCCCCTGCTGAGTTCCAGTAAAACTCCCGGTAGCCCATGCCAGTCCCACTTGGGTAAGGCTGGTAAGGGGGCCCAGCCAAGTGAGCACTCATGTGGGTTTGGTTTGAAGGGGTGTTCCTCCCCCACCTCCCAATAGACAACACCTCACTCAAGGGCTGGAGCTCAGCACCTAAGCAGGGTTAATGCAGAGGGCCCAAAGCAATTGTTACTGAATCTCTTCCTTTCCCAGCATCTCTCACACTGTCTCCTACGTGGGGTAATTGCACAACTCTGTCCCTATCTTACATTCAGACACATGGGCTCACTCACACCCACCCAAACGCTCATGCAGATGCTCAAATAAATGTGTTAGTCTCTAAGGTGCCACAAGGACTCCTGTTCTATCCGCAGACTTGAGTCCAACCTGTGCCTTGGTAGCTGGCCTGATGTTATGTGCTGCCGTGGCTGCTCATTCCGCTCCGGGTCCTGTTCTCACCTCTGTGAGATACTGTGGGGGTGAAAAACAAGGGGGGGGACAGAAACCTAGATCTACCCCTCCCCAGCATTTCCATTGCAGGGCGCTAGCCCCCTCCACCACCCAGTTCCGCCACCCCGGGCTCTAGGTGCATATGAATCTCTGCAAACCACCAACCACCCAGAGCCCATATCAGCCTCTTTCCCACCGAGCTCCCCTTTCAACCCACCTCCCTGACAGAGCTTGGGAGCAGAGGCCTCCCGTTCTGGCCTGAAAGCCAGTGGATGACCCTTGGCAACTCTCTTCATCTCTCTGGGCCTCAGTTCCCCATCTGTTAAATGGGAAACTTCCTTCCTTTCGCTCACCCTCTGCCTCACCATTTTCCTGCAAGCCCTTTGGGGTAGGGTCTGTCTCCCTGTTTGTTTGAACAGCGCCGAGCACCGGGGGGCTCTGGTCTCGGGTGGAGCATCTGAGCACTCGCGTAACACCCACATTAACGGTTGTAGTCCTTCAAACAAGGTGACCTCCCAGGAGAACAGCCCCTCATTGCTGTTTCTCTGATCTGTTGCCCAGCAGCGAGACGCCGAGCTGCCTGTCGTGCCCAACGGAGGAGAGACGCTTGGAAAAGCCGAGCGGAACCGCAGCTCAGGAGGCCTCCAGCACCAATGGCTGTGTGAAAGGAAAGGACAGCAGACAGTACGCCCACCACAGATCCCGCAGGTAAGGTCCCAGCCGCTGAGGCCCTTCCTAGGAGCAGTGGGGTGAGGTTTTGTGTGTGTGGGGGGGGTGTACATAGCCATCTTCCTAACCCCTCTGCAGGATCCCCGCTGTCTCCATTGAGTCTCCTGTGAGAGTCTACGCCAGTCGAGTCGCTCCATTAACTCATCCGGCAGAGCTCCCCTCCCGCCTCTTCTGAGGCACAGGCACTTATTAGCTCAGTTCCACTAATGCACACAGGCCCGCCGCCCCCAGGAGCTTCAGTTTTCCCCTTGTGGCAGCAGGGTTTCTGCAGCGCCACCTACACTCGCTACACTGCCCCTCCGCCCCCAGGACGCTGCAGCAGCCACGGGCCCTCTCTTCCAAAATGGCTGCCTGCAGGGGGCACTTGAGTGAACGTGCATCCACGCAGTGGATGGCCACCATTTCAAATTCTTAGAATAGGGTGGCCACACCCATGGGTCTGGCCTGAGCCCTCCCTGCCTCCCACCCACACAGGGCCAGGCTGACGTCCCCGACATGGGTCTGGCTCCAGCCTCCCCATCATGTCCCCCACATGCGGGGCTGCCCGAGGCCACCCTTGCAAGCCCATGCGTGGGGCCACCTGAGGCCCCCCTCTCCCTGCTGCGTGCAGGGCAGGTCAGCCGGCCTGAGACACTCTCCCTAGCCCTCCCTCCAGCACGGGGCTGGTGTAGCCACTTGTTCCCCCACACACACCGCACGTTCCTCCATGCCCCACTAGAGTCCCACCCCACTTTTTGGGCTAAACTGTGAATTTGTCCAGTTTGCTCTTGCCAACGCAAACAGGACACATGCATAGTTTTGCCCGAAAAGACAGGACGGCCGGGACAGGGGACTGTCCCGGCCAAAACGGGACATATGGTCACCTTAGCTTAGAAGGGGTTTGAAGGCAGGCCACCTGCCAGCATCCCAGTACTCTGCTGTGAATGATGGAGGTGCTAGCCATGGAGACTCCCCATAAGAGATTCCCTTCTGCCCATGCCTAGACCATAGACCAACAGCACAGGGCTTGTTAGGGCCGAGGTTCTTTATCAATTCTTCCTTAACTTGTGGTGGCTTGAAAGGGGAAAAATGAATCAAAAGTTTATAAATGATGTGAACAGCCTTTCCAAGCCCTGCCTGTTAAATTATCTTTGGGATTAAAGCCGATCCGTTTGGTTAAAGCTGCTAGAGACACAGAGAGAGAGAGAGAGAGAGAGAGAGCACATTTCATAGCTGCAGATTTCAAGCTAACCAGCGCAATAATCTGAAGTGTATTTTTAATTAGACTTTGATGACAATCAGAGAGAAACAATTCAAGTCAGATGAACTCAGGGAGAAAGTTTCTACATCAGGGACAAAAGAAGTTATCTGCAGAAACCAGGAAGGGCTCTACAAGAATCTGCATGGGGCTGAGGGGACGAGGTTAAAGGTTCATTCTCCTGTCACCCCCTAGGCCATGGAGGTGCCGGAACTGGATAAGCTGTCAAGAGTCAGTGGAAAGGGCTGAGAACTGAGTAGCCGCATTTTCAGAGGTGCTGAGCAGTCGCAGCTCCTACTGAAATAAATTAGGTCATGAATATACATGAAAGATCATGGAAGCAGATTGGATGAGTGTTTAATTAAAACCCTGGACTGGGGGCTTAGGGGATCTGGGATCAATTCCCAACTCTGCTACAGACTCGTTGGGTGACCTTGGGCAAGCCACTTAATCTTTCTGGGCCTTAGTCCCTAATCAGTAAAATGGGAATAGAAATACTTCTCTCTCCTATCTAGTTAGGCTGTAAGTTCCTTGGGCCACTATATATTTCTCACTATATATCTACAATGGGGCTGTAATCTCAGCTGAGGTCCCTAGGTGGTTAGCAGATGCCTGGTGCTTAGTGTGGTATCAGGGTGCTGGGAAAATAGCATAAAGCAAGAGTAAATTGGAAGGATTATATTGTCTACCCTCCATCAGAATGTGTTGTTAGCCTAGACTTGGCTTGCTAATTTTTTAGTAGTTTAGGCCTAGACTGTACCATATTTACACATGTTGAGTGGTATTTAATTATGCAGTTAGAACCACTGAAATAAACACTACTATTATTATTATTATTTATTATTTATATCTCAATGCCTGGAGCCCCATTAAAGATCACAAACACATGGTGAGAGGCAGACCCTGACCTGAAAAACTTTTAATCTAAACAGAAAAGAAAGGGTGGGGAAGAGAGGGGCATTATCCCCATTTTACAGATGGGGAACTGAGGCCCAGAGAGTTTAAGGCCAGATCTTCAAAGATAGTAAGGTGGCTTGAGATTTAGACACCTAAGAACATAATAACGGCCGTACTGGGTTAGACCAATGGTCCATCCAGCCCAGTATCCTGTCTTCTGACAGTGGCCGATGCCAGGTGCTTTAGAGTGAATGAACAGAACAGGTAGTCATCAAGTGATCAATTCCCTGTCGCCCATTCCCAGCTTCTGACAAAGAGAGGCTAGGGACACTTCAGAGCATGGTTTTGCATCTCTGCCCATCCTAGCTAATAGCCATTGCTGGACCTATTCTCCATGAACTTATCTAGTTCTTTTTTGAACCCTGTTATAACTTTGGCCTTCACAACATCCTCTGGCAAAGAGTTCCACAGGTTGACTATACATTATGTGAAGATATACTTCCTTTTGTTTGTTTTAAACCTGCTGCCTATTAATTTCATTTGTTGACCCCCTAGTTCTCGTGTTATGAGAAAGAGTAAATAACACTTCCCTATTTACTTTCTCCACACCACTCATGATTTTATAGACCTCTATCATATCCCCCATTAGTCATCTCTTTTCCAAGCTGAAAAGTCCCAGTCTTATTAATCTCTCTTCATATGGAATCTCTTCCATACCCCTAATCATTTTTGTTGCCCTTTTCTGTACCCTTTCCAATTCCAATATATCTTTTTTGAGATGGGGCAACCAGATCTGTACTCATTATTCAAGATGTGGGCGCATCATGGATTTATCCAGAGGAATATGATATTTTCTGTTTTATTATCAATCCCTTTCCTAATGATTCCCAACATTCTGTTAGCTTTTTTTAATGCCGTTGCACATTGAGTGAATGTTTTCAGAGAACGATCCACAATGACTCCAAGATCTTTCTTGAGCAGTAACAGCTAACTTAGACTCCATCATTTTATATGTATAGTTGGGATTATGTTTTCCAATGTGCATTACTTTGCATTTATCAACATTGAATTTCATCTGCCATTTTGTTGCCTAGTCACCCAGTTTTATGAGATTCCTTTGTAACTCTTCCCAGTCTACTTTGGACTTAACTATTTTGAGTAGTTTTGTATCATCTGCAAATTTTGCCACCTCACTGTTTACTCCTTTTTTCCAGATAATTTATGAATATGTTAAACAGTAGTGATTCCAGTACAGACCCCTGTGGGACACCACTATTTACCTCTCTCCATTCTGAAAACTGACCATTTATTCCTATCCTTGGTTTCCTATCTTTTAACCAGTTACCCACCCATGACAGGACCTTCCCTCTTATCTCATGACAGCTTACTTTGTTTAAGAGCCTTTAGTGAGGGACCTTGTCAAAGGCTTTCTGAAAATCTAAGTACACTGGATCCCCTTGTCCACATGCTTGTTGACTCCCTCAAAGATTTCTAGTAGATTGTTGAGACATGATTTCCCTTTACAAAAACCATGTTGACTCTTCCCCAACAAATCACGTTCATCTATGTGTCTGATCATTCTGTTCTTTACTATAGTTTCAACCAATTTGCCTGGTACTGACATCGAGCTTACTGGCCTGTAATTGCTGGGATCACCTCTGAACACTTTTTTAAAAACTGGCATCACATTAGCTATCCTCCAGTCATCTGGTACAGAAGCTGATTTAAATGATAGGTTACATACTGTACCACAACTAATAGTTCTGCAATTTCACATTTGAGTTCCTTCAGAACTCTTGGGTGAATACCATCTGGTCCTGGTGACTGATTACTGTTTCATTTACCAATTTGTTCCAAAACTTCCTCTAATGACACCTCAGTCTGGGACAGTTCCTCAGATCTGTCACCTAAAAAGAATGGCTGAGGTTTGGGAATCTCGCTCACATCCTCAGCCATGAAGACTGATGCAAAGAATTCATTTAGTTTCTCTACCATGGCCCTATCTTCCTTGAGTGCTCCTTTAGCATCTCGATCGTCCAGTGGCCCCACCAGTTGTTTAACAGGCTTCCTGCTTCTGATGTACTTAAAACATTTTTTGCTGTTACTTTTTGAGTCTTTGGCTAGCTGTTCTTCACATTCTTTTTTTGCCTTCCTAATTATACTTCCTTACACCTACATACCTTTGAGACTCTGGACCTGATTGACTTGCCCACGGTCACACAGGCACAGCCAGGAATTGAACACAGATCTCCCGAGGCACGGGGCTGTGCCTTCCTTCCTGTTGTGGAATAGAGTGCGCCTCAGTTGTGAGTAAGGGTGGCAGACGCTGGCCCCCTTGCAACGGTGATAGTCTGGCTCCAGGTAGCTATGTAACTAGAAGATTGCTGCTCTCCTGATGCTGGCCAGAGTAATATATTTGTGATGGGACCTGTTTCTCCATGTTAAAATAAACTAGTGAGCAGATAACTCAGGGGGCCAGAGAGGGAGGGGCATTCTGCTTGCTACACATTTACCACCTGAGCCCTGGCAATGAAGGAGAGTTTCTTTACACGTTCCAAACATACTTTGCTGTTCAGTTATTCATGGCTCATGAGCAAAACATTAGCATCACGGTTAGTTTTGTAGGGCTATAAAAAAAGTGTATTAAAAACACTAAACAATTGGCTTTTTATGGTAGCGTCATTTTGGTAGTAATTCAAGCCCTAGATAAGACCGATTCTACCCTGGGCCCTGTAAAATGCAGTGAAAGCCCCGAATGTAAATCAGTGACAGCTGCAGAACAGCTCCTCCCCCTCCCTCTGCAGCCTTGTCATTCTAAATATCTTCATGCTCTGATGATTTCCATGTATCAAGACTTTGTTGTTAATACTTGTCCTTTCTCTAGCTCCTATTCCATTCTAGTCTGGTTCTGCATCTGAGGATCTCAAAGCACTTTCCAAATAGTAACTACGTCTCACAACATCCCTTTGGCACAGGTGTTATCTCTCATTTTACAAATGGGGAAACTGAGGCACGGAAGCATGCAAGCAAATGTATCCACTAATTTTGGAGGCCTCAATTTTAGGGTTCCCAAACTGCGACACTCTCCCTCCTGACTTTCAGTAGCCGTAAACACCTGCAAGTCCAATTGACCTCTGGGGATGCTCAGCACTTCTGAAAATCAGCCCCCTGCTGTATGGAATTTCCAGAAGTGCTCAGGGTTGGCTTAGCTGTGTGCCAATCACCAGTAAGCACATTTGAAAATCCCACTCCATGTGACTGGACCAAGGTGTCACTGGGGGTCAGTGACAGAGCCAGGAATACAACCCAGGAAACCTGACTCATTATCACTTGCTTTACTCACTAGACAGCACTTCCTCCCTTCCTAAGAATGTTTGGTTTGCTTAACGGATAACCACAAATTAACTGTCATAGTTTAAACTAAGTGCCCCAAATTCATTTAACTACAGTATTTGCATTTAATTTAAACAGAATGAGATTATGTGCTGTATGTTCCAAAATGTAAAAAAAAATACCCAGGAACATATTTTTCTGAGGTTTAACAACTGTGTAAGGGAGATATATCTCATTATACTACCATAACACCTCAATAAATACGTTTTTGTAGTCAGCTGCTGTTTAACATACATTAACTCTTATTAAATTTGGAGAAATTTATCTGGTTGCCATAATTATTGTATGCGAAT
The DNA here is from genome assembly GCF_002925995.2 of Terrapene triunguis. Taxonomy (NCBI): domain Eukaryota; kingdom Metazoa; phylum Chordata; order Testudines; family Emydidae; genus Terrapene; species Terrapene triunguis. The sequence continues at coordinate 7,779,718 of NW_020665302.1, forward strand.
TAAATGCCAATTAATTATTTAAAACATATTTACCAAGGGTAACAAAACTTATAAATCTGTTACGGAGCTGTTAACCTCGATAAATATTTTTAAAATAATCAACTGGCATGTGAGTAACATACAGTAACTATCTCATTATATATATATGTTAAATCCTGAGAGGAGACAGTTAATTTAAAGCATGACCAAATTGCTTATGACATGGTAATTAAGCATATACCCTGCATTATAGATCTGCCATGAAACCCAATCTTTCATGGTACAGCAGGAAGATTCGGAAAACGTCCTTCAATCAGGACTATCTGGGAATTGAGGAAGTGGATGAAAACAACATTGATTGAAATGGGTCAACTGATTGTCCTTTTTTCTCTCAAGCCCCTCACGCGATGAGGAGTACACGCCACCACCCCCATCCCGGGGGAAGAAAAAGAAAAAGAAATCCACACGTAAGAAGAGGAGGAGGTGAGTTCAGAGAGGGGGAAACCCCACAGACCAGTGGCTGCTCAGATCCCAGACAAAGGAAAAATATCTCCCAGGCTAGGTGACAGCTGGGAGAGCATGTGATCCTATGGGAACGACGATGTTAGCTCCTAGGAAGGAAGGGAATTGTTTAGCCTGGTTCCAGGAGGTATAACTAGAAGCAATGGGGTGAAATCAAGAGAAAAAAGCTGAATATCAAGTTAAACGTCCTGACAGTGAAATCTGTTAGGCCATGGAATAGCCTCCCTAAGAGAAAACAGGGGAAGACCCATCTCATGGGACTTTTAAAACTAGACTGGGCCAGACACTAGGAAATGGATCAGAGGGCACAATTCTGCACTAAGCACCCATATAGGGCTTTAGCCCCAGACCCACAAGGGTATGTGGACTCCTAACTTACAATGATTTCAAATTAAGTGCAAATTAAGAGTGTGCCCCAGTGTTTTTTGCCTATCTAATCTCATATTACTTTCAGCGGGATTTCATGGTGCACGTTCTGTTCTGTTCTGTTAAGGTCGTTCTACCAGGCCTGGGTGACCAGATGTCCTGATTTTATAGGGACAGTCCCGATTTTGGGGGCTTTTTCTTATATAGGCACCTATTACCTGCCACCCCCAGTCCTGATTTTTTACACTTGCTGTCTGGTCACCCTAACCAGGCCCATCACCAGGGCGTCTGAACACCTTGATTGTATCATAGCAGGACTCAGACCCATAACCTTAAGTCAGCAACTACAGGGCAGGGCTGTGCTGCCAGGACCTAATGCTCAGGGATAAGCTGTGTGTGAAAAATTAGTGCCAGGAGGTGGCAGCCGTGCAAAGCGGTGTCAGCTCCAGCAGCCTTGAAATGGGAAATTCCACCCAGCACACTCAGCTGCAGTAACACCTGCTGAAATCAATGTGATGTCTTCATTGCAATCAAACCAGGCAGAAATCCAGAGCCTGGGTTTGCATTTCAACATATTGCTAGAGGGGAAGAGTCCCCTGATTAAAAAAAGGCCAGGGAGAACTGTGAAAAAATAAATCTGCTTTTCAGAACTGTCATTCTCTGACTGTCTGTAAACATAGCAAAGCACGTCAGTGTGGTCTAGATGAAATGACTATAAAGTGGGTGCACAACTGGTTGAAAGACCATACTCAAGGAGTAGTTACCAGTGGTTCACTCTCAAACTGGGAGGACATATCTAGAGGGGTCCCACATGTCAGTCCTGAGTCTGGTACTAGTCAACATTTCCATTAATGACTTGGATAATGGAGTAGAGAGGATGCTTCTAAAATCTGCAGATGACGCCAAGCTAGGAGGGGTTGCAAACACTTTGGAGGACAGGATTGGAATTCAAAACGATCTTGACAAATTGGAGAATTGGTCTGAAATCAACAAGATGATATTCCCAGGTAGCGTGTGAGATGACATTCAGTAAAGATAAGTGCAAAGTACTACACCAAGGAAGGAAAAATCAAGTGCACAGTTACAAAATGGGGAATAACTGGCTAGGCTGTAGTACTTCTAAAAAGGATCTGGAGATTATAATGGTTCACAGATTGAATATGAGTCAACAACATGATGTACTCGCAAAAAAGGCTAATATCATTCTGGGGCATATTAACCGGAGTGTCATATGTTAAGACATGTGAGGTAACTCTCTCACTATAGTCAGCACTGGTGAGGCCTCAGGCCTCAGCTGGAGTACTGTGTCCAATTCTGGGCACCACACTTTAGGAAAGATGGGGACAAATTGGAGAATGTCCAGAGGAGAGCAACAAAAATGAGAAAAGGTTTAGAAAACCTGACAGATGAGGAAAAGTTTAAAAAACTGAGCATGTTTAGTCTTGAGAAGAAGATTGAGGTGGGATCCGATAAGTCTGCAAATATATTAAGGGCTGTTATAAAAAGGACAGTGATGAAGGTAGGACAAGAAGTAATTGGTTTAATCTGCAGCAGGGGAGATTTAGATTAGAAATCAGGTAAAACTTTCTAACTACAGGAGTAGCTAAACTCTGAAATAGACTTCCAAGGGAGATTGTGGAATCCCACAAACACCTGTCAGGGATAGTCTAATCCAGCCTCAGTGCAGGGGCCTGGACCAGAGGACCTCTCAAGGTCCCTTCCAGTCCTACATTTCTATGATTCTGTAAATATTGGGACCCAGGAAAAGTCAGTGCTTGGATCCCAGCCTGGTTCAGTCAGATGCTATACAAGCTTCCCCCAGCTCTACTAATACACTTTCACCTCCCCCCCCCCCAGCATCCCCGCCCTCCAGACTAGGGGCCCGACTCCCCACCACCACATTTCAGGGCTCAGCAGTCAGCGTGTGACCCCCTCCTCTGCAAACTGCTGGCTGCGGCAGCGCTCGGGATCAGACTCGCATTGAGGGGGAAGAGACCTAGAACTGGCGAGTGCATTTGAGGAGGGAGCTAGGGCGATGGCCGAGGAAGGGGGATCGTGTATGTGCTGCAGCCAGGGCTGTGACAGAGGGGGATCCCCTGAGTCCTTGGGAGAGGGGGGCAATGCAGTGACGGTGGGGCTTGCACGGAATTCGTTAGGCTGTTCTCAGCACAGAGCTCCCAGTCAGCACGAAGCTGCTTATACCCCCACCACGCAGCGCTGGAGCTTGAGCAGAAATGTCGCCAACGTTTCTGTCGGGCCATGGTGGGGTGTGGGCACTGCTGCAGCAGGTTGGGCAGTGTTCTCCGATTCTCACAAAGCTCAACCCAGACCTACAGTCCTCTGGGCCTCCCCTGCACGCTGCCTGACAGCTGTGGCAAATTCAGGGGTCTTTCGTGATGGGAACAACACCCGCCAGGGAGGGAATGAGTTTTCACTTGTCTTCTAAGCAAGGACTGGAGGGCAGGTCTCCCAGGTGAAAGGCGAGTGTGGTAAACCTCTGTGTCCCCAGACGCTCACCCCCAGCAGACAGACTCCTCCGGCTCGGAGCACCACGTGCCCAGTAAGTAACGTGTTGTCGCTGTTCCCCAGGTCTCCATCATATAGCCCCTCGCCTGTGAAGAAGAAGAAGAAGAAAAGCTCAAAGAAACGAAAAAGAAACAGGTATTCCCTCTCAAACGCTCAGCCCCGAGCCCAGCGCCCGCTCCTCCCCAGGCACTGAATGCAAGGCGGTTGAGTGCAGCTGGGTGGTTTGAGTTAGAAGGAGGCTTAGAGGTAAAGGGTGTCCATGCTGCTCGGCCCCACTGTCTGGGCAATGTTGGCGCCTGTGGGGATGGCCAGTGTGACATCTATGCACTCCTTAAAAACCAATTAACCCTGGGCTAAAGTGGGATGTAGCTGGTGCATGGGAGTCCCTGGAAGGGATCCTGGCTGACCCAGGGAGCTCCCACTGCAATGGGATCTCTGAAACCCTTATCACCCCACCCACTCTCAGGAAGTTAGTACCTGCATTGGCCCTAGCAGGGAGCAACACCTGTGCTCTTCCAAAGGGTTGTGCAGAGCCTCTGCACAGGAGTGCAAGGGGCAGGGAGGCTGCCAGCTCTCCCTCCCTCTCTTCCCTTGCAGACCTCGCAGGGCCGGGCATAATTCAACTTTGTTCTCCGGAGGCTTTGACGTTGACACGTGGGCCGTCCGCATTGCTCACCAAACAAGTGTCTGTCTGTCCGCAGACTCCTGCAGACAGCGCGGGGCCAGGTTTCTTTCCTAGCCATTGGCTCTTTCGGCTTGTTCCCCCTTTTTTCAATGGAAGCTTAAATTCTGCAGAATTCTGGGACCAAGCATCTGTAGCGCAGCCTGCACGTGCCAGCTCAGCCCGACTGCTCCCGTACGGTCTCAACGCCAGACCATTGAAACCTGCCCAAATGTCACCCTACACAACTCAAGGAGGTGCAAACGCTCATGAGGCAGCGTTCTGACGTCCTGGGGGCGGGGGCTCTAGAAATAGGATGGAAGGCTAGGACCAAACTCAAAGGCAAGGTTGATAGGAACCCCTCTCAGCCCAAACCATTGCGTTTCCCCGGGCCCTCAACCCCTGTCACCCCATTTCCATCCTGCTTTATTACTAGCTCAATGAGCCTCAAAAGAACCCAAATATTGGAACCAGTGACGGGCTCAAACACAAACCCCATATGCCAAACTCAGCCCCCCCGGCCCAGCCCGAACATTTAGAACAGCTCGGGTGCACATCTGCATCTGACCGTCCCAGCAGGCATCTCTCTCTCCAACAGGCCAAAGGCAGATCTGAATGCCTTCAAAGCAGGAGACCTGCTGTGATCTGGACCTAGCTCGGGCCCATCTCTAATGTAAAGAACACAATTAAATGTTTAAATATCAAACATTCCAGTTTCTTCTTCCAACCACTAACCCAATATTTGCTGAGAACAATGGGTGCCATCTTCCTCGGAAAGTTCATGTATTTATAATTGATTGAACCAACAAGCCAGGACAGTCTTACAAAAGGGACAAAACAAAAGGACTAAAAAGTGAGCCCGATACTCAGGGGGAGAGAGAGAGAGTGGGACAGAAAAACTCCTCCAATGCACTTCACGCCAAAGGAGCATGCCATATTCCTCCCTAGATTGTACCCTGCCCCAGCAATGATGGGCCCGATCGATCCTCTGCTGCTTTGCACATGGTGTAGCCATGTAGGCCGTGCAGAGCAGGGACAATCCATCCTCAGTTCAGAACAGCAGCCTTTAACACCCACTTTGCACAGGTGTAAATGGTGACCCCGGGTGCAAAGCAGTGGGGAACCAGGCCCACTAACGTTGATGGAGAGGCTCCAGATTTACACCAGTGTCCCTGAGATCAGACTCGGGCCCATATATCTGTAGTATTAAATGGGGTGTTGGGCACTGTTAGGGGGCTTTCCCTTCACCCCCTTCCCTGGTTCTTGTCATGCAGGCAGAAAGCAGAAGGCCAGAAGTCCGAAGTGCAAGCAATGTTTATTGGGGTTAGTTTCAAGCAAGCATATCCAGAGCTCTGACACCGCTGAGCGTTGCTTCCCAGTGTCCCGTTCCCCCACTCCTTAGCAGGCATAATTATACCTGCCCTTGGTCCCACCTCTTACAATTTATGGTCATGTTCCATTCTGGGGGGTCGTGAGTCTGGGGGCTTTGTCCCACCTCTTTTGTATCCCATGAGAGGGGGAAGGAGGGAGGTTGTGCTACAGTGAGGGACAGGCATTGCTTTGGCCTTTTAGTGCTTCGTATACCTTCCCATTCATCCCCCATTGCCCCTCCCGACTGGTTGCTTGACATTGCCTTGAGATAGGAGTTGAGGCAGTCTTCAATATATTATATTCCCACCATGCCCAGTAACACTTTAGCTGTTCTTATCTATTCCCATTATACTAACAACCCATCTGGCTGGGCAGAAGCAACACACGGTGTCTTTTTTCTTTGTTCACGCATGTTAGTAAGAATATAAGAATATCAAAACTCAAACGGGCAAACAAGACCCAAACTTCTATCTCTGGTGAATATACAGGCCTGAATCCTACATTATCATTACTAACCCTCTTAACAGGCGTGTGTATAGAATCAGCTCACCTAGAACACAAGTCCTGACCATTGCATCAGTCCGAATCCTGCCCTCCACCACCACCATCACCAGGGAGTAAGGCCTGTAGAGCAAGAGAACCACCATGGTCTGGTTTCAGAGAGGCCGGGCTAGGTCCTCCACCCCACATTTAACCCAAAGGCAAGGATTTGGCCCAAGATAAAGAAAGCTGATAGGCCGGGGGGCCCCCCTGACTGCTCAATACGGACGGATTACAGCTGCCCATTGGGCAGGCTCATCTCTCCCCGCCAAGGCTGAGTTAGCTGCAGGGCTAGATTAGCACCAGCAGGGAAAATGCAACCAATCAGAGGAATAAATAGACCCCGCTCAACAGAGCTCTTCCACTCAGGGACCCACAAATGGGAGCCAGAATTTCAAAACACTCAACAGGCAGCAGCTCCCACTGCGACACTTCCCGGCATTTCCAAGAGCTCAGTTCCTGGCAGGCTAAGCTGACTGGGAAGGCTGGCACGTAGGGGAGTGTGATTCCCAGCCTGGAGAGAGAGCCCCACACTAGCTCTGACGGAGCTAGCGCACTAAAAATAGAGCGTAGCTGCAGCAACGCAAGGAGCAGGAGAGACTAGCCACCCGAGTACGTGCCCAGCCTCTCAGACTGGTACATACACGGGGCAGCAGCTAGCTCTTCCCACCACTCATGCCTCCACGGCTAGACTATTTTTAGCATGCTGGTGTGGGTGTGTCTCCCCAACATGGGACGTACATCACCGGCTCGCAATGTAGACATATCCTTGGGTAGCTAAATGGCAGCTGAGGTCTATTGAAAGGTCCTTGTTGGGTGGACTCTTCTCTTCACCATTTTAACACCTTTCCACTGTCTGTATGAGGGAGCTAGTCTGAAATGTGTCTGTCTCTGAACAAATGCAGCAGTGTGCGTTGATTCCACAGTGACATCTACATTCAGTTTATATATTTGCTTCTTGCAGGTTATCTTCAAAGAAGAGAAGACACAGGTAAGGGCTCTGAAAGCTTTGCCACCCACTTAAGCAGTATGGGGTAATTCTGCCCACCTGGGGTGATGGGAAACACCATCGGACTCTAGGGAAGTCCAGATTTGCTAGTGCTGGCGCAGGAAGGTGTAAGTTTTACCTAGCAGAGCTTATGAAACGCCCTAGGCTCCCCCTCCACCCACAGAGCATCTGAGGTTAAAGCTGCATTGGGCCATCTCAGCCTCTTCCATTGGGGTAGAATTCAACTCTATGTGCTGCTTGACCTGAGTGGTGCTTGGGTCTCATGGTGGTCTCTCTATACACGGGTGAATGCTACCGCTGGTGAACTTCTGCCAGCATATACAATCATAGGCCATGCACTAAATCCAGCTCCTGGAGTGCATATTTATATCTAGGTTAAGGTTAACCCTTCCTTGAACAGGTAAATATTAAAAGGCAGAGTGCATAGACTTAGACGGACCAGTACAGGAGTCATACATTCACTGAGGCCTGGTCTACACTACGACTTTAATTCGGATTTAGCTGCGTTAATCCGAATTAACCCTTCACCCGTCCACACTACAGAGCCAGTTAATTCGAATTAAAGGGCACTTAAAATCGATTTCTGTACTCCACCTCGACGAGCGGAGTAGCGCCTAAATCGATTTTGTTAATTCGAATTAGGGTTAGTGTGGCCGCACACCACCGAATTACTGTGTTTAAATTAATGGGGTAGTGTGGCCGCACACCACCGAATTAATGTGGTTAAAAACCGAATTAATGTGCTTAGTGTGGCCGCGCACAATCGAATTTATACAACCTGTTTCCCAAATTCGAATTATCTAAATTCGGATTAATCCCGTAGTGTAGACATACCCTGAGTGTTATTTTTGCCTTCCTATGTGCAAGGGCATTTGGAAGATTTTCTGCAGTGGTGTCCTGCTGTGCTGTTACATCAAAGGGCCTGACAGTTTTCCCTTTATGGATCCCGGCTTTGAGGCATTCCGATAGCTCCTGGGTTTTAATTTGTCCCTTGGGTACCACAGCACTGTCAAAACCAGACATCATTTGCAACCTTGTTAGCTGTGAGGGTCCAGTGTCAGTGAGTGGAAGCCACCCTCCCTCCGACTTCGCTGCTAGTTTAAAGTTCTTACTCTGATTGCTCAACGAGCTTAAAGGCTGGATGGAAACTCCTTCCTAAACATACAGATTTCGGGGCTCAACTTATAACTGAGCGAGCTAGCATCTGATGTCAGTTTCCTACTGTGCTGTTTGGGGCTTGATCCGGACTGTAATTAAAGGTTCCAGAATGTGGATTTTAATGAAAAACTTGTGTTCCCAAGACAGCTTCTAGGGGGTTTTTTGGTGGGGAGAGGTGCAGCTTCAGAAAGCTGAGCTCAGGAAAGTATGAAACCTCTTTCTAGGGGCAGGTCTATAGTGGCTTGGCCTGCATTCTGAAACTGCATTTCTCTCATGGTGTGATTTACCAGCAAATCTACACTGTGACGAGAATCCATCATCTGAAGGGCCTTGTGCAGGAAGCTCATTGTATCCTACTGTAATGGTCCCTCGCGCTCCCTCTCGGAGGGAGGCCACTCAGGCTGGTCCTGTCAGGCCAGGACCAGAGTCTGCAAGACAGGCAAGAGCCCCCAATAGGGCTGGGTGATTAATAGTCCCTGTCAGGCTTTTGCCTGGGTTTGGGTGGCTCAAGCAGTTAGCCCTTAAACCGAGTCTATTCGGGCTGGCTGTGGCCTGGGCGGAGCTCAGGCAGCCAGCAAACAAAACAGTCTCTAGGTGAGCCAGGCCTGGGCCTGAGGAGACTCAGGCAGCCCGTAAGCAAAACGGTCTCAGGGCTGGGTTCAGCCAGCAAACAAACAGTCTTTTAGGGGAACTGGGTCCTGGGCTTGGAGAGGGACAAGCTACCAGCAAGCAACAGTCTTTCAGGGCTGGCTTTAGCCTGGGGAGAGTTCAGGCAGCCAGCAAACAAAACAGTCTACAGGTGAGTGGTAAGGGAAGCTCACTGTATCCTAGAGCCTCCTCTCTTCAGAGCTAGAGCCTCCTCTCACAGTGTAGGGGGTCAGCCACCCTGGGGTGGGGTGGCAGGGGGATGCGGGCCACCCTACTCCACCGCGTCCCACCCCAGGGCCCTGGCAGGGGCAGAATCGGCTGCTCCTGCGTCGGTGAGGATCCAGCCGCAAAACGCCGACTGGGCCACCCCTGGCTCTGCAGCCAGCTGCTTCGGGGCTGCCCCTGGGTCACTTCTTGCCACCCTGGGGTTCGATACCTCTAGCCTCCAGGCTTCTTCCAGCTCCTCGGGGTAGACTGCAGCAGGCACTCCGGGCCAGACCTCGTCGGCGTCTGTGGATTGGGCACCGCCTAGTGAGGGTTCCTCTTGGGGATGCGGCAGAGCGTCCTTCCCCTCCACAGGCTCTCCCCCAACTGTGCTGCAGGGCCCGCCTTTTATACTTCCAGCCACGCCCCAGTACTTCCGGCGAGGGGGGCGGGGCGATCTAGGCTCCACCCTCCAAGGGGAGTGTAATGGTCCCTCGCTCTCCCGCTCGGAGGGAGGCCACTCAGCCTCGCTACACCTACTCATTGAAGTCTTTGGCTCTATGGACCCAAGTCACCGCTGCTTTATTCCAGATTTACACTGGTGTAACTCCACCGATACCAAAACATGTATATTCAATATATAGTTTTCATCCACTTTCTCTATAAGGCAGGTGGGATGATTGATCCCTTTGTTTGGGGCTCATAAGACAATATGTGTTTTTACTGAAATACAATGGAGCAGATTCACTCTATGGGGATAAGTAAACCCAAGTCCATTGGCGTGAATGGAATTGTGTCCATTTGCATCAATGGTGAACAAAACATGCTGGTGATTTCTGAGATTCAATGTCCTGTTAGTTTGATTGTTTTGGCTGATTAGAACTGAAATCTTCCAATTAATTAGCTATTTCTTATTTAGTTCCTCAAGCCCAAAAAGTAAAAGAAAGGAAGAAAGAAAACACAAAAAACAGTAAGTAGAGATGTACTGAACTATCCAACTTGTTTTTGCTGAACTATCCCTTTAAGAGTCATGGATGTGGGGGAGGTTTTGGTACCCGAAAACTGTTTGTTGGTATTGTATGGGGTTAGCCACAGATGGGTACCCGTCACAGTAAACCTCCTCTTGCATTTTGAAATCACATGCTTATTTTCCAGCTAAAAGAAGGGATGTTTTTATCCTTCCCAAGAAGGATTTGAATTAGAGCTGGTCAGTGTTTTCCAAACTTGAACATTTCAAATTTTGAAGCTAGAAAAACTTCGTGTTGGGGGAGGGGGGGGAAATCCAAAAAAGTTTGTAAAATGTTTGTCCCTTTTCTCTGACCAACTCTACTTGGAACGTAAAGATCAAAGCATCCGGGGCTGCGGGCAGGGGCTGCTCAGTGGCAGGTGCAAAATACACCACTCGTACTTGGCCTTGCTGGGTGCTTGTGGAAGATTGAAGTACAGCACCACCGAGAGATGGCAATAGTGTCAGAAGGAGGTTTGGCACATGGAAAGCCCAATGATCAAATTTTCTTCATGCTGTAGGGACAAAGGCATTCGAAAGCAGCAGCGTGCTTTGAGGATGCACGGTCCCCACATGCCTCAGTCTTGCAAAATATATGCATTCACGTGTATGTACGGTAATTGTGGACACAAGGACTTCATGCAATCGGGCATGCAAAGGGTGGCTTGGGTGTACAAGTGTCCATTTGCACATACAGTGTATGCAATCTGCACGCACAACGTGGGAACAGCAGGCACCATTACCTGTGCAATATGCGCATATGTAATTTACACCCATAGCATGGGACCCTCCTTTGAACCTATGATCCCAGAGGTGGTGAAAAGCAAGAGATGTTTCAGGGAGCAGAGGGGCAGTTTGTTAATGTATGCTAACGCAGCTGGGACACTACCTCAGTCTTTAAAGGGCATCCAAACCCCTGCAGGAGGGGTGCACTCAGGAGCGGAGGCTGAGAAGAGACGTGACCAGCACTGCAGAGCGCAGACCAAAAATGACCCCTGACTCTGAGACACGCCACTCCATGCCAGGACAGCCCAGCGTGAGGCGAATGATCACATGCCTGCCTGCGATGTTTAATCTGTGACGCAGTCCGGATGTGCCCCCCCCCCCCCGTTGCTTTCACTCCCTTAGGGCAAGGTTGCAATTCCCTGACTCAGGAGAGCTCACACCACTCCAGCCAAAATGAGGAACCCTCTATGAATGCAGCACGAGAGGGGTGTTGTGCTCCCCCCATTCCTTTAACTCCTGCCTTATCTCCTACTAAGCACAAATAGCCCCATTGATTCCAGCGGGGTCACTCATGGAATAAGGCACCACTGACTGTAAGTGTGGCAGAACCTGCCGCTAAGTAAAAAAGAGGAACCAAAATAAATCTGGCGAAGGAAACTGTGTGGTTTCAAGGCAGCAGCTGTCCCCAGGGCAGACTCTGATCTCTTGAGCTGGGTTTTGATCCAGACTGCTAGTCTCTCTGGTTTGAGCCAATCTGCAGTGGGCCTTTCCCGGCAAGAACACAGCTGGTTACTCGTTCATTGGGACAGAGGAGGAAATATTCGCGTCACAGCTTCATTATTTGCGGTGTGTGGCTGGTCACCTAAGGCAGATGGTATAATTTCTGCACCCCGATGGGATGGCAAAAGCTTTAAACGCAAGATTAACGAGGATAGTAAATGGTGAAGAGCGAGTATTCTTGCTTTCACATGAAGGCACAGACACAGATCTTTGTACAAGGGGCAAATGTTCACTATTGCCCACTCCAAGCATTCAAAAGTCATGAACCAACCCCCCCCCAAATCATAATCGGCTTGAAATGGTGAGATTTTTTAATAATAATAATAAAGGTGGGGTTCTTCTTATTTGACTCTTGAGGTTTTTTTAGGTTGCAGCTGGGCCACATTTCGAAGCTTTTCTCTGCAGTGATGAAGGCTAGAAAGGTTTCTGTTGAGTTTCTCACCAAATTTCATGCCTCCAGGAGCTGGGGCTTTAAGAAAAACACCAAATATCATGAGAGTTGTGATAAGATCACACGAGTTGGCAACACAAACATTCCTGTGAACAAAAAAACAAACCTGTCGAACTGGCCAAAATCAGCACAGAGCAAATAAGAAGATACAAAAATAGTCAAACCAAACAGCCAACGAGAGTCTAAGTAAATGTTCACCCAACTGCTTTTGCAATGTTCAATCTGCTCTGGGCGGGATATTCTTTTGTATTGGGGGAGATGCAGTTCTCAAGCAGATGGGCTGTTGGTTTTATTATAGGTTGATTTATTACACCCCAATCGTGTGACATGTGGGCAGAAATCCAGAATTTCTAAATAAAACAATGCACGTGGCCAAATAACAAAGCCGCAGAATTAGATCATGCCCCAGCCCTCATGCTAACAATCCCCTCCTGGCTAACAAATCACTATCTCCATTAGCTGGCACCTGCCCCCTCCTGGCTAAAAATCCAGGCTTCACAGATACCTAAAATGTCACCAAATATGGGCTCTGACCAGCCACCGAAAGGAACAAATGCTGACGCTGATAGTTTGCCACCAAAAGCCCCGTCATGCCCACTGCAGAGTGCAACCCGAGTGGCAGACAACAAGAATGTTACAATCAATTGTAACTGCTGTAATGGAGCAAAGGGGGAGTGGAACAGGCCTCGGGATGCTGGGGCACATGCATGCATCCCTGTGCGCCTGTCCCTTTCAAACTGGGTGGTCACAGGGCACATGACTAGGAGCTAGTACATGAGCTACAAGAAGACAGATCTAAGGCTTCCTGACTCTTAAGCCAGGGCAGCACATGGGATTGATCGAGACTCAGGGAAACCTACAGTGAGAGGTCTCTGTAGTAGCCAGGAAAGGGCTACCTGGGAGGCAAAGATGTGCCTCCGCATCCCAGCTGGAGGAAGCAGGGAAGGCGTCCGTGACCGTGTATTTTGTGTTATATTGAGCCTCTCTTGCATCTTCTGCTTATTAATAAACCCACCCTGTGGAAAGGGACGTGGGCCTAACCTCGAGAGTTTCATTTGGAGTGACCTGGCTGCTGGGACTTCCCACTTGCCCAGAAATAAGGAGATCCCAGCCTGCAGAATAGTTTGTGTTACAGTTGCCCAAAGGATGTTGGCTGATCAGACGTGCTCTTCCAGCCTGGCAGATGCACGGTTCCATAGAGCTTAAGGCGAGATGGGATCGTTCCTGTCATCTAGTCTGATCTCCTGTATTGCACAGGCTGTAGAACTCCACCCTGTGGTTCCTGCTTCGAGCTCGGTGACTTGTGGTTGAGGTACGGCCTAGCTCTTGGAAAGGCATGAGGTGTTGATCTGTAAACTCCAAGCAATGGCGAATAAGCCTCACTGTTTAGAAAAATGTACTCCTTACTTCCATTTTGTCTGTTGTCAACTTCAGCTTCCGTCCACTGGATCTCGGGCTGCCTTTGTCTGCTAGATTAATGAACCGGTTTCTTTCCACTCTCAAAAGCTCTCGTAGCCGGCCACGAAAATCTCACCGCCACCGCCATCGCCACTACCACTCTCGCTCAGAGAGCACCGAGTCCCTCTCCTCTAGCTGCCAAAGCAGGTAATGGTGCCATTGCCGAGTTGATTTTCCTTTTGCCTAGCTTCAGAGCTAGCTCACGGGCTCAATGTAAACCACCGCCACGCACTGAGATGCTCTGTCTCCCTCTAGTGGTGGCTGGGTCACACAGAGAGGTGGTTGAGCCTGCTGCTATCTTGGGTTGGGTTGGGTATTTTTAGCTCAAGCAGTAGAGGCTCATGCTTTTAGATCTAGAGGTGCCAGGTTCAATCCCTGCTGCCGATGATCCTGCCAGGGAGGCAGCTTAACATCATCCTAGTTTCCCAGGGCGACAGTGACCTGAAGGCACATGACCAGCCCAAGGCCTATGCACCACTGAACTCCCACTTTTAAGCCCTTAAAATAGGTCTTGGTACATGAGTGACTCTCATACCCGGTGGATCTATTTGCCATTGTCACTAAACAGCTGCCCACTTTGATACGAGTCGCCATCTTTGTTTTGGGCATGGCAGAGAGGGTGGTGGGTTGCTGGGCAATGGAAGAGCTGCGTGAAGGGATCACGCTAGACCTGGCCCGGGTCACTCTGCCATTTACACAAATACTCAACTTTAAAAACAAAGAAGATACTTTAAGGAATTTGGTGGCAGCAGTTCGTGAAGCGTTGTTGATCGCTGGAGGAGGGAATGCAGTGTGAGGACAAGACAATCATGGAACACGTTAGAGCAGGCGGACAGGGCTGCATTCTCTCAGAGGCATGTCACCTCCGGGGTTATAAGCCCCCTCCAAATAGAGATGGAGACAAGCCACAAAAGTCAGATCCAGGTTTCATCTCCCACCCTAAAGCGCAGGGAGGTTTGGAAACAGAGTTTGCGTCCAAGTTGTTACCAAGTAAAACTTGGATCTGACTCCAGGTTTGGATGCTGAACCCCTCCAAAGTTCAGAGGTTTTGGATCAGGGTCCAAACTCATCACGAGGTGCCCAATTTCAAAACATTAAGAAAACTCAAATAGGAATAGGAGTCAGTATCCACCTTTTCTCTCAAATTCCGGCAGCCAGTCATAGCCTCGCCTGCCTCAAGGTAGCAATCAAAGGGTTGAAATTCACCTATGTGTAGTGGACCCATAATGACCCCTAGCTCTTACACAGCACCTCAGTCAGGAGATCTCAAAGCACTTTATGAAGGAAGTAAGCATCGTTATCCTCATTTTACAGATGGGGAAACTGAGGGCAGGGAAGTGACTTGCCCAAGGTCACCCAGCAGGCCAGTGGCTGAGCCGGAAATGGAATCCTTGTCTCCTGAGTCCTGCTCCCGTGCTGTATCCACTAGGCCACACAGCCTCCTGTAAGCCTGGTGCTGACTCTCTGCACAGGAGTTACTTTCACCCAACATGCGGAGCCAACAGATAGGGGGGCCACTCACACGTTCCCGGAATACTGGGCATCCCAGTGCTTCTAGGAATGGCGGGGGAAACCTTTTTAAGAGCGTGCTGCCCTGCCTCTAACCCCGCCGGCATCATCTCGCACACACGGTGCGTTCAAAGTCATGCCACACGGGCGGGGGAGTGCCATCTTGTAGTGCGCACAGCCCTGCTCCCCTGCCATGACCTTGCATGCACGATGCGTTCGAGGTCATGCCAGTGGGCGCAGAGTGGCGCACTCTTAAAGAGGTGTCCTCTGTCCAGTACCATGTCCGGGTTTGTCCCTGTATCGGACAGGGCACTAAAGCACACTACAAGAGAACTGTCCGGTTTATAGCCAGATGAATGGCTTCCTTACGCGGAAGATAGGACATTGTTGGCACTGCTGCAATACAAATCAATAATACTAATAATAATTCATCATGGTTTGATTTTACGTTTCTCTTTCTTCAGGCACAGAGCCAGGTCTCGGGAGGAAGGCCATAAAGCAAGACGAAGACGCTCCCAGCACTGTTCAAAGAGCACTGAGACGCGAAGCATGTCTGCAGAGGGTCAAGCCAGCCAAACCCTTCAGATCTACAGCTTCCTCTCGGCTAAGGAAGTAGTAAGTATTCTGCATTCTGCTTCCTTGTGCAGACTAGCCACAGAAACGTGGGGGGGAAATCCAGTATGAAATTTTTATAACTCAATTACAGTTATGTTAGACAAAGTTGGTTTAAAACTGTATTATTTATTGATGGTGCTGTTCTCCGACGTATTAAAAGTCATTCCTTTCCCTCAGCGCTTACACACTGGGGGTGGGGTAGGATAAGCCTTTAGTCTATGAATAATGAATAGGGGACATTTAACAAAAAAACCAGCCTCCAGCGATGGTATTTTACAGGGACGTGTTTGTTAGATGTGAACTTAAATTCGCTGGTCTTTGTGCCCAATGGTTTAGTCCTTGGGGGGGGGGAGGGGGGAGGATCAGGAGAATCAAACGTATATGAAAGAAACATTTACATTGAACGAATTGGGGATTTTTGGCAGGGGATGTTTGTTGACTTTCGGGATTCTTTTAAGCTCATCGCTCCTCTTTGCTGACCAACCGAAGGGCCAAAGTCTGAGCTTGTAGGCAGCTCCTCTTGATAGGAACGGGGGCTGTGTGTGCAGCCAAGGGTAGAGTCAGGCCCAATGTCTTGAGGTATCTTTTCATCTACATAGAGAGAGAGAATATAATCCATGTCCTAGAACCTGTCTTCATCTCGAGAGAGAGAGAAAGAGAGAACTACATAAGGACCTGATTCTCCACCACACTGCACCTTATACAGCACTGTGCAAAACAGGTATAAAGAGCTGTCAGATCGGGATGAACTCACTTCGCACAGAGAGAAACTACTACACAAGGTGCAACCCAGTGAAGAATTTGGCCTGCGTGTGTACAATATTAGGGATGGGTCTGAACCCCAGCACTAAGCCCTCCAAGCCACCATACTTGTAAATATTGTAGGCCTAATTCTCTCACTTATACAGCAGATGTAAATCAGGAATAACATGACTGGACTCATTAGCTACACTGATGTAAAACCAATATCAGTGAGAGGAGAATCTGCATGTGTGTGTGTGTTTATAGAGAGAGAGAGATGCATACAAATGTGCACACACCTGTGTGATACACACACACACACACACACACACACATGCAGAGAGAGAAATATTTCACAGAATGGTGAGCTGTGAAATTTTTATTGGCATGAAATTTCGGATGGCTGCATTACTGGTGAAACTGAAAGAGTTAATCGCTCATGCCAAAGGATGGCCAGTCAAACTGTTACATTGCATCACACCATTATGTTTTCTGTATAAGCCACTTATTTTACAGACAAACTCTTAAGAAATCTTTTAGAGAGTTTAAAAATGCCTTTAATTGGTACTATTTTTTCTAGTCCTCTGTCTCCGAAGCCAGGCTCTCTCATGAGACCAACTGCCACAAAGGATAATAACTACAACATTTTAGAAACCTCTAAAGACGATCTAAGATCGAGCATGGTGCATGCACTCTGCACTCCTTTTGCATAGATGTAAATGACCACACAAGGCAGATAAAAATCAGCCTTAGCGTGTTTATAGATATAGCTACAGGTTATGGGTAAGAAATATGTCATTGGGACATCTATATTCTTTCTACTTTAGCCTACTAACATGAGCAAATATTCTAATAACAAAAATCTATCCGTATATTTAGTAGGCAATGTCAGTGTTCTCCCTTGTCCCAAAGAAGAATACACACTCTCGGGCCATGATTCAGGAAAGCACTTAAAGCACCTGCTTAAAGTTAAGTACATGCTTCAGTATTGTCCTGAACAGGGACACTTTTCATGAATAAGGGCCTTGAATATCATGTAAAGAATAACTGACGATGGGAAGATGAATAAACATTAATCTCATGCTTTAGGAATGACCAGACACACCTATTTTGTGGGTTCACTCTGCCTTTTATGGATTAAGTGATCAGGTCTTTAACTAGGGCAGGATGAATATTTTTCCATTAAAACTCTTTTTGATGGAAATTTGGGTTTTTAACTAAATTAAAATTCGCATAAAATATATGTGCTTTCTGCAGAAAATTTTGACTATTTGTTGAAAAACTGGACATCTGAAAACCTAAGCTGAAAAACCAAAAAATTTCGATACAGCAATGCTACCATGGTCCTTCATGGGGGTTGTAGTTCCATTGATTCATACCACCCATTGTCCTCTGTGGGCTGGATTCCCTAGTCAGGCTATATCTCCCATGATGCACCATGGCAGCTCAGTCAGAGGAGAGATTATGATGCATGATGGGAGATGTAGTCTGACTAGGAAGCCGGGCCCATAATTGAGACTGCAAGCATGAGAGCTCAAACAGCAACTCCCATGAACCACTGCGGCAGCATTCGTGAATCTAAGTGTTTTGGTTTTGGCCGAAAGTTTTTTGGTTCCTCCCTTCCTTTTCTGTCACCTCCCCACCCCCCAAAAAGTTGAAACTTTCTTTGGAGGGGAGGGAGTGACATGAATTATCTTTTTCATTTTAATTGGTATTTTCCACAAAGAATAAAACAATTTTCTAACCAGCTCTATCTGTAAATCATTAGAAAAAACACATTGTGCTATCCATTGCATCTCTCTCTCTCTCTCTCTCTCTCACTTATATACACGTGGGTGCACACACGCACAGTAAGACAACCAATAATTTCATGCTTCTTTGCTTTTCTGTAATAAATTTCCTAGCCTCTTCCTCTATTTTCTCTCTGCTGAACAATTAATAACAAGCAGCCACAATGGAAACCCACTCAGAACAGGATTACATGGCTATCCCTCGGTGCACTGAGAAACTGAGGGTAATATGCAGGATCTATTTTTAAACAGAGAAATAACAAGCCCCCTAACCTGCTGTAGCTGTTTTACTCCACACTGATACAGATATATTTCATGCTGCTGTGCTTTTAGGAAGTCTTAGGTGAAATGAACAATATAAATACCCGTGGGATATGAATCTAATTGCCTTTGTTGTATCTGATGACGATGACTGCAGACTGTACACCAATACCTCTCTCCAGCGCCCTGACTTCCACTGACACTCCTTTTAGCAGCAGCTAAAACAAACATAGTCTTGAGCCAAATTTTTAGCAAGCCCATAGGCAGGTTTGGGGTACAGTTATTTCAAGCAGCGCTAATTATTTCTGTGCTAACATGAAGATGGAGGAGGGGAAATGCCAGCCAAGGCGAAGAGTGTCTCAGCATGAGCTGGGAAGGTTTCAGAAGCCTTGCAAGAGCGGTTGGTTTTGACTACATGTTATTCCATGTTTTCCAGCCCTTCTTTTGGTTTTAAATAGGGAAGGAGTTTCTTTTAACACCCCAGCGGCCTGTAAAGCAACAAACAGTCTCCTTAAAGTTCAAGGGTAAAAGAAGTTTAAAAAAAATCTTGGGTTATTTGTGTATCTAAATATGCAAATTCTGGTTTCTATTTTTTAATCCCAGTCTGAGACCTGCATTGTGCCCAAATCCCTGCACTGTTTGGGGCTGAAGTCGGGTGGAATAGTCTGACTGACCGGGGCTGGAGGAGTATGGGCATATTTGAGCCTGAGCGGAGAACACTGGCTGGAGTCCAGCAGCGGGTGGGCATGGGCTACAGCTCTGCCAGTGCACCTCACCCCTGGTCTGCAACACCCCCAGCTGTTCCCATTCAGAGCCTCCCCAGAGCATTTATTTCCAACCATGTAGGCTGATGTGATTTCGCAAGGCCAACAAACGTTCACTTTGGACTAGGCTGGAAACTCCCACTCCAGTGGCTGTCTGATGTAGGCCATACGGGAGCAAACAGCAATGCAGCGATAAACGCGCCTACTGTGATATCCCTCTGTTCCTGCATATGATAGGCGTCTGGCCTCATTTGAATAGACTCAGCCTAGCCTTTATTGTACCAAGGACCCAATCCTATGCTCTTTGTGCAGGCAAAGCTCTCCTCAAAATCACGGCGGATCCTTTCATTGAGTTTTGCTAGATTCAGGAATAGAGGGTTGGGCCCTTTGCGGTTGTATCTTAATTCCATGCACCGATATCTTTAGACAGAGCCATTCGCTTGAACGGGACTTAAACACAGATCCACAGCTGGGGTAAATCAGCAGCACTCCATTAAAGCCAAGGGACTCATGCCAGTTTACCCCAGCTAAGGGTCTGGCCCAGAAATCAGTAATACAGTATCTCCCTAAAACCTTGCTGAGTACATGGCCCCTTTCTCCCAAGTGACCCCTGTCAGCAGGTGGCACTTCCAATTCCAGAAGCTCATCAGCAATCTGTGCTGACTGTCTAACCTTGCTGCCATAATGAATAGCCAGACTCGATGGGGTCATTGACACACATGCTTTATTCCTTTCATTATTAGCGTGCCAAGAAGAAGAAGATTAGGCACTTCCTAAAAAAAGAAATTAACGCTACTTTGAAATGAGTTTACAAAAGACATAGACCCAGGAAAGAAATCCTCCAACTATAAGCCGTGCCATGCAGAGTTACTCATGGCAAGATCTCATTCCCCATATGGCTGAGAAAATGTATAGCCATATCTCTCCACGGGGCTATTTGAAGCACAGTAAATGGACTTGTTCGGTTTAATTGGAATACTCTTAGTGATTGTATTTTTGTAATCTGTTAGGCTGTGTGGCCTCTTGATGTAGCATTTCAGTAGAAATTAAATTCTGAAGTGTAAGCGAGGGCCTCTTTATTCCCTCCCCCCTTTCATTTTGATTAAATAATGATTTGAAACAGAAAAACAATAAATAAGTATGCGGGCTCCCTCAAGGGCAGCTATAGATTCCCCCAGCAAAAGCTAAGGGAAGCAAAGTCTCCTGAGGTTATTTAATTACTTCTTAGAAGTTGGGGAGGTGTGGGGAGGGGAATCCTAATGTTCACACAGAGCAAATTAAGGCCATAAAAGACTAGGCACTTTAAAACATGCCCTCCCCCCCCCCCACCCCCAAATAAAAGATCATTAGAATTCACTTGAACTCTGTACAGTGTTTCAAAGATGGTGTTTGGTATAGTTCGTATGGCTGATGCTTCTTCATACGCAACAAAAGGAGGGAGAGTAGGGGTGATCAGTGGTGAATTTCACCTCAGAGCAGAGGGCAGCAAAAGGACTGTTCACCACGTATCACCCCTCGTAAGTCCAATTTTGAGGGCTGAAGTGATGCAGATGCTGGTCCTTTGGTGCAGGGTTGAATTTTATGCCAGCTGTCTAAGAAATAGTGGAAGTCCTTCCAATTAGTTACATCCTGGTTGTCACTAATGTTGGGGGAGGGGGGAATAGACAGCTATTCTCCTCTCCCTGACTACCTGCTATTACACCAGGCCAGGCCCTCTGGCCTTGAGATGTGAAATATGCAGCACCGGGCATGTGTTTCCTGGTGTTTCCTCTTACCTCCGTATTGCTGGTACAGGTACTAGGTAACTCAATGGATGGCTGAGCTGGGTATAGCATGCAAGTCCCAGGCACTTATGAAGTGTCAACAGCATCTCTAGCACAAGAGATCATACGGCCAAATCCCGAGGTCTTTACTCAGGCAAAACTCCCCATGGAGTCAAAACTGAGCAAGGACCATGGGATATGGCTCGCTGAAGGCTGGGTGTCAGGGGTGCAATGATTGTGTCATCACCTCTGGAAATGTTATTGGCCATTTGAATAGGGCAAGGAGGAGGAATTGGACAGGGAGAAAGGAAAGGTCAAAGGGGAGAGAATCTGGATCCCATATCTCTTCTCAATGTGGACATAACGTTTCAAGAGTTAACTTAATTTTTAAAATGTTGACACAAGGAATGGAATTTGCAAGGGGAAGAGGAGAAGCTTTAGCAAAACTTTTTAGCACATGCTTAAAGTTAAGCATATGTTTAAGTCCAGTTGACTTCAGTGTGGCTTGATTACCTTCTTAAGTGCTGTGCTGAATTGAGGCCTAAAGGAGGAATGTGTTGACTCTCAAATTATTAAATGACCTTGCAGTATACCGAGAACAATGACCACTTCCAAGCCAGACTTTAGCAAAGCTGAAACAAAAGCAAGTATCCCAGTTCTTACAGGCATCCTAAGGGGGCTACTTTGGAAATGCTGGGAGCAAACAAAGAAACATTGAATGGGTTTCCTGGCAGAGAGAAGAAAGATCTTTAATTTTTAGGACATTGATGGGGTGAGGGGAAGGACAGACATTTGTACCTGCAGAATCGGCCAGCATCCTTCAAAATGAATGCTGGAAGAGTCCAAACCCAAGATATTCTGACACTTCACAATTTATCCAAAGATTCCTTACCCGTGTATTCATAGAATAGCTTGAATTTTATTTTCATGAACCTTTGCTTTAAATTAAAAATAAATATAGGGGCTGGGGTGTCAAAAGCCAGACAAATCTAAACCTAGGTTCAGATCCATTCTTAAAACAAATCTGGCAGCATATTCCAATCTATATTCCAGATCCCTACAATGAATGATCTCAACTAGCTTCCCCATGTCTTGAGGTAGGAAATGGGCGAGAAGGAAAATCATTGTGTTTTTTGCCAACAACTAACATAGTGGAGCTTCAATTCTCACAGGGTTTTTAGGCCCTATGTCTGTGCTTTCCAATTAGCCTAAGGGTTGATGCCAATTCAGTGGGAACTGGACACGACTCCGCTGAAAATCCCAACCTGCGTTAATATGAACAGTAAATAATGATCATGTGATATAGTTTGGGGACCAACAGCTAAGTTATTTTCACACACAATATTTGGGGGCCAATGGGTTCCTTTTCCAACCCATGAATTGCTTGTGTATTCTGGGCCTGGCTGCTCCCACTGGAGTCAGTGGTGAAGTCTCCTATAGAGCATCTGGGTTCATCACTAATTCTGGGGAAATCCTCTGATGGAAGATGGGAGCATTTCTTTGCTGGGAAATTTCTGTTCTGTGTAAAATGTTTTCTGTGTTCCAACCAGCTCTACTCAAAAGGTATGTGTGGGTCTGAGAAAAGGCATCACATTGACTCCCTTGTTTTTGGACCACCATTGCCCCAAAGCACGGCACCCCAAGTATGGAGAGTGTGGTGCAGTAGCTAAAGCATTGGACAGTGACTTGAGAGATTTGGCTTCTGTCCCCAGCTCTGCCACTAATCTTGTGCAAGTCATTTCCCCTTTCTGTATCTCAATATCCCATCCTGTTCAATGGGGTTGGTGATACCTCCCTTAGAAGTGTGATTGGGAGTTTTCGTTCCTTAATATTTGTATCCTGCTTGGAGATCCTCCACTTCAAGGCACTATCGGAGAGCAAAGTGATCATGGCAAGGCTTGGATCATCAGCCTGTGCCATGTTTCGACAGCTTTTCCTTTGCAGTAACTGCACTTTTGCTTTAGTGGTCAGTGATTTTCGCCTACTATTGTTGCAATGCCGATTTGCCCCTGCCGCCGAATCAGATCCTACCACCCTATTTAGCAACTCTTGGATTAGACTAAGAGAACAACCCGCTGTGACGGGAACTAGATGATGCGAACAAGTAGGCCTTCTGAGACGGCCCCGTCTGACTGGCTGCAGAAAGTGTTATGGGACACTCAGTGTGAACTGTGACCTCTGGCGGATCCGTGTTTGTTCTGACCCCAGTGGGGAGTCGTACCGAGGCAACGTGCCTCTGTTCCACTGGACCTGCAGCCCAGGTTCAAAGCACACAGCCTTAGAGCATTGTGATGTGCCTTTGTGAGGGGAATAGTCAGGAGTCATGAATGACGCCCGTGTCTTTGAAAGCTACCTTGCACAGGAGCATTTCCTGCCCTGGTCGCATTAGTGTTCTTCAGCATTAAGCTTGCATCGCTCCCCTCTGCACAAAGCAATGAGGGACGGTATTTTATGTATCAGCCAAATAGAGGTGCATGTTGTAAAAACTGAGGGCCAGATCCTCGGGTGGAGGGGGTGTGAATCAGCCCAGCTCTGGAGCAACACTGATTGACACCAGTTGAGGATTTGGCCCTGGAGCTGTAGTTCCCAACATCATTTGTAATAAACCAATATATATTGAAGATGTTTAGTCTAAATACACTAAGGGCCCTGATCATGCAGCCCAGTTGCATTCGGTTGGTTACTGCCATGAGTCAGGGCTACTCATCTGAGTCTACATTGCAGGACGAGGCCCCATGTTGTTATTTATTAAATTAGATCCCACCAAAGACCCTCTGAGATCCTCTTATAAGCAACAGCACATTTATTACACTGTCCTTGGACCACACCCGCCACCAATCTGACTACTGGTTGGGAACATGGCCCAGCTCCCACTGATGCCACTGGCAGGACTTCCACTGAATTCAGTAGGGTTGCCAATTTTGTTTGGGTATATCCCTGGAGGTTTCATCACTTGACATAATCTTTAATTAAAGATTAATCTTTAATTCCTGGAGACTACAGGTCAACCCTAGAATTCAGTGGGACTTGGATCAAGTCCTTATAGAGATTTTCAGGGTTCCATCTGACAGCCATCGAATTTTGGCCCTGACCCTGCAATCAGACCCATGCATGTGGACCTGGGCCCCGCAAAGACCCCACTGATGTCATCGGGATCCTGCACAGGTGCGGAGGTCTGCCAGCATGCAGGCCCACTGAAATCAGTGGGGCTGCCTGTGGCCTTAGGGCTTTCTCCATACAGATCAGATTGCAGGATCAAAGTCTTTGTTTTCCCCCCAACCTTTCTCTAACACACCGCAGGGGAAATATTTTTCCTTCCTGTTTTTAATTTTTCTCAATTTTATTTTGTTTTTTGAACTTCAATGTATCTGTGGGCCAGCATGAAATCAATGGGGATTTATTCAAATCAGTGGCTTTTCATCCCAAATAATCAACCTAGAGGAATTTACTAAACAACATGATTAAAAACAAAACAAAAAAGTCTTGAAATTTAAATAGAAAAGAATCAAACAATTGACGGTGAGGATTTGAAGAGAGGGTTTATGTTTTTTCTTGTAATTTGAGACTCTAATGATGGACTTACGTTGCCCGCTCTTCCCTTTTTCTTACACCTTACCTACTAAAGGAGGAATTCTTGATTGGTAAGTGGATGCTATCCGCAAGACACTAGGGAATTTATTAGAGGTCACTCGAGAGCATTAGCTATACCTTCTACAGGGGGAAAAAAAGCACACAAAGAAATATCTGTATTCCTTTTATTTCCAGAGGGATTTTAATTTTTCTGGGTTTTTTTTTTTTTTTTTTTCCCACCCCACACCCCACTTTTTTTCTTTTTTGAGTTTCAAAGTGCTAACTTGTTTGTTTGCCAATTTTTCCTTTGTACATAAAGACCTTTTTTGTGACATTTGAGTCTCCTTATTAAGGAAACTAAAACAAAAAGTCGATCATTTAGAATTTTGTTCCATTTTTGTTTTATTTCCGATGAGTATGTAGTTTTTTGTATGTATATTCCTATTTCTTTCCCCTACCCCACCTTTTAGGTTAAAAAAGGGTTGTTAGTTTTTTAATATATTTTTTTCTCTTTGATTTTTTATTTATTTATTTATTCTTTTGTTTCCCTTTTTTTTAAAAAAAAAAAATCTTTTGTTCAACATGGATCGCATGCTAATACTCTTTGCATGATGTCTAAATCTTCCAGTTATCATGTCAGGGGGAAAAGAAGTTTCTTCTTTCTGTGGTTTTTTTCAGGGATATGTACTTTTGTTTTTTGGCTTCTCTTCTTTCTTTCTTTCTTTGTTTCTTTCTTTCCTTTTGTTACAGTGCATCATGATGGTAAAATTTCTTGGTTTATTTAAAAAAAAAAAAGTCAGACAATCTAAAACAAAACAAAACAAAAAAGTTCAAACAATGTCAAACGGCTTTTTTGCTTTCAGATCTCTCAGTCGGGGTCATCTGCTGACCTCTTTACCAAAACAGACAGCCCGCTTGGCAACCTAGCCAGTCGGAATGGAGGGGCCCATGAATCTGACTCAGGAAACGATACTTCTTCCCCTCCCTCCACTCAGACGAACTCAGCCAGGCCAAAGGACAGCCAGGAGAAGAGAAGCCGAGCCCACAATGGCTTTGGCCGGGCCTTCTCACCTGGGAAGCCCAAATTGGCCAACAGCGATAACAGCTCTGATTCGGGAAATTCCTTCACCAGTTGTTTTTCCCAGAGCAAGGGAACAACTTTGGAAAATCTCTCTCCGGATGCCCAGGGACAGGACCAAAGGTCAGTGATTGCCAATAGTCGGTGTTTGCTAGGTCTGTTCCTGGAATGACTCCGTGTCTTCTGCTCGCTTGACTGCTGCGGGTGGTGAGCCAATAGGAATGTATTTCTGTTTCTTATGTGGCTAGCCATAATTCAGGTCCAGCAAGTCTGGCATCCCAACTCCAATAGTGGCTTCAAAGGAAAGTGGAAAACAACCCATAATGCACCTGGGCAATGGTGCCGTGTGTGTGGAATTCCTTCCTGACCCCTGTGGCACTTAGTTTATGCCATGAAGGATGAGATTTGATTATGCTAACTTTAACCCATTAAATCTTCTCCTCATCCCTTAGCCTCCGTGGGCACCAGCCCCAGCCCCTCCCCCCCAAGGCCATTCAGAAGAGGTTCCGCTAGGATCCAGATACAGGCATGAATCAAAGACCTAGATCCAAACACTGGGGCATTCATAATCTGCATCTAGATGTGGCTTGAGCTCCTCTCTCATTGACTTGTTGTGACCTTGTAGCAAAAGAGCAGGAAAGGTCACTAGCACATTTAGGCAAACTTCTAAAGGCTGGATGGAATGGTTACAGACTGCCCTGTCTCTTCTGTAGCTATTCATGTTCAGTAAGCAGAGCTATATGCATTGAAATTAAAGCTTTCCAATCATCTCGCTCCTCTGGCCTGGTTCACTCGGCCAAATGCCTGCATAGCTACCTCAGGCCTAAGACGCAGCAGAAATGCTGTGTTTCCTCCATGTGGGGAGCGCTAAGCAGTGACCAATCCGTGAAGGACGAGCCCTGTGCGTCACTTGCATGCCGCAGAGCAACAGTGACTCCCTGCACGGGGCCACAGAGGGGAGCACTGGGGCAATGGCAAGTGAGGCTGTGCTCACCACAGTTGCACGAGGCCCGTGGAGAGGTGGGTGGCAGCATCAGTAGCTCCCCTGTTCCCTGCAGGAGCTGCCATTGTCCAGTGGGCACCTTGGGACAGAAGAGTCTTCCCCTTGGTCCCTCACGTGCACATGAGCTCGTTCTCTGCTGTCCGGACTTTGCCCCCTAATGATGAGGGTTAGTGTCACAATCAGCGCCTGGCAGCTGCCCGGGCTGGAGCCGGGAAGGAGGCCAGTGCCCATGAAGGAGACAGCATCCCAGCTCCCCTTCCACACACGCATTTCCTACTTGTCTTCTCCAGCTGACTGACTGCCGTGAGGGGTGCAGGAAACGGGTCATGGAGCTTTGCAGGCAACTGCCGGGAGGGTTTGGCCGCCAGCGCATCCATTTCACGTGCAATGCTCTGTTTGTGAACAAATGCTGAGGGCCCAATGAAGAGAGCTCGACTTTGTGCTCCGATCTGGGCAAATCAGGGCTAGCTCCAGTGGAGTTACGCCAGCATAAAACTGGTAACATTGATAATAGGAGGCTCAGGCCTCAATGTTTTACCCTAAAGACGCTATCCTGTGCTCGGTTCCATGGGTGCAGCTCCCATTGACATGGGTGGGGCTTGCATCCATTTAGCTGAAAGCAGAATTTGGCACTTAGGGTCAAATCCTGCTCTCTCATCAGTGTAAGGCTGGAGTCAGGGGTGTCCCTCCAGATTTACCCAGGTGTAACCTGGCACTGAAATCTGATCTTCTGATAGAGCCTGATTCACCATTGTGCCCACTCCAGTTTCATGCCGCCATCACTGTTGAACCCAATGGATTTAATAGGAGGGTGGAACCTGCATTGATTCAGGCCCTGTAAGCAAAACCCAGTAGTACGCTCTGAGGCAGGGCTCTCTGCTTTACAACAACTTCACCGGGTGGGGAAATGTCCATTTGCAGAAGTTTCCTGTCCCCGTGTCTCGCCTGCTCGGAGGTGAAGAAGCAGAGCCCCCTGCATTCCCCAGAGCGCAGCTCCCCACTGAGACCGTGCTCCCGCAGCGGGTCGTACACCAGCACAGGGCGGTCCTCCCGTGGCTCCAGTCGCTCCGCCCACTCCCGCTCATTGCATCACCAGGCCACGCCCAGGTACTCCCGAAGCAGATCCTGCTCCTCAGGGAAAAGGTGAGGCCAAGTCGTGTGGCTGTCTGTGTTATCGCTTGTGGCTGTGCTTGGTAGTCCCAGGAATAGGCCAAAGAGCCTTGGAATTACAGCTTGGATTATGCTGAAATGACTACGGGTACTGACAGTACCGCCGATGTTGCCTCTGAAAGGCAGTGGAATTCCTGTTGGTGCGAGGCGATCTACAGGGCTGGTTCCCTTACAGGATGAATGAACATTTATCAGCGGCTGGGCTGACATCATTAAACTTGGGACCTTGTTGCCACTTGAATCCAGATTTGGAAAAGGAGCCTTGTGCACCTTAAATCCTCTCACTTTAGCTCTGGTTTGATTCACCTTTCGATGGTTCTTGTCTATTCTCAGGTCCTATTCATGTTCCCCTAGCTACTCATCCAAGTCCTGCAAAAGAAGCCCTGGAAGCAGGAACTCCAGACCGCGTCGGAGCCCCAGTTATTCCCGCTACAGCCCCAGCAGGTACTACTGTCCCCAGTGTGTCGTGGTGCCCTTGCACGGCATCGCCCGCTTTTGTGGCACCTCAGTTGGGGTTTGTGAATGTGTGACTCCCCTCCGCAAGCTTCTCTGCTGCACTTGCGTGGCACTGGCCCAACCTTTCCATGAAGTTGCGTGTGAGAGCACCTGAGACACTGGGGGTCTGACTGTCTCTCGTATTTACCAGCCCCTGAATGCAAACTTGGAGCGAGGCATGTTTGGGTCTGCACGCTCCAGCTCTCATGGTTTAGGGCAGATCTCCATACGTGTTGCCAGCTGCTTTTGCTGACGCTGATTCCTTAGAGAGGAGCTGAAGGTGGCAAGACTCGGGCTCATCCCGATGTGGATTTCTGCAGCCGCGGCCTTCCCTCTAGACTGCCCTCCGTTCCTTGGTTCACCCTGGGAACAGACAGTGGAAAGGTCCCCGTTAAGCAGCTGTTGTAGGGGGTGATAGGGCGAGAGAGGCTACTTATTCAGGGCTTTGAGGGACAAACCCCTTGTGAAATGTATGTGGAATTGGATGGGTAAGGCCTGGTGAGATGTGCTGTCTTCACTCTGAACCCTTTCAGAAACAGAGTGCTAATTGGTCCCTCACCCCAGACACAAAGGGCCGGGCACTCCACTCTTGGAGGGCTTGAGCCATTGTCAGAGAAGGATTTTTCTTGAAGCAGGAAAACACAACATCTCCAATTTGCAGCATTTAGCAGCTGGGATTTTGAAGGGAACGCTGGGGCTCATTGACATGCCCCTCAGTGTGGGGCGCATACATTGTCCGACTTGGTAACGTGCCCTATTTAGAGAACAAGCCAGCAGCAGCGCCAACAGCCACGCCGAGAGCCGTCTGCTCAGCCCCATTGTGGTTCTCTATGGCCCAGTGCGTCGTGTGTGTTCTCCTGGGCAATATACTATAGGAATCAGCGGTGGCTTTCTTACAAAAAGACCTGTTGCCATTTAAGCCTGTTGCTCACTTCTACTCTGTGTTCCCATATTTCAGGCAGTGTAAGGTTAGACTGGCTTAAAACAAGCTCTCCCTGATCATGTGAAAGGTTGCACGTTGCTTCAGTGAATAAAGGTGCTCTTAGCCATGGGCCTTCCTGGCCAAAATAACCTAGCAGAGAGCCACAGCAGCAGGTTGGCATTGGTCTAAAGGACTTATTCACGACCCACGCCAGGAATACAGAAGCAGGATTGTCCATGGGTAAGATAAAGGCGATCATCCAGATTCAGCACGGGGGGTCAGTGCAGTTACCACAGGGAAGTGCTGATCCAGTACTTAAAATGTTTACTAGTGTTTTTCATCCCTCAGGGTCTCAGTGCCTTACTATTTATGTAGATGTAAATTGCTCCATTGAAATGCAGCCAGCTCTGGGGTGGAAGGTGGCAGCTAAAGCACCGCAATGGGCATAGTGGAAATTTAGGGTAAGGACACTAGGACAAACCCCTGCTCTCACAATGAGTGCCATACACTCTCTACCTGCCAGGCAGAGCAGACAGTAACTCAGCTCTCAAGGTCATGCCGCAAACGCCATGGAATTCAAGCTGGATGAAACCCGGGGTTGTTTTTTCAGGGCTTCAGGGTATTCTGGGAACAATTTCCTCAACTTCACTGTATGTGGGTTCATACCCCAAGCTTTATTTTGTGCTTCTGGGGGGAATGTGTTCTCTCCCTCCATCCATAGAGTCACCAATCCCTGTCAGGCAGAGTGACCTTTGTTTTGTAGCAAGAAAAGGTCAAGGCAAGAAAGAACAAAAGTCAGGTCTCTATGAGAGAGAGCACTGTGGGTGTCTCCTGTGTAGCAGGCTACCTCTGAGCACTAAATGGCAGCTGCCTCTGTAGCAGGGATGGGGTCTTTATCACCATTTAAAGGTGTGGGACCCAGAAAACAAGTCGGACCGATGTCCCAGAGTTCATCCAGTTGTGCCAAGTGAAACTCAGGGAGGCTGCCCAGTTCCATCCTGTTGTATCATCAAAACACAGATTGTACAGGAAGGCCCTAAACAGGCTCATATTGGGCTTGGGGTTGTGACCTATTGACGAGGCCTGCCCAGTGTTTGGCATGAGCCATGAAACCTTAACCCAGGCATGCAGGGCTTGTGTCAGTTCGATGGGGAACTTGGAGCCAGCCTGGCCAGGATTTGAACCGGGCGGGGGGGGGACAGATGTTTCAAACCGGTTGTTTAGCCACATAACGACGTCTCAGTAGGAAATCAGGATAACTCTGGTGCCCCAGGCCTAGATTCGCTGCTGGCTCCTGAGAGATGCAACACAGAGGGGCCAGCCCGGGAGGAGGGAGCAGGCCCCACTCCGGGCTGCTGCAGGGGACGAAATGGCCCCTAATGGAAGGTGGAGCAGCCTCAATTTACTGCAGCTTGACCCGGGCTGCCTGTCGGCTGCTGCATAGGTGCTGGCACTAAGGCTGCGGGGGGCACTGCAGCACCCCCAGGTTTTACGTGGGGCTCCACTCCGGCCCTGCGCCCGGGGGTCCCGGCTGGGCCCCACGCCTGAGGCTCCACACCTGCCCCCAACTGTGGCCGCAGCCTCGGCCCCCTTACCTCTGTCCGTGTTCCCGTCTCCCGGAGCCACGGCCCTGCTCCCGGCCCCAGGTCTAGCGGACAGGGGCAAGGGGGGCACAGCACCCGCACTCTAAAAAGTGTTCAGCACCACTGGGCTGCTCTGCAGCTTGAGATCATGTGCAGAGCTAAGCGCTGTGACTGTGTATGCGCCACATCCAGGGCCTCCCCTGATCCTTGGCAGCCTCCATTCACTACCCCGAGTGGCATCCCAGAGCCAGCACAGCGGCCACCGTCTGTCCCCTGGTCCATTTCCTCCCACCCCAAGCTTCCGTTTCCTATGGTAAGGCCAGATATTTTCATTGCTGACAAAAGCGCAGCAAATTTGCAGGGTGATGGCAAATAAAGCAGATTAACACCTGCCTGGAAACCAAGGCAGCCCTGTCCTGTTAATGTAGACGACTGCTCTTAACCGATGGGTGTCTTGTACCTGCCAGATACCCTGAGATTTTTGTGCTTTGAACACCTAGCAAAACACACTCGGAACCTAGACACAGTCTGATCTGCTAAATGTTTTCAAACCAGGGCTTTGGAGCGGAGCTGAAGGGCGGAGCAGTGGAGCTGCAGGTTTTTGCCTGGAGCTTGCTCCGGAGCCAGAGCACAGCTCCAAAGCCCTGTTTCAAACCTTTGCTAACAGGTTCTAATATCCACAGCAATCAGGGAGCTCATCAGAACCATTCTGCATGTTTAGAAAGTCATTGTGTTCTCTGGGCCCAATTGAGCAGTGCAGTGCAGAGCAAAGGGGCCCGAATGTAAATGAGAATCAGGGCCTCAATATTTAACTCATCACTTTGCAAAGTGTTTCAAATGTGGAAAGCAATATGTGAAACCAGGTCAACTCCATTCCCCACCGCCCCTTCCAGCGCAGCAGGTGGGACTTCAGGGCGGGTCAAGAGACTTTTCCAAGACCCTGTAGCAGCACCAGGCTGAGAGCTGCTGTGTTCATTCTGGACGGCTGAGGCTCTGCAGAACAGACGTGCCCCACAGAAATAGCACATGCCTGCTGCCAACGGCCAAGTCTCACATTGCTGCATCCAGACTGGCTAAATCTGGGAACTGTGTGCACATCTAGCCAACTGTGCATGCTGTTAAAAAGCACTCCCCAGCCCGTGCTTAGCGAGTGTCTGCATAACACGCTGGCTAAATGTCTTGTGCCTCCATCTATCAGTCAGGCCATTTGGAGGATGCTGGCAGGGTTAGTTTTTAGCTCAAATGATCAAGGCCTGTACTTTGGCGCTGACGTTTCCAGGTTCTAGCCCCACTGCTGAGCCCCTGCCTACCTCCCCCAATGAGTCGTTGCATCAGCACGGGGATCTTGGCAGTGATCTTTCCCAAACTGGCCATTCCCCAGGGACCGTGCGAGAGAGCACACGTACGGCTCCAGCGAGAAGGAGTCCCAGCGGGAGCGGAACAGGCGGCGGCGGAGGTCCTACTCGCCCATGAGGAAACGCAGGAGAGATTCTCCCAGCCACCTGGAAGCTCGCCGCATCACGAGGTAAGGGACAGACACCCCCCAGCCCTCCAGGAGACACACTGGGGAGCCACAGGCTCGGTTCTGACGTGCTGCCAAGGTGTGTGGATAGCTTTAGTAGGGGCCTGCTTTGAGTCCGTCACGCCCAGAGACGCTGCCCTCCAAGCACTCGAGGAGGGGAAGCATTGCCCTGAAGTTTCCCTCCCTGCCTCCCACTGAGCCCCAGGGCCAGGAGCTCCCCCCCACACCCCCCCCCCCCCCCCCCCCCCCCGGGGTCCCATTGTGTCACCAGTAACCACTCTTCCCCCTTTGTCCCCACAGTGCCCGGAAACGCCCCATCCCATACTACAGGCCCAGTCCTTCCTCCTCCAGCAGCGTCAGCAGCTGTTCCTCCTGGTACAGCAGCGTTAGCCGCTCTCCCGGCCGCAGCCGCAGCTACTCCAGCTACAGGAGCAGCCGGAGCAGAAGCTGGAGCAGCAGCAGCGACAGCGGCCGGAGCCGGAGCCGGAGTTCGGGCCCAAGGAGCAGCCGCAGCAGGAGCAAGAGTTACGACTCTGCGGACAGCTATGCCAGCCTGCGGCGCTAGGGCGTCCCCCTCCCGGCCACGTGCGTCGGGGTTGTCTCTTTCAAGTCCTCTCTCCTCCAGCCTCCCCGGTGATAGCTTATTATTTCATGTTTCTATTGTGGCATCCACCAGCGCCAGTTGTGCTGGGCACTGCACACGTAGAGGCAGACACAGAGAACACGGGGGCAGAGAGGGAGGGTCCGTGCTTTGCAGCAGCTGTGTTGATTATAAACCAGCCTCCCCCACCCATTCCTTGCCTATCTCCAGGGAAGCATTTCCCAGCGGCTAATCCAGGGAGTGAGTTTAGCTCTTGGCTTTTCCTTGGCCAGAAGGCAGCAAGCACCGATTCTTTGGTGGGGGGAGAGAGAAATCATTTAAAAGAAACTCTCTTCAAGGCTTTTGGGCCAGGCAGAAAGAATCCAGGTCTGGCCCTGCTTCTATTGAGGTCAATGGCAAAGCTTCTGTTGACTCCAGCGTGGAGCCCCACAAGCACTGCAGTGTGGCCTCTCCCCTACAAAGAGAAAAACCAGAGGTTTCTGCAGGATCGATTCACCTTCGCTGGAGGTGGCTTTCCCCCTGTGCCCCTTCCCCGGGGAAGAATATTCAGTCCCCAGGGGTCAGCCAATTCCTGCTGTGAATGTGAAGAAAGAAATTCGACGGGGGCGTGGATTGTTTGGAAGGGGCCATTCCCTCGCCCCGCCCCCATTTTTATAGCCCAACTTTGCTTCTCTTCCCCCCAGCAATATGACCCGCTGGTGAGACGATAAGTGGAAGTGGGAACAATCGAGGGTTGGGGGCTGGGAGGCCAGGCCAACAATCAGGAAATGCAAGGGAGCAAAGTCTTGTCGCTGCGGCTCCTGTGAGCCCTCAGCCCCAGAGCTCTCCAGGGCTGCTGCAGGTGGCTGGTTTTATCACAGGAGCTCTGTGCTGGGCAATGGAATTCCCCTGCAGGGCAGGTGGGAGTGTAAGTTCCAGGTCCTTTTGGGTACCGGGTCACATGGGCATGGGGAATTCCAATGAAACGTATTCGTATGTAGCCCCCAGGAGCTCCAGTCATGGGCCCCATTGCGCCAGGCGCTGTACAAACACAGGAGGAAGGTCCCTGTCTGAAAGAGCTTACAGTTTGTGACCTCAACCCCTCCAGCCTTCCCTGCTCCCCCAAAGGCCAGCTCCCATGTAATACAATGCCTGGCCCAGAGCTGCTGAAAGTGCAGAAGCCTCAACTAGCAAGACTATTTATTTATCAGCAGAAAGGAGGGGGATCCCCCAGCAGCAGAGACCAGCTCCATGGTTAAGGAAAGAAGAAAGCCCATCCTCTGTACTGACTGGGCAGGTTCCTACCATGCTCCCTGCTGCTGCTACTTAGTGACTAGTGGCTAATCAGATCAGGGCTAGGTGCTGTACCATCATACAGGAAACGACAGTCCCTGCCCCAAAGATCTTGCAGTCTAAGCCATAACAGGTGGATGAGCCAAGCAAGCAGGCTGGTATGGTGGGGCGGGGTGAGAGGGCGAAAGGGATGGGGTAACACACATAAGATGTGCACAATGAGTAGCAGCAATTGCAGGTGGCAAGCTGCAAGGGGAAATGGGCTGACAGGCCCGAAGTATCAGGGAATGACAGACCAGGGAAGAGTTCCAGCTGCTTGGCTAGCCTGAGGAACTCTCCTGGCATCACCTGGGAGAGCAGCCGGGGGCTGATAGCCGGTTTATCTACACACCACCAACCCAGAGCAGAGACTAACAGCCCCCTGCCCCACAGGTGTCTGGTGTTGGCGCGACAGCCCTAGTGCAGGAGACAGGGCTGCCCGGGGGGGGGGGCAAGTGGGGCAATTGGCCTCAGGCCACACAGGGGCCCCCACGAGAATATAGTATTCTATAGTATTGCAACTTTTTTTTATGGAAGGGGCCCCCAAAATTGCTTTGCCCCAGGCCCCCTGAATCCTCTGGGCAGCCCTGGCAGGAGAGGGGTCGTTTGTGGGATGGGGCAGCAGAGCACTGCTGCTGGTTTAGGGTCCCGGCTGGGCCTTTGTTTTCCCTGGTGCTTTAAACAGCCAGTTGCTAGGGGATAACCACTCTTCACAAAGCAGAGAGCGCAGGGTTAAAAACGGGCGAGCGACTGGGAACAAAATAACTAATCAATCCTCAACTGTCGTCCTGGAGACAGCTGAGAATAATGGCTGCCCTGCCCCTAGATTCCTTACTCGGAGCTCGACCCTGCAGACACTTGTTGGAAATTCCTCTGGGAGATGTACAGTGACAGGCACAGCGACCCACGGCTGAGCGTGCTGGCCTCCCGGCCCTCCCTCCCCAGACACCCCCCCCCATACATTGTAAGCAGGGGCACCGGGCCTCTAGGAATTGTTCCTCCTGCAGAATCACGGGAGCCCTTTGAAGAAAGAATTAGCAGCCGCCGCACTTTTGCCCAAACGCAAGGCAGCGGAACGTTTTCTGTGCCATGCATTAGACGCCGCTCTAAGGAATTTGGTTCCAGTTCCAAGCAGAGGGTTACAACTTGCGTCCGGGGCTTGCATCCAAAGTAACCTTTCCCTGCCCTTTGCAGCAGTGCAGGAGGCAATGCAGCTCCATTTTACACACACACACCCCGTAGATCTCTGAAGCAGCTGCTGTATGGAGCACTTTACTTGCTGGTCTAGTCAGACAACTACTCAGGTGGAGAGGTGGCGGGAGTGAGGAGGAAGAAGCAGGATCTAGGAAAGGGGGTGTACCCATCAATTGCCCATTTCCTGACCAGCCCCCGTCGCTTTTTGGGGAGAGCAGTGGTCATCCTTCCAGACTGTGTGCCAGGCCTGCCTTCGTTTTCCCTTTGCAATGATTGCCAGCCCAGCCCGCTGTGCAATTACTGTGATTTGCTGCCTAACAAAGGCCTCTCACAGGTGCAGGCTCAATTGGCATTGGAGAGTTTCTTTTTCTTGCAACAGCTGGGTGCTTAGAGCAGCTAATTTGGGATTAAGACGTTCGTTTCCCCCTCCTTCCCTCCCCTCTCCCCCAGCCCGCACAACTATTATCCCATTAATGACACAAGGACGTAGGGCCTCAAGTGTTCCGAGGGGCCGAGCAGAAAGTTGATCTGCCCCCATTGAGGAGGAGACGAAAGACTGAACGTGTAAAGAGACACACGTCTACTGGTTGAAGAGCCACCTGCCCCCCTGAATCACGGAGACTTAAAGTGAACAGGCAAAGGCGTGACCTGAACGGGAGGTGTTTGTGTGCAGTAAATAGGGAGAGAGATGTGGCTCACAGCTATTAGCAGCTGTTATTTCCAGTGGTCCAGGAAGAGGTGTGCAACCATTCACAGAACGGAGGCCATCGAAGGATTCCTATATTGCACTACTGCCGTGTCGCAAAAGTGGTTTTCTTGGCAATGCTCCTCCACGGGCCAGACCCCGGCTTAGGAGAGGTTCAATTCTGTGTGCTCCATGGGGTGACATGTCATTGCTCATAGTAGTTCAGGAAAAGGGTCTAGACGATTCCCACTTTCCAACCCCTATAGAAAATAGAAAACTGGGATTCCGGCCAGTGCGGCACCTACAGATTTCCCAAAGTCATGGCTGGGGGTTAAATGCCACCCACCCCCTCTGTCTGTCTGAGTGTTTACGTGGTGACGTTATAATGTGCAGCCGTTGGGTGTGTGGGGGGGAATTGTATATGTCCTTTTCTAGATGTTACTCAGTCCCTCTGCCTTCAGTGTTTTGCAGCAAAATCTAACTTGGAAGGAATGAAGACCTTTCCCCCCCATGCCCGGCACGCTCTCCCAGTGTGATACTCAAACACGTCACACCTTTGTTTACCCAGTAGGATGCAGTCGCAGTTTTTGGAGGCCTAGACCATGTGACCGAGGTCTAACTCCACCACCGTTGCAAGAATAAACCCTGCACGCGTTGAATACCCAACCATGTCTGGTGCAATTAAACACCGGGCCAGGCAGTTCAAAGGAGGCTGTGTAAATAGTAAAACATGGTGTTGACTTGACTTCCTTACTGATGGGGCTCTACGAACAAAGCTCCACGTACTGTCCTCAGGCCATGTGGATGGGAGTAGCACACCTGGACCAAGGGTAAAGAGATGGCTCCCAAGAGCACGCTGAGCCTGCAGTGTCCTTCACGTGGGCCTGATGATTCACTCATCAAGGACTGCCTCTCATCATACTATCCCATGGCAGCTAAAACTCCTTAGGTTTCCCGATCAGACTTGTATTGGAGTAAACCTGTTAAATTATTTATTATTATTATTATTGTGATTATTATTCTATTTTTAATTCTATGTCAGACTGGATGCAATTGGTCACCGTTAACAGTATTTATTTATTATATTTTTGGAATGATAAGTTATTTTTGGATTTGTTTGTTTCAAGGTCTCCATGTCCCCTTGCAAGTGCAAAGGACAGCCTCAGAACTCTATGATCGCTTTGCATTCAGGCCCAGTATTGACGCATCTGACTGTAGCTCGTGTTAAAGTTGGTGGTAAGGCAAAGCGGAATAAGTCCACTTTATTGTGATAGAAGGATGGGGGTGAAAGGTTAACGGGCATCAGAAGGACACTCTGCGTAGTCTTTTCCCATTGAAAACTAGGGTTCATCACAAAATCTTTATCCACCCTTCTGTGTGCTGGAGTCCAATGGACATGAATGGTGCTGGATTCTATTTATGCATCACAAGCCTGTGATCTCACAGAGGATATGGCAAGAATCCTGCTGGTTCCTCTCTGGTTAAATGGGAGAGGGGAGGGAAATTTGCAGTCCTGCAAAGGGAAATCACAGAACAGCCCTTTGCTAGGAGTATAGGTGCCAGTTGGCTGAAAGGCATATTTCACTCCTCTCCTTGAGTCAGACCACAAAATATAACCTGGCTTCTCTGAAGAAGAAACTCTGGTTCCCTCTGTGGTTGCCATCTGTAGGACTTTTGTATGTTGTTTGTTACCAAGTGATGACGTAGCTGTGGTAGATAAAAGAAACAACAGTACGGAAGAACCAGCAGTCCTGAAGATGTTTCCAAAACCCGATGTCGAAGTGACAAAGCCCAGCCAAGTTATGGGGTAGGTTGGTTTTTCTCACCCATTGGTGGAGCTATTTTAATTTAACTTGACGAAATTTCCAGTACAGTCCAAAAGGCAGCCCTGCTTATTGGTTGACATTTGGGATTTCTGCAGATTTGCAAAAACCCCTCCAGCTTTTCTGTCGTTTGTGCCTTTTGCCAGCAGCTTTTTTTTTTTTTTTGAATGTGGTGTTGCTTGTTTGTTGCTTTTGAAGACTTTTTGCACCCCGACATCTCTGATTTCTGCCAATGCTCTGCAGAAAAGCATCCTTCGGTTAGTGGAAACGCAACTCAGTTGTACATGGATCATGGCTAATTTGAGGCTAGCCAGCTACTCCCGAGGGTGAGGGATTCTTGAGGACATTTGTAACTCTTCAGATAGTTCTAAAGGTTTCATGAAATAGTCAAACCTCCCTCCCTCTCTCTTGTTCCCACAGCCCAATGAAGTTTGAAATGCTCCTACATTCCAGAATCCGGGAACCCCACAAGGTTCTCGTTTGTAAAATGCCCAGGGTTCTAAATCATGTTGCTTTGGGTTCTGTTATTCCTAACTGCTCTTTGTGCTCTTTTAATTGCTAATATCCCCCCACCCCACCCCAAAAAAACCAAACAAACTGGAATCCTCATGGTCTTTCCGTCCTGACTCTCCAGATCCTATTGATCCCTCACTGCAGAACTCAGCTCTTCAGCTTCTGCGCCGAAGAGCAAGGAGTTGGGGCCATGTTAAGGCCCCGGTGCACTTGCTGCTCTCAGTGGTTTACCCACGTCAAGTCTTTTGCTTTACGCTGGTTGTGATGGTTTAAATTTATTTTATTTGCAAGTTATACCAAACTATTGTCTGCAAGCAGCCGATCAATGTTATTTTGCTATGCATTGTACATATAGTGAAGAGGCTAAGAGGACTTCGCCTGTTATTTAATATTTATTTCTTCTATTTATTGAGCATTATTTAAAGATGATATTTGGGTCCTGCCATTGGGGGCCTCACAGGCCTGTAAATTTGGGGTGTTGCCATCTCCGGGGGAGGGGGGGAGGGGCATTGTAAAAGAGGTAACTGATGGAACTATCGAATGAAGTGGACTCTTGTCAAAATGGAGGCTTGAGACAGACAAATTGGGATCAGATTGACCTAGAATGCCAGTAATTCATAGGAAAGCCTCATTTAGATGGAAACGAAAAGCAGAGGGGAAAATTAATGAACCAATTTCTGTTCAAGTCCCAGCGCCTTGAAAAGGTATTTTAGGTATCTGGAAGCAACTGTTTAGCCTGTAATTTGAGGTGCTAATAGGAAGATTAGACTTGCTCTTCTCCATCCATGTTTTAATAGAGCTTCCTAGATTGTTGAATAGCCCCTGCATCTATCGGGGCACTTAGACAGCCAACTTCACATGAGCATCTGAGCACCTCCCAACCATTCATGGATTTTATCCTCAGGCAGGAAGTAGTATCACTATTTTACAGGTGGGGACCTGAGCACAGGGTAGGTTAAGTGACTTCATAGAATCATAGACTATCAGGGTTGGAAGGAACTTCAGGAGGTCATCTAGTCCAACCCCCTGCTCAAAGCAGGACAATCCCCACACAGATTTTTGCCCCAGATCCCTAAATGGCCCCCTCAAGGATTGAACTCACAACCCTGGGTTTAGCAGGCCAATGCTCAAACCACTGAGCTATCCCTCCCCCCTTCTAGGTCACACAGGGAGTTAATGGAACCCAGCTGTCCTGATCCCAGTCCAATGCACTATTTATTAGACCGCCCTTCCTCTTATTGTTCCCTGCATTGACTCTTTCCCCACATGCTCCATATTGGAGCCGCTAACTTTCCATACTGGGGAGCGGGGCCGGAAGCCTTTGCAGCCTTGACTGCACCGGGTTTTTTAGCCAGTGGTGCAGCTGCACTCCTGCAAACCTCTAGTGTAGTCCATGTTGCACCAGTGTAAACCACAACCTGCCTCAGTGCAGCTTATCCTGGTTTGAAACCGTGTGGCATGCTAAACAGTGCAGCCCAGCTCCTTGGTGGATGTAAACCAGTGTAGCTTCATCGAAGTCAATAGCAGCCTGCCCATTAACTTCTGGGGGAACTATTTGGCACTTTATGGCCAAGATTTTCAAAAATAGCTCTTTAAAGTTAGACTCCTTTGGGCCAGATTTTAAAGGTATTTAGGTTTCTAACTCCTACGGAAGTGAGGTACCTACATACCTTTAAAAATCTGGCCCGTAGTGCATATTTAGGTATCAAAATAAGAGTCTTGATTTTCATAGGTGTTGAACCAACCATAGTTCCCATTGACTTCACTCAGTGATGTCAGGTGCTTGGCCTTCCTGAAAATCAGGACACTTATTTAGGACACTAAAAATATGGAGTTAGGTGCCTAATTCGAGGCATTCAGGTTGGAATATTTTGACCCTAGTCCTCACTGTCCAGTAGGTTTTATGGCTTCCTTACTAGGAAATCAATTGGTCATATGACTTTTGTTGTGGCACAAAGATGTTCATGTGACAAAGAGAGTAGGTCATTGCTAAAAGTCCTGGAGCGTCACATATTACAATAAACCATTCAGCTTAGAAAGAAGAACGATGCATGGCTCCCTAACTAAGGGACAGGGGCCTTTCCTCAGGTGGCCCTAGTAAGACCGCCCACTCTCAGATTTCTGGCACACCAAATCCAGCATGAGCCAACAGAAGGTCCACTGATGATGACCTGGAAGGTCTCTGGTGAGCAGTACCCCAGATCCAACTGGCTTGGTGTTCTCAGGGCCCCAATGGCAGGTTCAGTGTCAAATACCATTAACTGAAAACGTTTAGAACAAAGCAAAGAAGGGAGAAGAGCCGTTCTGGAGTAGTGTGTCTCCATCACTCTTCTCTGTTGGTCGACCACTATCAAATTATACAGAAGCATCTGATCATTTTATGTCACTGTAGAGCTAGCTTTGATTTCCACTGAAAAGCATACTGTGTTCTTTAGTCTTCCTGAGGTATTTAATTTGTTAGCCTGGTTCAAAGAAACAACAAGCGTTCAAATAAAGGTTCTGACAGTATTAGTTCTTGTTACGAACTCGTCTTCTGTGTTCCTTTCGCGTACACTGAAGGGGGATTTTAGTGGAGTAAGAGATCTGGGGCCTGATCCAACTTCTGTGGTAGCGAATGGGAATGTTTCCAATGACTTCACTCGGCCTTGGCCTGGGCCCCTAGAGCACTGGCAGAAGCAAGAGCAAAGCATGAGCAAGCGTTTTTGCAAGTTTCCCCTTCACAGCTCTACTCAGGCCCTTCCCTGCTCCTCCTGTTCCCCTCCTGGGCCCCAACACAGCTCTGCCAATGCTACTCCTGACCACCAATGCAGCCAGTATTCCCATCGTGGCACTGTGGAGCTCTTCTGGCTGCTTCACAGATCTGACCTGCAACTCTCCTGCACTCAGCTTTGCCCATAGGCTTTATTGGTCCTGACAAGCCCATTGAGCCTAACGCCCCTCCCTCACGCAGCGCTGCCAAAGAGACTGAATTCCATTCTTGCCAAAACACCTGCTTTCCATGGAATGACACCATTGGATTCTCATCCCTGTCCCAAATCCATCAGCACACGGTGGCTGTGGCTGGAAGAGAGATGCCAATGCCCTGTACGATACCGGAGCCCGGAATGCCCCCTAGACCTGCCATGTTTGGCGGGGTTACGAGAGAAATTCTCATCACCCAGCACAATGGATTACACAGGCTACTTCCATTAGCAATAACGGGGGGGTTACATGCTTAATGGCTGTGCAGTACAAGGAGCCTCTCCCCTTATCCTATTGCAGAAAAAATATTTGTGGTTTGGAGACCCAGGAGGAGCCATTCCCTGTAGCTTAATAAAAAAAGCAGCCTGTTGGTCATAGCTATTTACAAGGCACCTATCGCTTTGGTACAGTCCTGGAGCCTTAGAATCCCGCATGTCTAATAGGAAAGGAACATCTGCCAGTCAGTGGGATCCATTCTCCAAGCCAGGAAGCTCCCGCAGAACAGGGCAGTCTTGTGCCAATGTCCTGTGTTACGTTGCAATGTCACGATGAACAGTGGTGCCATGTTGCAACCTAGACCATGCAAACTCACCAGCCGGATGCGGCTCACAGTGTTGTGACATCAATACTTTCTCCAGCAAGATCAATGCGATTAGGTCGTCAGCCTAGCCATGAGTGTGACTCCCCATGCGTCAAGTTAATGCTACTCCAATATAAATCTTGTAGGCTGCTGCTGAATACAGACACTCCCTTCTCTCCCACAGCCGAAGGGATGAAAGGGCTGCCTCTGCAGTGGCCGCCTCTCCTGGCAGCCCACAAACAGGAAACAAACTGGGATGTCCTGCGCTGGACTGCGTGGGAGGCGTGTGGACTAGTGGCTTGAGCTGCAGACAGGGTGGTGGGTTCTACCCCCTGTGCTGCATGGGGCCTTAGCCAAACACTTCAAACGTGGGTACCTCAAATTCAGGCCGTAAGTAAGTGACCTGACTCCTGGGGCAGCTGAGAGAGCTCAGCACCCCGCAAGGCTGGACCCTCCGCAGTATTTCTCGTGCCCAATAAGCTAAGGCAGGATCTAAGAATTCTCCTTCCCAAATGTGACTTGCAAGGGCTGTTTTCCCCCCTGCTGCGTGTGGACATTGTGCTTTCTGCCTGAAGGCTTTTACTGGCCTGGGAAGTGCTTTTTATTGCTCGGTGCCTGCCTGGCGGTGGTGCCCAGCCATCTGCACAGGGCTCTGTGGCATCGCCCTGCCACCTGCAGCCAGCCAGCTCCGCATTATTCACCAGAGCTGTGCCCAGCCGGCAGTGGCTTCGCCCGCCACTGATTTAATGCCTCATCAAATATCATCTTGGCAAAAGCTGGGTGCAGCAAAACTGAATGCAGGTGGCAGAAACGCACGGCGCAGAGCCCCGCCCCAGCCTTCCCCTTTGCTCGGAATAGTCAGCGGCACAGAAGGAGCAGGCAGCAATTAGTAACACAAGCCAGGCAGAGCTGGTAACAGAGGCTGGAACTAAATGGCTCTTCAGCCTCTCCCAGACTGAGGTTAATAAACATCAGGTGCCTTGGGATTAATGTTATTGCCCTGAATAGACGTCAGCACGACTGAGCAACGTTTAACGACTTGAGGTTTCCCCTTGCCCTGCCCATAGTTGCAGAGCAGTGTGCACTGGGTAGCCAGGGCAAGGATAGGTAAGATGAGGCAGCAGAACTTCAAGCCAGAGGCAGCCCTTGGTTTGCGGGGATGCCCCACCCTCACCACCAGAGACGGGGGGAGGCAGTGAGCTGGGCCAGTCAGCTGGGCTGGGTCCCAGCACCTCTGGAGGTGAAGGCGCTTGGCTTCCCCACACTCCTAGCAGAAGTCAGCAGAGCACCCCAGCTTTATCCAGGTGTGAGGGGGAGGGAAGTGGTTCGAGGGGTGGAGCAGAGCCATAAAGCAGGTCCTGCTTTACAGCAACGATTCTGCAGGCCCAATGCAGCTGGAGCCTCCAGGGAGCAAGCACTCCAGGGGCAGCTGTAACCAGTTTGTGCTCTACTACCCATGACCTGCGGTGTACACAGACCATGGGAAGTCCCGCCTCAAGGGGTCTGACAGGCAGCAGCCTCGTGGCTTTCGATTGGCTCCCCGCCCTATATAAACCCAAGGGGCGGTCCAGGTAACAGAGCTGAGTTCCTGTAGCTGCCATGACCCTTCCTGCTCTGGCTCTCCTGGCTTTGCACTAGGACAGATTTGGACTTCGCCTCTTGGTCTGGACCCTGAAACCTGACTTGGATTCTGACCCCTGGTCTCGACCCTGGCCTGGAACCTGACTACACAGTCCTCGGCTACTCCCAGCCTCGGGTTTGACCCTGCTCTGACCCTTGGTCCTTTCTGCCCTGACACTGAGGGCATGGCTACACTCGAAGCTCCAAAGCGCTCCCGCGGCAGCGCTTTGAAGTGCGAGTGTGGTCGCGGCGCCAGCACTGGGAAAGAGCTCCCCCAGTGCTGCAGGTACTCCACCTCCCCGAGGCGATTAGCTTACTGGGGCACTGTTTACACTGGCGCTTTACAGCGTTGTAACTTGCTGCGCTCGGGGGTGTTTTTTCACACCCCTGAGCGAGAAAGTTGCAGCGCTGTAAAGCGCCAGTGTAGCCATAGCCTGAGCTTCATTAGCAACATCCCTTAGAACCAAGTGCCTTCTGCCGCTAATGGCTGAGGTAGGTACTGCCCTGACCCTCCAAGGTACGGACCGATGATGCTTACAACAGGGTCAGACCCCCAGAGAGCTCTCCCAGCTTCTTCTGCTCTGGCGCTGAGCTGTACGGCCGCTGGTTTAATGGGCACTGCCCTGGGGTGTCCGAATCCTGGATAGCTCAGCCAGCCAGAAGAGCAGTGGGGACACAGCCATGGTTGTGGATTTACTGCAGCTCTGGCATGCTGCCAGCAGGTGTCTACTGACCGCCATTAGATACAATGACATTGAAAAGTTAAAAGGAGTGAGGAAAGAATAGAGAAAACTAACCACACAACCCACCCCACACCCACCCCGAAACTTCAGGGAAGCTGGGATCTGGGTCTGTAACTGAATCCAAGCTTCGCTGCTGGGCCATCTCTATGGAATGGCCTGAAGCCAAACTAGGGTGACCAGACAGCAAGTATGAAAAATCGGAACAGAGGGTGGGGGGTAATAGCCGCCTATATAACACAAAGCCCCAAATATCGGGACTGTCCCTATAAAATCGGGACATCTGGTCACCCTAAGCCAAACACCCCCGAACTCTGGGAAAGTTTGAAGCAGGATCCGGATCTGAACTCTGCAGCTCAAGCACCTTTCTAGACATGAATTACTGGGGAAGGGGGAGTGTGACTGGTTGATATCCAAGGGCTGTGATTCCAGTGACCTCTTGGTAAAGAAACCAGAGGGCCCAGGGTAAAAAGGGCAGAACTAGCGCCAAGGGGGATTGGTGCTGGGTGCGGGCAGACTGAGGCTTTGAGTGTGAGGCCAGTCAAAAGGCAGAGATCTCAATGTTCAGCAGTTCAGAGAGGGCAGGACTCATCCAGGGGGTGTGTCAATGCCCATGACCGCATCTCTCCAGGATGTTCTGTGAGGCCCAGAC
Organism: Terrapene triunguis; assembly: GCF_002925995.2. Taxonomy (NCBI): domain Eukaryota; kingdom Metazoa; phylum Chordata; order Testudines; family Emydidae; genus Terrapene; species Terrapene triunguis. The sequence continues at coordinate 7,824,589 of NW_020665302.1, forward strand.
TCTGCCCCTCAGTCCCAGGCTGGGGCAGGGACAACGGTGGGTCAGCATTGTTACCCCACGAGAGACCCTGCTTCCCCAGCTCCTCCAGTCGCTGGGACCGGTCGCTATTGGAGATGGGCCTGGGGCACAGAACGCTGATCCCAGGCTGGATTTTGACCCTTTCCCCAAAGATTGGGGGGTTGGGATGCAGGGTTTGGTCTTGGGTCCATCTTTAACAGAGCCAGCGATGCCGATAGCACAGGGGACAGAGCCTGCCAGCAAAGCACATCACCTCCCAGTGGGCATGTGCAAGGAGTCTCCAGAGGATGGCTGCCAACTCTCTAGCTCTCCTGGGCTCCCACAAGGGGGCTTTAACTGCTCCCAGAGCTCCCAGGGGCTGACGGTGTTATTAGCGGTGAGGCATGGCTGGTGACTGAGATGTGGTGCCTGGAGAAGCAATAAGAGCTAGGGGGAGGGACTACAGCAGCTAAATCGAGAAAACCTAGACGAGGCAGGAGCCGGTGGCGGGAGGGGAACCATGATTCATGTAGATCAATAACTACCACGAAGAGGGACTATGCCTGGCCTGGGAGGAAGGTACAAGAAGGAGCAAGGGCTGAGGAGGAAAATGTTGACCTGAGGCATTATCTGAACTCTCCCTGTTAGTACAAGGAGAGGAATCCGTGAATTACACTAGCAAGGGAGGCCGATATCGCAGAGCAGGTGAGATAATGACACACTCAAGAGTCCGGTGATGTCCAGCCACCACAGGAGATGCCCCTATCCCAGCAGTCCTCAGACGGTCTCTCTCCCTTCCCTAGTGTCATTTATATGTTTAGCTTTTCTTCCCCACATTCCTGCACTGCCTTTCTCTTTCCCTCTCACCCCGTTGATGCGTCTAGCCCTGACCCATACGTACGGAAAGAAACAACCATCCTGGCTCAAGGCTTTTTTTTTAAATATTTTGCAAAAGGTCTTGGGAGAGATTTGCCCAAGTGCTCTGTTGTTCTCCTAGGGACCCGTTGGGTGCTCAGCTCCTTTTGAAAATTGGGCCCCTTGGCTAAAGGTGTTTCTGCACATCATAAAAGCAACAGCCCCCATGCTCCTTGCTGTCAAAAATCCCAGTGATGAAACCAGCAGACCCTAGATGCAAAAGGAAAAGACAAGGATGCAATTCTATAGTGGCTGGGGATGGGGGAGGGGGGAGCAGCAGCCTCATTGGTTAAGCCTCATTGGAATAAATTGCCTAGGGAGGTTGTGGAATCTCCATCTCTGGAGATATTTAAGAGTAGGTTAGATAAATGTCTATCAGGGATGGTCTAGACAGTACTTGGTCCTGCCATGTGGGCAGAGGACTGGACTCGATGACCTCTCGAGGTCCCTTCCAGTCCTAGAATCTATAAATCTATTAATCTATAAGAGCAGTTGAAAGGCAAGATCGCAATGGATCACTGGGGCGTGTCACAATAGGGGCGGCCCCCACGTTCCATTGCTTTCCCTCTCACCCCAGCCACGGGAGAGGGGAGGGGCTCGGACAGTGCCCTGGAGCAGTGTAACCTTTCTGATATAATAGTGAAACTTCTCTTCACGGGCCTCACAGTGCACAACCATCTTTAGCTGCTACACGGGCGAGAAAGAGAGACACCATCCACAAAGCCCCTGGGACCCCACGGGGGCAGTACACTGAGTCTATTCTCCTTCCCGGCCAGGGAGAGGTGGGGCTTCTGCCTTGCTCCAACGGTGTTCTAATTGGTATGATCAGCCTCATGTTTCAGGGCTTCAGGCCAGCACCAGCAGGGGTCAGGAAGGAATTTTTTCCCCAAAAAAGATTTAATTGATCTGATGCATTTGGGGTTTTTTCTCCTTCCTCTGAAGCATCAAGTTTTGGCCACAGCTGGAGGCAGGACACGAGGCAGGATGGACGATGTTCTGAGGCAGTACAGAGAATCCTCTGCTCCTAGGTGCTTAGCTGGTGATCCTGGCTCCCATGCTCAGTCTCATGCTGAGTCAGGGTCAGGAAGAAATTTTCCCCCGGTGAGATTGGCAGGGACCCAGGGGCATTTTCATCTTCCTCTGCAGCATGGAGCAGGGATCGCCTGCCAGGCTCATCTGGGCCTAACCCACCCGATCCGTTCCCTGCCATGGCAGGGGCCTCGGGCCGTGGTGGCACCTCGGTCCTGCCTGTTCTCTCTGGGCACACAACGCTTCAGTCTCTCAAAGACTGAAACACAAAGAATAATTGGCACCGACGGGGATTTTCCAGGGACACATTTCGGAAAATCACTTTTGCTTGGTGAGATTCTAAAGGGAGTTGGGTTCTGTCTGGAGCTGCCGTCTCTGTGCTATTTATAGAAACACTAGAACTGCAGGGTATGCAGCCAGAGAGCAAATAATAGTCACAAGAAACTCCAGGGGGAAAAACACCGCAGCAGAATTTCGCCAAGATGCTTAGGTGAACCCCCTCTCCCCCCAGACCTTGGGAAAAGTGCTACGGGCACTTTAATGAGCCAAAGGGGATGGGCCCTTAGCTTTAGATCTCCTGCCAATAGGCAGCCAGCCCCCTCCAGCAGCCGAGTGCTGCCCTGGTATCTCACAGAGACGCACCTAGCGCTTCCATCCGCACAGTGACCCAGCCTGCTTAGCTTGTGAGAGTGACCACGATCAAAGCAGGAGGTGGTATAAACTGGCCATCAGGAAGTTTAGACTTGAAATTAAACGAAGGTTTCTAACCATTAGAGGAGTGACGTTCTGGAACAGCCTTCCAAGGGGAGTAGTGGGGGCAAAAGACATATCTGACTTCAAGACTAAGCTTGATAAGTTTATGGAGGGGATGGTATGATGGGATAGCCTAATTTTGGCAATTAATTGATCTTTGACTATTAGCGGTGAATGTGCCCAATGGCCTGTGATGGGATGTTAGATGGGGTGGATCTGAATTACTAAAGAGAATTCTTTCCTGGGTGTCTGGCTGGTGAGTCTTGCCCACATGCTCAGGGTTTAGCTGATTGCCATATTTGGGGTCAGGAAGGAATTTTCCTCCAGGGCAGATTGGCAGAGGCCCTGGGGGGGGGGTTCGCCTTCCTCTGCAGCGTGGGGCATGGGTCACTTGCTGGAGGATTCTCTGCACCTTGAAGTCTTTAAACCACAAGTTGAGGACTTCAATAGCTCAGACATAGGTCAGGGGTTTGTTACAGGAGTGGGTGGGTGAGGTTCTGAGGCCTGCGTTGTGCAGGAGGTCAGATTAGACGATCATAATGGTCCCTTCTGACCTTAAAGTCTATGAGTCTCTGAGAGTGTGCATCAGTTTCAAATCCATAGAGCCTTAACTCTGCCCATGCAGTAGGATGGTCTGAATGGACCAATAGGACTTCTCTGATCCTATGTTGGACGCCAGGGGAATCAGGCAGAGGGCCAGGCCGTCCCCATTGAACAATGTCCGGAGCTATGTAGGGATGAGAGAAGGCTGCTTTAATTCCAGCCTGCCCTCCAGAGATCCTGCAGCCCCACCCCAGCATGTTGCCAAGACATTTTTTATGATCTAAATCAAAGCATCCTCCAGACAGGGAGGACACGTATCGACAAGCACATGCAATAACTGCTCAACGTACCAATGGAATTGCGGAGACAAGGTGGGCAAGGCAATATCATTCCTTGGATCACCCTCTATTGGTGAGAGAGACAAGCATTCGATAGTGCCTCACCCGCCTTGTCTCTCTAATATCCTGGGCCTGACATGGCTACAACTCACTGTGTACCGGGGAATTGCACTCACTTTCCCATTAATAGCACGTTAGTTCACTGTGATTAATGGTTTTACAGTGACCACCCAATGAATTAACGATTACCCCACGGCACATTAAAATGTTATTGGTATAATTAGCTCTGTCAAGTGTATGGAGAATGTGTAGGTGTTGGAAGGAAGGAGCAAGGCGCACAGATCCAGGGAGGATGAGCAATGGAAAGCAGTGCTAGCATCGCTCACAGGTCTGCCACTAACCTCTGCAGGGCTTAAGCTGCCGGGCGCTGGCCCAAGGAATGTACAATGCATATTTACAGCTGTAGGATCAGCCACTCCGGCCAGGCTGAGTTACACTTGGAGCAGGGGGAGAGCAAAGGTGATTCTTCAAGCCCCAGAGCTGATTTGTGCCCGCCCCACCAAACATGAGCCTTCCCCCCCATGCCTAGTGGTGAGGCCACCTTCATCCAAATGCCTTCCCGTCCCAGACAGCATCACGCTGCCTTCGCCAAGGTCATTGGAGCCAGTTTGCTGCCACCCAGATCCCTCTCGCAATGCGACATTGGCAGGGTACTGAGGTGCCGATTCGGTCAGGTACTTAAGCAGAGGCCTAACTTCAGTGACCTCAACGGGGCGACTTACATGGCTGCAGCTTGCTCATGTGCTTAAACATATTAACTGTTATAACCATAGTTGTTAGTGTTCAAAGATGGGGTGGGGTTGGAGCCACGGGCCTAACCATTGCTTGACACAGGGCCAAATTCTGACCCCCTTCCTCCCACTAAACAGCCCCTTCCTGCCTGGGCAGTGCCACTGATTGCCAAGGGACAGCGCCCGGAGTAAGAGACTTTTCTTGTTTGCTGTTCTGTGGTGACCGAAGAGGACACGTGACGCCTGTGAGTACAACAGTGGCTAAAAAGGCCGCTGTGCGCGTGGCAGGAAGTGCATGGGTCGCCCGAGGCCAAGGAAGGGATTGTCGTCTGCGCCTACTCTTTACGACTCAGCCTCAGTGCCTCAAGAGCCACCTGGCAAGTAATCCCCATCCTTGACTGCGGCTCCCCAGCGCGATCTGGCTGTTGCTGACCGCGTCAATGTTGCGGCTACACTTCAGGGAGGCCTTGAATCGGTTCATATGCAGTCACCCACTTTCAGTTCACTGCGGTGGCATTCTGGTGTTGTCCATCTTCAACACGTGACCAGCCCAGCGGACCTAGGTTGCGACGTGCCTGGCTTTGAGCCCTGTGGCGTGACTATGTTCCAGAGCCTCGTGCTTGGTAACGGTCACCTCCCGTTTGATGAAGGGTACGGCACCGTGGATGTCGTAGATGGAACTTATCTAGAAGCTTCAGATACTACTCAGTGTGAGCCAGGCTGCCAAAATTTGTCCCCAAGAGAGGCACCCGTGGCGCCCATCAATCAGTAAATGGACCCACTAGCCTGGGGGCATTAGGCAGAAGGGGAAACAGTTTCAAATTCTGCACCCTTATGGATGGGGGAGGCCCCCAACAGCCAAGGGACGAGGACCCCTGTCGTCCTGCTTCCCCCCGATGCTGCTCTAGGAAGACGCTGGTGTAATCCCCTGGGAAGCGAAGCAGTTCAACCTGTGCCTCCCTGGGGTCACATAGCAGGCAGTCAGGAACTGTGACTTCATTCTGCCACAGGATCCGGCTTTTGCTCATCACCCTGATTCCCTCTCAATCCCCTCTAGAAACGCTCTATCGACCAATTTCAGTGCGAAAAACTCAATTCTTGCTCCAGAGGCGACCAAGCGACGCGGCAGGGAGCTGCACTGCACTGAGCTTGCGCCAGAGGGAAGCCTGGATCCCGGCCCTGCTCCTTCCACGTTTCGTTACCGTCTCCGAGTCCCTCCCACTGTGATTAGCCTGGCGGCTGAGGTGACGTTTGGAGTGCGGCCTGAGAGCTGAACACCACTACCTAGGACATGTCTGGTAACCAGTGACTCAGGAGCCGGTGGAGAACACAGAGAGTGGGGACGGGAAGAGGTGGAATGATGGGCTGAAGTGAAGCAGAAGAAAACAGAGGCGGGATGTCAGGCAACGTGGCCGAGCGATGCCATCTGTTAGACACTGACTGGCCTCTGGAATGGTCTCCACAGGGAAGCGGACTGCGGAGGGAGCCCCATTTAGAGGCTATACAGCAGGTGAATCCTGCATTGGCAGGAGAGTGCACTGGGCAACCGAATAGGCCCTGTCTAGCCTCAATTCCTCGGTAAGGAGCCCTCTGCCTTTTTTTTAACTACAGGCTAATTCTGGTTGAGCTGGGCATTCCCCTGCACCTCTGGGAGACATGCAAGCTCTGGGGGAGTGTGGGGCGGCGCGAAAGCACCAGCGAGGCTCTGGGGGAGTGCGGGGCGGCACGAAAGCGCCGGCGAGGCTCAGGGGGAGTGCAGGGCAGTGTGAAAGCGCCGACGAGGCTCAGGGGGAGCGCGGGGCGGTGCGAAAGCGTGGGCGAGGCTCTGGGGGAGTGCGGGGCGGCGCGAAAGCGCGGGCGAGGCTCTGGGGGAGTGCAGGGCAGCGTGAAAGTGCCGGCGAGGCTTAGGGGGAGTGCGGGGTGGCGCAAAAGCGCCGGTGAGGCTCAGGGGGAGTGCGGGGCGGTGCGAAAGCACTGGTGAAGTCAGTCATTATTATGAGTCAATGATCTCACCCGACCCTGTACCAGCATGCAGACATCCTCTGCCCCCGCAGCCTGGCAGCCATGATCCCCAGGCCTCTATAAGCCCTCGGTTCATTTCTGAAATGAAGGGCATTGAAAGCCAGCGCTTGGTAACTGCATGGGGACAACATGCCCTTCCGGATGCCTGGAGGGGGATGCATGACACCACTGAAATGAAATTCAGCTGCCACACGGCAGGGAGGGGCAGGGTGATTTCCCTGCCCCGGGCGGTCGCCCCCTCTGTAGCCTGTGTGGAGCCATCCCCGCCAGAGAGGCCCGCGCTCAGGATTCTCCTCCCCAGAGCAGTCAAACACGTACACACCCCCTGTGCTACTGACAGCCCCAGCTGGGAGCTCGCTGGGGCTTTGGCAAGGTCTGTGAAGGTCAAATGCATCCCAGGCCAGTTTCAACAGACGTTAAAGCAGCACTTCGTGGGCCCAGCCCCTGGAAGCCCTGGGGAGGCTTCCCAGGCACTTCAAAGGGAGCTGGGGCTGGGGCAGACCCAGGAACAGAGACATGTCTGGCCAGCCTTCAAAGGAGCGAGAGCGAGGCGGATCTAGCGATGTGAGCTGGTCATGGTTCCTGCACCCCATGGGGATGGAGGCACAACTCTGCCTGGCTCAGCCTGCTCCATACTGTAATTATAGGCCGTAGTCACGTAGCTCCAGCTGGGTGCAGCAACTGTGGGAGGGCAGGCGTGTGAGTGACGCAAAAAGCACCTCCCCAGGTCTGTTAACGTTCTGGAGCTGGGGTGAGGCAAGCCCGAAACCTCCCTTGTTGGCCTGGGTTCAGTGCTCTAGAAGCTCCTGGCCACCTGCTAGGCCTGGCAGAGCAGAGTCCGTAGCTGCCCTGCGCTGTCCCGGGGAGAATCCCAGCACGGGGCGGTGGGGGAGCCTGGACCAGCCCTGAACTGGTACGACCCTGAACAACGGTTTATCCCGTGCTCAGTTACCCACCATGCTCCCCACAACTGTCCCACAAGCACCTCCCCAGAGCCCACCCCACTGCTCCCGGCACCAGCACCCGTACGAGGGGCCAGCTGCAGAGACAGCATATTGAAGTGGGGCTCAATTCCCCCCCCCCAAACTCTGGGGGGACAAATGACGCTTCCTAGGCCAGCAGGGGCTGCTGCAGCCCTGGAGGAGGATTTGTGCCAAGGGAGAGGGGAGATACTGTTTGCACCACAGCTTCCTGCTTCGGGGGTGTCAGTGGGAGCGGCCGGCCAGCCACCCTGGCCAAAGCCTCCCCAGCCAGTGCTGCCCCATCGTGGGGGGGCACCCCCCACACACACTGGCCAGCTGCTTATGGTACCGGGGGAGAAGCAGACCTAATCCAGGGCCCAATCTACTCACAATTGCCATGAAGCACTTGCCGTGGGATTGGTCTCCTAACCCTGACTGTAGCGGGGACTGGGCGTCCGTGCCAGGGCTGAGTCAGCCGGCTGCTCTGCCACACAAGGACCCTCTTTAAAAGTCTGACCCCGTGCGCACAGCCCTAGATCGTCACTAACCCCGATACCGGCACCGAAGCCACAAGGGAACGACTCACACTAAGCGGTACAGTGCTTGGCTCAATCAGCCCCTGCTAACAGGTGTCCTTACAGTGCCAGGCGAGCGAGGGCTCTGATAAGCTTTTGGGCCAGGGAGGTATTTTAAAATGGTGACAGGAGGGGGGATGCAGTCAGCCCTGAAGCTATTCGGAGCATGTTGGCTGCTGTGGGCTAGGGAGGGAGCAAAGGCGGGGAGGGAGCAGAGCAGAAGGAGTGGCAAGTGAGGAAAGCTGCCTAAACTTGGCTGTCCCACGTAAGTATTCCCGGCCCAGTGGGAGAGGTCAGCTGTCACAGCATAGATTCTCCAAGGGTGTTTCATCCTCTCTAAAATACTCAGCTGACAGGGCAAGGATTGCAAAGCACAACCCCCAGCCCCGAACTCCATATAAATAGAAGGCTCCCAGCTGGTTGGAATGTTAGAGAAGTTTCTCGACTCTGAGCACAAATGTTTATTTAAGCTCCTGCCAGGGATCGGAAGGGAAAGGGGCAGGTAGACAGAGGAAACAAGCGTCTTAAGTTGGGGATTTTCTCGCTCCCTCGAAGAGATTTTTCACCACCAAGGTATTTTTTTCTTCGCTCCCCCACTTTCTCTTGGGTGGAATTTCAAACAAACAGGATACTTTTTCTCTCCTCGCGCTCCCTGCCTCCTGAATTCTTTGCTCCCTGCCTTTTAAATCTTTGAATGATTCAGCCCTGATTTTTTTTTTATCGTGTTGGTTTTAGGGAACGGGTATAAACTAATATAAACTGTTGGAATCTCGTCACAGCAGTTCCCCCCTCTCTGGTTTGAGTGAGTGGATGACTCAATCCTGGGAACTTTCTCCAGGGAAACTTTGCACTAAGGAACAGAAAAGCAAACACTGACATTTCTGTGCTCTAGAGCCGGACAGCGTTGGCAGTTTTGTCCTCACTCAGTGTTGTTTTTGACTTAGAAGAAAATCATGGCTGACAGCCAGATGCCCTTTTCCTGCCATTACTCCCCCAGGCACCGAAATGTCCGAGACCGATTCAGAGAACCTGGCTTGTCCTCTCGACTCCTGGACGATGACTTCGGCATGTGCCCCTTCTCTGGGGACCTGACTGCAGACTTGCTGGACTGGGCTCGCCCACGACTGACCAGTACCTGGCCCGGTCCACTGCGATCAGGAATGGCTCGAGCCCCTGGCATGCCCCCTCCCGGATACGGCTCCAGGTTCGGCAGTTACCCTGAAGGTCGGAGTCCTGCTCCCTTCTCTGGGGAGCCCTGGAAGGTGTGTGTCAACGTGCAAAGCTTTAAACCCGAGGAGCTGACCGTGAAAACCAAGGACGGCTACGTGGAAGTGTCAGGTGAGTGAGAGACAGGGAGCAGAGGAAGAGAAGCACAGAAAAAAGGACCACAGAGAAATGGAAATAAATCTAGGTCCTAAAAAGAAAAGAAAAAAAAATCTCTTACAAAATCTAAGGTTCAAATAACTAATTCCAGGAGTTTCTGCCAATCCTATGTAAGCTTTCTTTTACCAAAGGAACAGTCCCCTGCAGCATGTGCACCCCAAACACTGCAGCCTGAGGCAGGGAAAGTGAAATGTGACGGATGGGGCTACTCCCAGCATCCAGACTGAGAGAAATCGAGGAGGTTAACAGGCTTGAGGGGCCTGATTCTCCTTCTGCTTACTCCAGTTTCACAGCAGTGGGACTCTAGGGACTGGGATGGAGTTGTGCCTGATTTACACTAGTGTGAGAGGAGCACCAGGGCCTAGAGGTTTAAATGCTCTGCCAGTTTTGAAGAGCTAGGACATTCATTTCCTTAAACTGGATAGGGTGAAAGTCTAAGCAAAGGGCAAGGGTGAGATTTTCAAAGCTGCGTAAGGATTGGAAATTGAGCGTCCAAAGCACAGACATAACTTTGAACATCTCAGCCCAGAAAAGCATAGAGCGTTCACATCTAGAAAGGAAGAACCTGCACACACTTGCTGCCTGACTACTGTGCCGGACACTGGATGAACTCCTACCTAGCGGGTAGCTCTATCCAGAGGTGGGCACAGTGAGCCCGGACTGAGACCTGGGTCTGTTTCTCTTTTTACACTCTGGTGACACTGGTCATGCCAAACAAGTCTCATTGGGTTAAATTGAAGTGATTAGTCCCCATGAAGTCAATAGCCCCAATCATGGCAGCAGTGAGCGTTTGCACTCCACCCAAGACAATTCTGTTAATTATGGCTCATTCCAGAGTTTCTGGGCCCAAGGGGAAATTCCTTTAAAGGGACAGTGTCTCACTTCAGTGTCCTCAGGCATTCAGCAGCTACTGGCAGTCAGGAATGCTGCAATGACCCTACTCTCCACCCCTCCCCCAAACAGGAACAAGTCCCAAAGGGGCAGGACAACCAGACAAAAAGAACAGGAGGAGGAAGGGGGCTGGAAACGGAGATGACCAGAAAGCGTTAAGTGGAGTTTTTAAAATAAGGGAGGATTAACAAGTGGGGGAGGGGGGAGCACATACATTGTGCAATTGAGTTAGAGAAGGGTGATGGAAACAGAACACAAAGCTGGGAAACAAAGGGAGAGGTTAACAGAGCAGAAACAACAAAAGAAATAACCTGGGAAGGGGAAAAAAACCCCTTTCTTTATGTTGTGTCTAATTGTTAATTCATTTAGCAACCCCTGCAATAACACTGATGATGGAGCCAATTCACCAGCGCTCAATGAGGAGGCCATAAAAATTCGATTGTGATTTCCCAACAATTAATGTAGCATTTAAAAATAACGTGTTACGAGGAAAACATAAAGTGGGCAGGGGGGGAAAAAAAGAACTGATGAGATTCTCTCTGCACAGCCCTGCTAGCAAGCGCCAGGGGGAAGGGAAGCTCTGAACAGAAGAAAAGAAAAGTAAAAGAACCAGGGCTGGCTCTTCAGCTCTTGTAAATCAGTGTCACTCCTTTGACTTGAAAAGAGCCCTGCTGATTTACACCAGCTGAGGATCTGCTTCACAGAGCTGAGCTGTAAGTGCTCTGGGGAACTGCACCGGCCCCTGGGGAAGGAAGTTGGAGGATTATGCTGGGGATAGGGGAGGAAAAGGAACAGGCCACCCCTGGCGTGGCAGGAGGCCAGAGAGATCTGCTTTCAGTCTGAAGTGTCAGGAGGGAGACTGATCGTGCAGCAAAACAATGTGAAAACATTGGAGCACAATGACCCATCAAGCTACAGCCGCCAAAGTATTGGGGAAATCTTATGCTAACAGAGGGATGGACTACGGCAGCCTTATGGATCTCATGGATTCATAGGTTTCGGGAAACCACAGCAAAAGTGACCATAACCAGGATTAAGGCTAGGGAGAGCAGGAGAGAGCTGTTGCTTGCTAAGTCTTGCCAGAGGAACAGGGTAACTACGAGGAAAGGTTTTCCCCCTTGCAGAAGGGACTCCCACACTAGAAGTGGGATGAACCTGGGGGACTCTGGCTGACAAACTCTCTTTTAAAGGGACAAATAATCTTTGGGCCGGATGAACCAAACAAAATGCCACCCCCATTCTGATCAGCACCTTGCTCTGGGAGCATGCTGGGGGAGAAGGCTCGTCCTTGTGTTTGGGAACTGATCATGTCTGAGCTACCTGCTGGTAGTAGCCTCCCCCCGGAACATGGTTTGGTGCTTGATGCCTGCTCTTTGGGCCACTTCCGCCATGGACTATGACGGTGGTAACTCCTTCTAGCAGGTGAAGTCAATGGGAGTTGCCTCCACTCCCACTACGGTGGAATCTGCCTGCGAAAGGGAACTGAGGAGCAGCAGCTAGAAACCAGTTTTCTTCCTGCTGTGTTTGATTGTGGGGCAGTTCTTTCTGGGGGAAGCACTCCACGCTTATGGCGAGTTCTGCCACTGGGTCAGCAGCAAACACAGCCGGGGGCTGATTCAGGGCTCGCTGGAGCTGTGCAGAGAACTGAGTGGTGGTGGGGGGGGGGTTTTTTGGCTCACTGGCCAATCAGAAAAAGTGGGGGTGGAGAATCGTTTTGGGCCAAACCAAATGTTTTGTTTTATTTTTGGATTTTTGTACCTTTAAAACAATAATCAAGTAAAATTTGAAAGAAAAAATCATTTCAAATTTAAAAAATAATCCAAACATTTGCTGTAGACAAGGGCAGAACCAAACACTTTGATTTTTTTCAGAACTGGGGGGAGGAGTGACTGAAACAGCGAATTCTACACACATTCACAAAATGTTTAGGTCAACTTGAATCTGTATCTTTCAATGAAGAGAGTTTTTTGTCTGTCTGAAAAATTTCATCCAGCTCCATTCTGGACGCTGGCTGGACGCTGCCACCCTAGCGTTACCCTGATTTATGCAGATGTGAGATCGCAATCAGGCCTATTTGATTATTATTCCATATCTATACTGCAGTATATTTACCAGAGGCCTCTGATCTATACATCTGCCAGGTAATGAAGAATCACAGAGCATCCACTTGGATTTTAAACTTGCATTTAAACACAGTAACAAGGCCCGGGGTTTTCTGCCATTCTGTTGCTTTGCAGACACGCCCTAGGTTTAATTAGACATCTTCCCAGAACAAGCAGCAATAATGTTTCACCCTTAGCACTGGTCTCTGACACAGGATGTTCCAATTAAGCCATGAGCTGCATTCCAGAATTTAACCCTGTAGTTGCTGAATTAGACTATTGAGCATTATGTAGCAGAGGGTGCTTATCTGTCCATTATTAATAGCTAAGGAGCACCAAAGTGTGCCAGATACTTTCCAGACAAATAAGAGGGCAACAGTGTGGCCACCTCATGAGATTTTATTGAGAGTCTCGTGATACCTAGTGATTTTTCTTAAAGCCCCAGCTCCTGGAGGCATGGGATCAGGTGAGATTCTCAGCTGTCATTACACAATAAAGGTAACTGTCTAGCCCTCCTGGCTGTGAAGTGTAAAAATGTGGCCCCAGTGTGACCCTAAAGCCTCAGAAGGCATTTTTTTCTATGATTGTTAAGCCAATGCCATGATTGTGGGGGGAGGGATTTTTAAACACGCAGGGTTGGCAAAACCAGGATGACTGAGTGAGCAGGGAAGTTCAGCGCACCTTGTTAATTCCATGTTTCATTCAATTTTTATGCTAGTATAGCAAACCATGGCCACATACAGATAGCTTTCCCATGGTCATTCCATGCCTTCAGCACCCAAACCACTTGGGCTGCCAGGGGAGCTCCACGAGCGAAGGGAGAGCCTGGTCAGGAGGAAGACCTGGAAGAGCATAGAAAGAAGCTGCCTGCTCTAGAGTTTCTAGGCCCAGCCAGTAGAGGAAGACATAATCACATGTATTGGCATGCTCAGCTTGCTGGAAGGTTAGGGAACTGGGGTCAACGGCCTTTTGGAGGAGATTACCTTTAAGGAAGGATTTGAAATAGAAGGAGGTGGAGGTGTGGACTGTCACAGTCCTCCACAAGATGTAGCCTCACTTCTTCGGCTACCGCTATTCTCTAAGTCTCCCGCACTGTATCACCCTTGGATTCATGACCATTTTCCATAACACTGGGTAGGAGACTCTCTAGGGCTGATAATTTGATGGGCATAGGTGGCGGTACAGGACATGCTTCAGCTGCTGTGGGATCTCCACCCATTCTTACATGCAGTCAAACGTTCAGGTGCTTCCCCAAAGCTAGCCTGGAACTATCCGCATTGTCTGGGGCTCTGTGCTCATTACAGCAATACTAAGCAACCAGCAGTGTCAGCAAACCAGAACCCACCAAGGCCTCATCTGTCAACGCTTCAAGTTATTTAAACTCTCTTGCCTGTGAATTCTAAATAGATTTTCCTAGTTGTTTTATTGATCTGTCCCAACCTCCAGCTGTTCAAACGGTCTCATTCTGCTACGCGAACACCTTGCTACCCTTCATTCTAAGGATCTTCTTTAACCCACAATTTTTGTCACCGCCCACCACTTCCATTCCTTCTCACCACACAACCTTCTAATGGCTCTGATCGGTTCTAGGATGCTGAGAACTTTGGATCGGGGACATTTCAGGGCTGGTTGAAGCCAATAGCAAAGCTCCCATTGGCTTTTATGGTGCAGGAACAGGGCCTCCAAGAGCACAGCCCAGTTAGCCGATTCCTATTTTGGATCTGTAGTACACAGAGGTGAGAACAGGTTTTTCTGTATTTGCCCCATCTAGAACCTGGATTGTCCACATGCTTTTGGCTCTAATAAGATTAGACTTTCAGCAAAGGGTGTCTTAGAGCAGTGCTCCTCAACCTCTTCCATACCTACCCATCTCCCTGGAACCTCCATCCCATCTGCTAGGGGCCCCTCCCGTTTAGCATTATGAAAAGGGTAGGGCAGTCTGGAGCCCATGACACCTGCTTACGACTCGACATTGAGAACCTGGGCCTGAATATCTTCTCACATTGGTGTAAATCAGGAACAACTCCACTGAAGCCAGTGTAGTTACATTGGTGTAAGGCAGAGCAGAATTAGGCCCACTAACCTAGATGCAGAAGGCAGGGTTCCTTCTCCCACGGTGCCTGTTTGCTGTTAAGTTTTGGGCTTAGTACTGCAGGTTCCTTCACCATCAGCTTCTCCCCATGTTATTTTTCTTTTAGGAGGCTCTTGCAGAAGCAAGAGCTTTGCTGGGTCAAACTGTGAAGGGAGATTTGAACATGGGGCAGGGGAAGAGAATCTGAGTAGCACTTTTTTTGCCTGTTGGTAAAACAGCCCTCTGAGACGTTGTTGTTGTGTGTTCCTGTCCCCTCCAGGCAAACATGAAGAGCAACAGGAAGAAGGAGGAATAGTCTCCAAGAACTTCACCAAGAAAATCCAGTATGTATAATATACACCGTGGTTTCTCAGTTCTTTCTTATGGGGCTTGCCCACACGGGGCTCTCACTCCACAGAGGAGAGCCGGGTTTAGGAATGATGACGAGTCTCTTATTTTTGAAAGCATGACATGATTTTCTGAGCAAGCAATCAAGCAACTCTCCCTCAGCTCCCTGTGATCCACCGACGGCCAGGTTCTGCTCTCAGATGCCCTGGGTCCCATTGATTATAATGGGATAGGTCCATGGGCAGATTGTGCCCCTAATGCACACCCATCCTCCTGACATCCAAATGAGGTTCATATGGATGCGAAAGTCCTGTTACTAGGCGTGTACTCCTGGGGAAACTGGTAACCTCACTAGCTTGAAAGGATGGCCTGCAAGTGCATGTATTGGAGTCAATTACTGAACCTGAATGTAATACTGAGACCAATGCTGAAATTACTCCCTAATATAGAGGTCAGCCCTGCAAGAAGCCATCAGCTGCATCCCCTTCAGCAGGACCCCCCCCCAGCATCGACTCCATGGACTGAGATTTTCAAGGCTGCCTAGGTGATTTGGAGTCCGCATTCCCACTGAAATGAATAGTTGTGAATCTAAAGCCCCTGGACAGCTTTGAAAACCACAGCCATAAAGTCTGGCTCCTTGTGCAGCTAGGTGGGAAACATAAATCAGTGAGATGTGTTTGAAAAGTGTTGAATTCCCTGCCCGCAAACCACATTCCTTCAGGGTTTGTTATTACAAGCCCCAGTCTGTGTTGGCGCAAGAGATTGTAATCGTATTGACTTCAGTGGAGTTACATCATGAGTGAATTTGGACCAATGACTCCACCATATATTTTTGAACTATTTATGAGTACATGAGTAATAATAACAAAAAAATAAATAAACACGTAAGTCCCTGGTACTTACACTGTGTGAATGATTCACACTCCAGAACTCTCTCTGAAATTTAAAGCCACAAGACTGCACAGCTGATAGCAACGCTCTTGCCTCTAGTGGCAGGGAAAGGTATTTCCACATGAGTCCGTGTGTCTCCATCCAGCTCCTACTGAACAGGTGCCCACGCGAAAACAGACCCGTTATCGGAAGTCTTAGAAAAGAAGCCAAAGACAACAAATTCTTCTCTTACCCCTGGAGGTCAGGAGTGAGGCTAAATGTGATTCCAAACAAACCCCCAGGCCCAAACACTCCCAAAATTCACCGCTGACTTCTAGAGAACAGGTCAAATCAAACCCCAGCTCCAAATTTCCCTCCGCTTCAGGGCAGGTCAAATCTGATTGCAAACTTGTGTCTATTTCAAGGAAACGCATGTTGATGGGGAAACTGAATTTGTATTAATCTTGGGTGGCAGGAGACCTAGGTTCTATTCCCATCTCTGTCACTGACCTGCTGTGTCACTTAAACCTCTCTGTGCCTCAGTTTTCCCATCTGCAAAACAGGAGTAATGCCTTACCCAGCTTTGAAATGCACTCTAAGGTCTATAGGCAAAATGCTCTATAGCAGGGCCCAGTGTTAGAAATCAACAAACATCAGACAATTCCAAGCTCTAATTCTACTACCTTACAGTTTCTTTCCCACCACAAAGGCACATGTTGTGGTTGGGGTGTCAGTGTTTTACTTTAATCCGTACATTTAACCTTAAGCTTCTGTAGAATATAGACAGGGCTAGACCTGCATGTCACAACATGTTTTGCAAATATCCTTTCCATTACCAGGAAAGTCAAAGCTGGACAGGGCAGGTTGGAGAGGAACAAGGCTGGACAAATGGGCAGGGTTACAGAGGGTGGGCGTTCTCAGCTCACAGCAGGACTTGACAGATTGATTTCCTGTGATATTCCTGGCTGTGGCTGAGCAAGTCGCATGGTGGATCTGTAACGCAAGGCAAATGTCTCATTAGCTCGTGCTGCTTATAAATATTTCATGACTAAGGCAAAACAAAAGATCTCTTCTTAACGCCGACCCAGCCATAATCCTAACTATATTTTTTGGAATTGGCTGGAATGTTCATATTAGGGGAAATAAAGAGAAAGGGGGGGGGGGGGAAAGCAAGGAAATTATGTCATAACCAGCAAAAACCAGAAGGATGGGAGAAGTCAAAACTATCAGGAAAAAGATACTCGGCTGCACACACACACAAAAAAGTTGTCATTCAATATTTTTTTTAACTCACAAAAATTGCTCACTCTTTAAAAGACAATAAAAAGGGAAACGAAGGCCCCAGGCCAGGAAAACACTTAAGAATCTTTATGATTTAAGTAGTGGTCAGTGGAACAGCTCCTGTTTGAAGTTATGCATGTGCTCAGGTGCTTGGCTGGACTGGGACCAAGGCCCTGGATGACTTGCACTGCACTTTTCAATGGGGCCACGGCATTTGTTTAACAACAAGTGAGAAGTAACTGGTACATTGACTTTTCCTTTAAGAGGCCCCTATTTATTGCCTGGTGAAACTATCTGATAAGAACTGGTAACAGGATGAGCTTTTTTAGAATAATGCAAATGGGTCAGGCTGGTCAGTGTGGCCTTCAGTGAAATGAGATCCTCTTGTGCTGGGATACTAGTTTCCCCCCTCTACCCCTTAAAAAAAAAGTTATTCCTGCCCTCAAATCTCAGAATCACCTTACCGATGGACAGCCCCCCCCACCCCCACCCCCTTTGCCTGTCTTCTGCAGCATAATGTCAGAGGTGACACCTTGGATCTCATTCTGCTGTCACTTGCACTTAGGGTGACCAGATGTCCTGATTTTATAGGGACAGTCCCGATATTTGGGGATTTTTCTTATATAGGTGCCTATTACCCCCCACACTCTGTCCCGATTTTTCATATTTGGTGTCTGGTCCCCCTACTTGCACTGGTGTAAGTCAGCAGTAAAAGCTCTGATGTCAGCGGAGTTACCTGCGTGAGATCAAACTCGGCCCCCTTGTTTTGTTCGCACTTGCTACCTGCCCAGCGGTCGGTGCATACAGAGCCAAGTGCTGCCTGGCCAGTGCTAAGCCTGAGTAAACGGACAAGGAGCAAAGCCGCTGAGTGGGGCTGTGGAGGCAGGATTTCCCCCCTCTAACGCAGGAGTGTCGCAGGGAGTGGCTGTGCTGCTGTCACGAGCAGTGTTCGTGGGCTGTAACAGCCTCTGGGGGACGCGTGTTCCCCCGTCAGAGTGGTTTTAGGTTGTGGCTCTGTGGCCATTCCCTTGCCAAGCCCCCAAAACTAGACACCTAGGGCCCAATTACCATTGTCCTGCACCTTGCTCCCTCCTTTAACCCAGTGCACAGTGAATGCCAGAGTTTACCCAGTCACAATGAATGGCGCAAATGGTGAGCCAAGCTGCAGAGCAAGTGAGGGTCCGAGCCGCAGAGTTCAGAACGATGGAGTTCTTTGGAAATCAAAATCGAACCAAACTTTGCACGGAGGCTTCTCTGCCCAGATGCTAAATGCAAGCAAGCCTGTCTGTCTGAGTACAAACTGGTTGGGTAAGATTGGAGACAACAGTATGAAAGCAGATTTACGCTGCCCAGCCCAGGCAAGTTTAGTAACCAGTCAGAGAGGCTCCTTATTTGGGCATGTTTTTTTTTTTGCCATGACGCAGGCAGTGATATAAAGATGATTTACTTGTGCTTTGCAGAAGCTCAAGATGCATAAACTGTGGTTGGCATCCAGTCAAACATATCTGCAGGGGAGATTAAACAGAGAGCCTTATAGTGAAAAGAGAGGCTAAGAGAGGTCTTTAAACATACACAGAACATGCACAGTTATAATAATGAATAATACAAGGCATTACCAATTCTCCGTGCAGGTAAATGAGTTTCTGGATCTGCTTGAGGTTTAACAATTTAATTTAAATAATTCTTTGTACATCTCTATATGGTTTTTCCATCTGGGGTTCTCTTTACAAACATTAATCAATCTAGCCTCATCAGAGCCCATGATGTATGTAAATAATATCACTACCATTTCACACATGGGGAAACTGAGGCACGGAGCGATCTATTTAAGTGACTCAGTCAAGTCTGTACCAGGGATGGCTAAGGATCCCAAGACTCTTGACTCCCCGTCCTGGGCATTAGCCACAGGACCATTCTTCCTAACCGCCTTTAGTCCAATTTATTAGTAACCATATTCTCTGAAAGTGACACTGGCTAGACCCAGTCCACGAATGTGGATTTCCACTGGGGTGTGCAATACAGTATAAGGATAGATTGCCAAGAAAAATATACAGCTCAATAACTCAAATGTGCCCCACAATATTTAATTGCTGTTTATTAGCAAAAAGTGACCCTGCCACAATATTCGTTAACCTTGAGTAATGGAGACATTTTACTTGACTTGATGGTCCCTACAGCTGAACTATCTGGCTATGCTTAATGGTCAATTTACTGAGAGACTTGCATCTGCTTTTCTATGGAGCAGCTGTGTTCTCTAGCAGCCATTTTGGCTGTTCCTAGGCAGTGTTTACCGGTGGAAAATACAAAGGACAGACAAGTCAGTAATGATGTAGGAGCATAGGATGCTGTGACGCCAAAATGGAATTCCCACAAAGCCCAGTTTGGAAAATACAACCAAGGTAACAACCACAAGTGCTTGTCTAAAAACTACAGGGGAAAGCAATGTAGTGGACACTGAAAAAAAGTGATTGGCAGCCCCATAATTTTCCATTCCTCTTTTCAGACTTCCATATGAGGTGGATCCTGTCACAGTTTTTGCTTCCTTATCACCAGAAGGTTTGCTGATCATTGAAGCTCCACAGATACCTCCCTACTGCCAGTACGGAGACAGCGGCTATGGCAACGAGATCCCAATGGACAGCCAAGAAGCAACCTGTGCTTAAAGTGTCTTTCCCCATTCCCTTTCTTCCCGCTCCCCCCCTGAAAAGATTTCTCTCCAATTCCAGATGTGATTGCATTAGCTGAAAGGAAGTGTACATCGGATATTTTCTTAAAGGGCCGTGTTTCCTCACATTTTACAAACATACTCTTGTTCTAATCAGATTGATTTTGCACTGGGAGAAGGTGGTTGACGGTAAGCCTCCAGTACCATTACTAATGTTGTTCTTTGTAATACGGTTGCACCTAGATGGCCTAAGAGAGCTCAGAGCCCTGTTGTGCTAGGCACTCGACATACTAACAGGAGTAGACAGTCCCTGTCCCAGTGAGCTTACAATCGAAATAGGCGAGACAGATGAAGGATGGGAGGCGAAACAGAGGCGAAGTGACTTACCTGCGGTCATACATAAGGTCATTGGCAGAGCCAAGAATAGAACCCAGGTCTCTTGACTTGTAGTTGAGTGCCTTAATTACTAGACCAAACTGCACTTCACTATTATTGGTCACTTATTTTTCTCCGGTAGCTGCCGCTGACCAGCCTGGGGCAGAGAATTTACCATAGCAAGGTCCAAGCAGTGGTTGAAATCCCCTTACAAACTGCTCATGGGCTCTGATCCTAGCTAGTCTTATTGAAACAGGAGTAGATAACTTCATAGCTCCAACTTCTCTCTTCGACACTTCCCCCTCAGCAATAAGTATCCAATCCAGCCCACAGTTTCACCAAGGTTTTATAGAGGTCTTACATGCTCCAATATTGTTTATCTGTATATCAGACAGAACAAAGTGGATGTCTTCTTTATTATTATTATTTTGCTATATGTTAGAGATGGAATATTTATGACAATATCAAAAATCTTTTCTCCTCTTCAATTCAAATGCAACTCTGTAGTCATACCAATTGTGCGTCTTTTTCTTTGTCCTTATTTGAACTACTCTTTAAACAGCCTCTTGCCAGCATCTGCACTAGTGATGGAAAGTTGTTGTTGCTTCGTAGACAGACAAACTGACAGATCTGACATATTTCAAAATGTAAATTGTGTGCATGTTTGGAACCTTTTTTCCAAAGAAGATTTGTGCTTTTATTGGACAAACTTGATGAATAAAACTAGTTGACATTCTTAGCTGTTGTGTTTGTCTTTCCAGAAACCACCTAGGATTTGATTGGTTTGGGGGAGGGCAGAAAGCCAAGTCTCCAAAGGAGGAGTGTGCACAGCAAAGTTTCATGGTGGGAGTTGTGGGGTGGGACAGGAGGTAAGTTAAGTTGAGCTGGTTGAGAATTTTACAATGATACTTCTTTTGGACAGAAAATGCAGTTTTTGCAAAATCAAAATTTTTCCATGGGGATCATATCTGTGTTGTTGACATTTTTTTTTATACTCCATCAGGAAAACAAATACAATATTTGCCTATGTGGACCAAGCTCCCCAGCTGAACTGTACCTCTAGTGATGCCCCATAATCTCGCCTCTGGTTGAACTGCTGCAGTGCATCATGGGAGTCACATGATCCTAATGTATCATGGGAGATGCAGTCCAGCGAGGGAACCTGGCCCATAGAGGAGAAAGGTGGCAATAGGCACCCAAACAACAACTCCCATAGGGCACTGCAGCCGCTCAGAAAGACACAGATTCATGTTGAATCGAGTAGAAACAAACCACTTCAGTTTGGTTCCACAAACCATAACGTTTTGACACTTCTGAATCGAAGGGTTTCAGAACTTCCCATTCCATTAAAAATGTTGATATTTTTACTTTTCATCCTGACTGAACAAAACCAAATTTCAAAATATCAGAATCTTTCACGTGCTGGAAACTCTGATTGTCAACAAGCTCTACTGTTAAGGGGTTTTACTGGTCCCAGTGTCTCCCTCGTGTATACTACAATGCTGCAAAATGGGAGTGTTACTGGCACAATAATTTCCCCCATATGCTGAATGTTCTTCAGTTCAGACATTCCCATCCGGCACACTTCTTATCAGTACGAGGCCCTGTTGCTACTAGAACTCGTAAACAAATTGCAACCAGTCAGTGGCATGGGTGATGTCCTCACACCATATGGTTAATACTTGGGTGGAAACCATGGCAGCTAACCATGGCAGCAGCCTAGGCTGATACGTGTCTCTCTTGCTGTAAGCAGGTCTCACCACTGGGGTTTGCCCATATGGACAGAACCCCCCCAACCACGGTCCTGAATCCTCTCTGTTCTGGGTGCAGCAGGAAATCCCAGCATGCCTTGCCCCAGGTGCTGCTGGGGTCTTTCTATGAGCAGGAATCTATCACCTACTGGGACAGTGTGATGGGCTGCGCAGAGCCTGTCCTTCGACTGGTGAGGAAAGAGTTAACCCCCTTTCCCATAAGCAGGGCCACACAGCTGTGCATCTTCAGAAGGTAGAGCCAGCTCTGAGGACGGGAAGGCCCAACTCCTCACACTCTGTATAAGGGACCAGGTGGGTGGGTTGGGTGAAGTGATCGAGAGGATTGACAGCAGAACCAGAAGTCCACCTCGCAGGAGAGCTCCTGTTGTTTATCTTCTCCTGGAAACCAGGCTGAGCCAAGCATTGTCCAGCCCCACTGCTCCTGCGGACAGACACACCCAGAAGCTGCCCTGTAAGGAGTGGATCTTTACTTCTCCGTGAGGAGCTGGCAGGTAAACCAGGCTTTGTTTGGAACTACAGGCTGGGCCCGTAGAAGGGGCAGATGTGGTTAGAACTCAGAGCTAAGATTTTTCAAAAGTGACTTGTTTTTAGGTGCCCACCGTGAGGTACCTTCAAGGGGCCTGGATTTCAGACAGACCCAAGCACTCAGTCTCTGAACATAAGGCCCTTGCAAGGTGAGTAGCCAGAACTATTAGCTCCTTGGGAAAGTCTTGGCCCATAAATTGTGATAGCCACCAGTAAAGCTGACCCTCCCAGGGCTGCGGCTCCTTCCCTGCTGTATCATGGCCAGCCACCCTCCCTGCATGGGCTCTCATAGCGCAGACAGTAGTGGATAGCTTCCTAGAGTTTCCCAGAATGCACTATTACAAACACAGCTCTGCAGATACACAGGGAGGTGCTGGGGCAAAAGCTGCACACGTCTCCATCGTCTGCATTGTCACGGGGTCAGCCAGGGGGGGCATGAGCTGATTATGAGGACAGGGCTGTATTTGTAGCTTAGGCAGGGTCTAACTCTAGGCTCGGTCAGCGATGTTTCTGCAGCCCCTCTCCTGCCTTCAGTTCCCCTAGGAGCCATTGCTAGCCTTCTTAATTGGAACTACTGAGCTGGGCAAGGGGGGGGAGCAACAAAACATCTTTCAAAGGGAGTAGCACCATCTCCCTAAGCCCCTCGGAACATGCACCTGCTCTCGGTTTAGGGAGAATCTCTCCTTTCGTTTCCATGGGATAAAAGGCCTTACTGCAACACGTCACGTATATGTTCAGCAGGACAGTGATATACGGAGACTATTTCACATGACCCTGGAAGCAAAACACAAATTAATACAGCCTTGGATGAATCGCGGGATCCAGTACGATTTACCGTGCGAGCGCCCAGTCTCTTCATGCCAGCACACTGACTGCCGCCTGCTGCCTTGCTCAGCAAAGGAAGGCAAGCTCCCGCCGATCGAGGGCTAACTCAAAAGACCAGGCTGCTGAGCCGATGGGTTCCTTAAAAAAAAAAAAAAAGAGAGAGAGAGAGAGAGAACGAGAGCGAGTGCCTGAGTCATGGAATGTTCTGGGTGATATTTACAATGAGAGCTGGGTACAAGGTCATTCCGCAGCAAATGGCTGGCTTATCTCAACAAAAATATTGATCTAGGCTTCTTCTCGCCGCTAACCCTGCTGGAAAGAATTTTTTGAGAGGGGAGGGAAGGGGGAGAACAGATGGAAGCAAGGAAATCCTGCCAAGCTTCCCCAGGCCATGTTGTTTTTTCCTGACCGAGGGCCTGATGCAGCTCCCACGGCTGTCAATCACGCTGTCATTGACTTTAAAGGGGTTGGGATTGGCCCTTAGGGCTGCAAGAGACAGCACGTTCCAGCAAGACTAGCTGACTAAGCGCTATTGCTGCTGCTGCACCTCATGTTTTGTGTAGACCATGCAGCTGGTATGAGAGTTAATCCTTTGTATGGCAGTCAGGCCAAGAGACCTCAGGCAGGTTGGGGTCCTATTGTGCTAGGTGCTGTACAAACCTGGGAAAGCCAGTTCCTGCCCAAAAGAGCAGCTTAAAAGACAAACATGAGGCGGACGAAGCAAACAGGCAGATGGGGACTGGGGGTGAAGGAGAAAGGGGTAATAGAAATAATAGGGTGTTTTAATACAGACTAGCGCTGCGCACACTGCATAGCCAACGAGAAGCTGCAATCATAACTCAACATCTGCTGAACTGTTACCAGGGGGCAGTTTCTGAATGCATGACAGAAGAGGGGATTTTAAGGAAGGGAACAGAAAGAGGCTAAGCTGGTGTTGTAGTAATTGGGCCTACATCTTTACCCTCATTGCGAGCTCGGCTGTGAAAAGTGAAGGCAAGTTCATAACATGTCACAATAACCTACCACAAATATTGATGGAGGAAGGTGTAAAAGGGAGCGGGACTGAATTCGTTCAAACAAAAAGGCCTCCTGATATGATTCCAGGACTGTGATAAGCCGATGCCTGCTACACAAGTGAGAGTCAACACCAGAGACAGAAGCTGCATTTTCTGTGTTTGCTCTTCTTTTCTCTCCCCTTTTGTGCGTCTTTGTCTTGTTTTGGCTTCTAGAGAACAGGATCAGACTTTACCAACCCCAACAATAACAACAGCTCCAGCCCATCTCAACTCATGTTTCTTCTCTTCCCCCCACCCCCCAAAAAGACAACCGTTATCATCTTTAATACCATCTGAGAGACTGTCAAACAGGGGAGGCTCCGTCTAAAAACTCGCTACAGCAAAAGGGAAAGGAAATCAGGGATAGCATGAAAATGAAAGGCTTATTTAATATTTTACATTGCAAAGGATTTAACTGTTTTTCCTTCTTCTTCTGTATCTTTAATAAAAGGGTGTTGAATGCGGTGTTTGCCATGGTACTAAGCAGGCTGAAGTCTCTGTATACCAACCCCCCAACTTTGGTTAAGACTGCTGGACAGGAACAGGGTCATATTAACACCTTGGACTGTTTGGGCATATACATTTCATCAAAATTCATATGACAGTGGTGGCTTTAAAGTTGGTAGTTTACTTCCCAGTGGAAAAAGTGTCCCTCACACACACACACACACACACACACACACACACACACACACACACACGTCACCAGCTCGAAAGACCACCCTGGATGGGAGTCTCAGCAGACACCATGGATTGAATGAATCGTCCATACAAACTGAGCTCCAAGCTGCCAGCTAGAGGACATCCAGTTGGGTTGAGGAACACTCATGGGCCAGTGTGTCAAACTATTATGACTCAAGGTGACCTTTCCCCACCAAGCTGTAACGTCAGGGCAGCAAAGCTACCCAATCCTCTGGCATCTCTTGAATCCAAAGATCATTTTGCAGCTGTCTGATAATGGCTCTCTCCAATCTTTTCCCCTCAATCAAGCTGGTTTATCTTTACACCAGAAAAAGTCCTTTTCTATTATCCTGATAGAGATACGAAACATCGCTCCACCCTATCACACAAAATCAGCCTCTGGGTTGTGAGCGGCAGCAACTCGCTGTTACCAGCAAAACTGTCGTCTTCTTGCCAGCTCACCAAATCCTCCAGACTCCTAGCTCTTCTTGCCCTGCAAGTGCCCGATAGAGAGCTCCTGTGGATGAAGCAATTGCAGCTAATTATCTGGCTGTAGTTTTGGCAAATGATTTATGCTGGACTCTTGAAAACCTTTATAATAAGCTCTAAGGAGATTGAAGCACCATGCAAGATTTGTTAATAAGACTTTATAAGGAATTGGCAAACTTCCACAGTGTTCCTCCCCTAGAGTATGCTGCTTCTGGTTGGGAGCCTGCGGATTTATTTTTAATTAAGCTGGAGACTATTGAGAGGAAGATAGTTCAGTGAGTTACAAATAGAGGTATTCTGGAATAGAACCAATTCCTCCCATCACAATAGATATGAATTGGTGTCCTTGCTTTGAATCTCTAGGCAGATCCATAGAGTTAGGTTTATTTTCTTACATACTGGATCATTTAAATAGTTTTGTTAAAACCAAATATACTTTTCAGCCACCAAACATTCTCGCAAAACTGGTCAAATAGCAAATTGCTTAGTTAAACATTACTTCCTCCCCGCCCCCCCGGCACATAGTGAATGGAAGAATTTATCACCTGACATTAACTGCAGAGAGATTGTTTCCCTTCAGAAACAGCTAAATCACAATTTACTGAGACATATCTTCAGCTGGTGCAAATCATCTTAGGTTCAGGACTGTCAGCTGGTGTCTACCAGCTGAGTATCTTCCACTGTTTTATAGAGATGGGGCCTATTCCATACCTGCACCAATCCTTGGGAAAGACCAGATTTGGATGAACATTTCTCATTGGGGGCCCATCTCTATGGATCTGAATCAAGACGCTGGATCTAAACTTTCTCCCTGTGAGCCCCCCCCCACCTCACAAACGTTTGTATCTGAACATTACCTCTGGCCTCCACCCCTCTGGTATAATGAGGCTGAACTGGAATGCCAGTTTGCTGGGTTCCTGCCAAGGGCAGCAGCACAACTGAAGCAGATGCCACCCTCAGAGAATCCATTCCCCGATTTTGCAGGGGTGCAGTGTGTGATGAGGCAGGGCCTGGGAGTTTAGTCAAGGCTGTGTGATAGCCAGGCAGGGCAGATGTGATTAATAAAGCTGATACTTATTTACTTCAGTAGCCAGGCTTGGTTCTTCAGTTCAAGCTCCCAGTAAGCTGGGAGAAGCAAATCCCCTCCAGCACAGGAGCTCTGCCAAGGACAGAGCCACCATGGCCCTCCAGTTACTAGCACTATCCTAACAGATAATGATGCAGCGGATCCGTAGCCTCCTGAGGCAGAGCCCAGTGGCAGCTAGTGCTGGCAGGGCTAGTCATACTGAGAATCTGACCGTGTCTGACCAGCTTCGTTTAGAACAAATGTGACTCTCCCTGCCACAGAATGAGAGAACCACAGGTGGGGTATGAATAATGTAGATAGCCCAGCTCACGCATGGGCTATGAGACTATACAGAAGAGGGAGTATTGTCCAATGGATAGAGAGTCAGGCGACTGAGGCGCTAGTCCAAGCTCTGCCACTGACTTCCTGCTATGTGACTTGGGCAAGTCACTTTGCCACTCTCTTGCCCCTCCCATCCCATGTCTTGTCTAGTTAAACAGTCTGGGGCACAAGCTGCCTCTTATCACAGCTGGGTACTAGGTAGTGTACTGTAGTCTAGCTATGTAGGCACAGCTGTACCACAGTACAAAGAATCAGTAGAAGGCCTCTCTGTGCCTGGCTGGCTTGGTTTGTTACTGATTTGCTATTGCAACAGTAACATTAAGCCATTGAATTTGCAAGGTACTGTGGTTTATTCCTCCCATAGACCAGTGTAGTTTAAATTGTGGTTAGTGGGGGGGTAACTTAGCTCGTTTTCATCTTTTCAGAAGCCCAGAAGCGGTGGCAGTTTCCCCCTCCCTCTAGGGTGGCCAGACAGCAAGTGTGAAAAATCGGGACGGGGGTGGGGGATAATAGGAACCTATACAAGAAAAAGACCCAAAAATCAGGACTGTCCCTATAAAATCGGGACATCTGGTCGCCCTCCCTCCCTCCAGCCTCTTTGCTGCAGAGAGCAAGGAGATACCCATGGAGCCCTGGCATTTCATTGAACGGCTTAGCCTCGGTGGTCAGGATTCATGCTTAGGTTACTAATGCATTGTTTTAATCTCTCTTCCCATCAGGGTTAACACTTGTCCCGTCATGCAGCAGTCACCCCCGGCATCCGGAGAGTCTGGCTCCACTTGTGCCAAGAGGGTTATATGGGTCGCACAGCGCAATGCCAGCATTAGCTTACACTGGAGACGCAATGCCGGTTGCTTAGTGTGGGAGGCAACGGCTGGAAACAGGCTCAGTGTTTGCTCCAAATTCATCTGCCTGGCTGTAAATTCTACGCTTGGCGTCACCTTAATAATTCCTTTGGTTGTGACATTGCAATTGGTTGTCAGGGAGATGAGTGTGATGTCATAAACACAAGATTATGGCTTCAGCTCCTAAGCAACAGCACTCGGCTCCACCCCCTCCTACACCTGTTTCTACACCAGGTGGCTCGCCTGAGTGTCTCCTGGGAGATCCCTTTGTCTCTTTCACCCCCTCAGGCCTGCAGACCTCCTGGCATTCTACTTTCGTGGCTTGGAGAGTGATCAGCAGATGCCTCCTGGGAAGCTGCTGCTCCATCTCTCCTCTGCCAAAGAACTTAAGACCCACCTTGCTTCTTGAGGCATGGGAGGGCTGAGGCCCGCACCACACTCTAGGATGCAGTGTTGTATTTATTCTGTTGCATAATTATGTAGTGTCTCCACCTGAGCCTTTACAGCATCACGTATTTGGAGCAGAGACGCTGATTCTTTTGCATAACAATAGTGTTGTGCAAATAATCAGATTTTCTTTCATTCAGTCAGGACAATATGGAAAACATGATATAAAAGCCAGGTTATTAGCTTCTTCTAATGCTTCAGAGATTTAAATTCTCCTGAGGCAAGAGTCCTCTCTGTTCAGCGGCTAATTTCATTCTTTCCATCTCTTAATGAATACCTTCGCTGTGCCATAGAGGCCACAAAGCTTGGGATTATCCTTGATCCACCACCTTTATTTTTCTCCAAGTTGCCTATTACCTCCTCTGGAATGCTGCTAGACCTTGCCCTTTCTGTGCTGCTGCTGGCTGACTTTGCTAGCTTCTTTATTCCAGGTCTTCATCACTTTCTTGCTTGTCTATTACAATGCCTTTTTTTTTTTTTTTTTTTATGATCCATGCATAGAAGCTCTGCTTTGACAAACCTCGGTTCATACGTCAGTGTCTTTTATTTGCTGCTGTTGATTCCGAATTTTGATTGTACCTTATTCTGCCATGCGTTGGTTGGGGGGAAGCTTTAGGATAGATAAGTATTTTGATGACATTCTAGGGCAAGGGTGGCCAATCTGTGGCTCCGGAGCCACATGCGGCTCTTCAGAAGTTATGTGTTAATATGTGGCTCCTTGTATAGGCACCGACTCCGGGGCTGGGGCTGGAGCTACAGGCGCCAACTTTCCAATGTGCCGGGGGGTGCTCACTGCTCAACCCCTGGCTCTGCCACAGGCCCTGCCCCCACTCCACCCCGCCCCTGCTCCCCTGAGCCTGCAGTGCCCTCGCTCCTCCCCACACCCCAGAGCCTCCTGCACCCCACGAAACAGCTGATCAGGAGGTGCGGGGAGGAAGGGAGGGAGGGGGAAGGGCTGATCGGTGGGACTGCCAGTGGGCAGGAGGCACTGGGAGTGGGGGGGAGCTGATGGGGGGCTGCTGACGTATTACTGTGGCTCTTTGGCAATGTACATTGGTAAATTCTGGCTCCTTCTCAGGCTCAGGCTGGCCACCCCTGGTATAGAGGAAAGAGCACAGTGCTGTGATCACCTTCTCAGCCAGATTCTACCACAGACGTGCTCTGGTGACCTAGAGCAACCCTCTTACATCTCCTCTGTGCCTCCATTTCCCCCCACTTGTATATTTGAAAGAGGCTGGGAGAATTAGGAAGTTAACGTTTAGAAAGCATTGTGCTGTAATGGTGTGTTGTAAGGGCGAGGGAACTAGCATTTGTACAGCAGTGTTGCCTAGTGGATAGAACACTGGGCTAGGCCTCCAGAGACCTTGGTTCTAAGCCTGGCTCAGCAGCTGGTTGGCTGGGGCAAGTCAATTAACTTCTTTATGCCTCAGCTTCCCCATCTGTAAAATGGGCCTTTGTAAAGTGCTTTGAGATCTACTGAGCGAAACACCCCTGTATAAGAGCAAGGTATTATTAATTATTATTACAGTTGTTCATTTGCTATTTCATGTAGTTTGGACATCAAGCTAGGTAAAATGAAATTGTTTTGACTGAGTTTCCCTTTGAGACTTGGGGTGCAATTGAGTTTAGAAGGGTGCAAGCCCTCTCTTATAGCAATGGATTAAAATGCTCCTGGAATCCCGCTGAAGCAAAACCAATGAGTTTAGCATGGCTCTAACAGTGACAATTCACAAGCATGCCACCACTCGGTGAGTGCAGCTGGTGGATTTTGATCATTCAAGGCTGCATTAAAGCTGTAATCATAGCAATTATTAATTAGGTATCATTGTTTACTCTAAGCACCTGTTTAGCACCCAGCATTATAGTATCCAGGTGTCATTCAAACCTGAGTGATGCTTAGGGGTTGCATGGCCCAGAACTCAGCTGAAGACAATGGGAATCTTTCCATTGGCTTTGAATCTGGCCAAGGCATTTCATGTCATCAAGAACTCTGAGTTAAAAATAGAGCCGCACATGTTCAGCTCCAATGTAGTTTATTATTGGTTACCAACAACAACAAAAATCACACAGTGTAAAGGTAAAGTCCTTAGCAATTAACCTGCAAACAGTAGTTCATGTTCTAATTCATTCGAGCCACCCCATTGCATTCACTGACAGGACCCTGCTGAGGAACAGCTTGTGGGATTGGACCCTTAATTTTTATTCAAGAGCTCGTGCAGATTTTAATCTTTATATAAGCTAGATCCTCAGGGGCCACGTACCTGTAGCCAGGCTAATGATGTTTCATTTATAAAAATGTGGGGTCTACAACTTTAAAATCAAGACTGGCTGTCTTCCTAAAAGCTCTGCTCTCAGAGTTATTTTGGAGAAGTTCTCTGACCTGCATTATACTGGATGTCAGACTATTGATCACAACGGTCCCGTCTGGCCTTGGGATCCATGGACCTATGAGTGTGACATCATGTCTTGTGGTGTTATCAGCTGTGACACTAGGGCCCATAAAGAGAGATTGTATCATGAGATGAAATTACATCATACCGTGAAATATACTGTGAAACCTACCGCTTATCCAGGCCTCTCATTTACAGGTGCATTCTATAACAATATAATCCACTGTCCTCCATCTGGAAGCTGTTTCTCCAGCTGTAGGATGTATTGCTGCCACATGCACACTATTTATTCATAAGAATAACTAGCCTTAATCTTGACATTTAATAACTAGAAAAGAGCTGAAAGTGACAGATAATGAGTTACAGAATTACAGCTCAAGCTGTGTTACCTTGGGACACACCAGGTCACTAGTCTCCACGGGTAGACATGTATCCACTACCAACAACTCGATTTGTTCATCACTTTAAAATCAAAGAATTTGTTTGCTTCTTCCCCCACTCTCTCAAAATCATACTTTATTCTATAACACCCTCTGGGATCCAGAGTTTGGGAAAACATAAGCTTATATTTCTGCCTCTGTGCATGTGCCCTGCTGCCTCACTTCTGGGTGTCCTATTCCACCCCCAGCTCTCACTTGTGCATTCTCTCTCTGGTCCAATGACTATTTAAGTATTTATCCGCAGTGGAATAGTCATTGGGCCAGAGAGAGAGAGAATGACTGTGTAGTCCAGTGCTTATGGCACCCACCTGGGCCATGAGAGACCCAGGGTCCAAGCCCACGGCTCCAATCACTTTTTCATGAGTAAGCCACAATGGAACAGCTCCAAGTGGTCAGACTGAGGCACCCCCTGACAGAATGTCCCATAGCTCAGTGGGTAGGGCACCCACCTGAGATGTAGGCGACCACCTGTTCAAATCTCTTGTCCCTCCCTAACAGAAGGGGGCATTGAACTAGATTTCCCCCCATCCTAGGTGAGTGCTCTAACCACTGGCCTAGAAAGTTAAGGTGGGCATTCCTCCACTGGCTGGTTTGGTGTGGAGTAAGGCAGGCGCATAACTCATTCCTGCAAGGTTTCAGTGATAGCCATGTTAGTCTGTATCAGCAAAAAAACTGAGGCGTCCTTGTGGCCCCTTAGAGACTAACAAATTTATTTGGGAATAAGCTTTCGTGGGCTAAATCTGATGAAGTGGGTTCTAGCCCACGAAAGCTTATGCCCAAATAAATTTGTTAGTCTCTAAGATGCCACCAGGACTCCTCGTTGGTTTTTTTTCATTCCTGCAAGAAACAGCTTAGGCACGGAAGCTGCCTGACTCTGGGAGACAAGTTCCCACATGGGGATCGCTAAGCAAAGATAGGTGTTTCCCTGAAGCCTGGATTTAGGCACCTATTTCCAGGAGAGGAGCAGGGGTGCTTAACACACACCCCTCTCATTGGCATCTGCCATTGGCTAACTGAGGCAGCTCCCCACCTAGCAGGCTGGCTTTTCTGGATCACATTCCAAGGTCCCTATTTCTCCCCCTTCACTGCACTGGGCGCCTAGGCCCCTAACTCAGGCTTTGTGGTTCACAGGTGTCCCTGTGATTTTGCAGGTGCCTAAAAGTTAAGTCCCTTGGTGGGTCTGGGCAAACCACCTGCCTGGGTTCTGGGACTATCAAGAAGGAGACTGAGGCCAAAAGCCTGGAGGAATCCAGGATACAAGGCAAGAATCAGAACCAGCTAGAGCCAATAGGGATAGATCAGTGGTTTGAGCATTGGCCTGCTAAACCAAGGGTTGTGAGTTCAATCCTTAAAGGGGCCATTTAGGGATCTGGGGCAAAAATCTGTCTGGAGATTGGTCCTGCTTTGAGCAGGGGGTTGGACTAGATGACCTCCTGAGGTCCCTTCCATCCCTGATATTCAATTAACCTCCTCGACAGGGAAAAGAAAGGGGCTGGCTGTGGGGAGTGGCTAGGGAATTGAGTACAGATGCTGAGGGAAAGTAACACCTGTGAGTTATCCTGTGGAGAAGGCGCTTGGGTTTTGCTTGCCTTGACTCTGAAGAAAGGGAGCTCTGAGAGTGGATTTAGAGCAAACCCTGAGGAGACCTTTGACTTGCTTCTTCTTGGTGTGCCTCGGGT
Source organism: Terrapene triunguis (assembly GCF_002925995.2). Lineage (NCBI taxonomy): Eukaryota > Metazoa > Chordata > Testudines > Emydidae > Terrapene > Terrapene triunguis. The sequence continues at coordinate 7,857,056 of NW_020665302.1, forward strand.
CCCATTGGCTGAAGGAGTTCTCAAGGTAAGATATTTGTTTCCAATCAACCTTCTTTTGCTGCCATTGAGTATTGATCATCCACTTTGCTCTGGATGACAAAGGGGTCCCCATCAAGCTAATGTTTATAGTTGCTATGTTTGTAGTTCTCTTCCTTTTGGGAATCATGGGCTTCTCCCACCACTTCTACCCTGCTCTTGATCTAATGGGACACACATCAGCTTGGCTGGGTTTTCATAGCCATAATCAATGATGTAGGCCCAGGCCTTACATAGGTAACCCATGCTCCTATAGCTGATGAAGAGCGGGTCTGATCCTGCATGCTTTGGGCGGTGCTAATGTCGGTGGGAATTTGAAGGTAGATCATGGATCTTCACAGGATTATGCCCTTTGGTGTAGCTATCTTTGCAGCAGCAAAACAAACTTTACAGTATCATGAAATACTGGAACAGCTGTTGCTGTTTTGTTGTTAAAAATTTCTGCAACAGAACTAATGAGTTTATTTTTTTAGCGAGAGATTTAGGATCAAATTCTGCTTTTGGTTATTCATGAGCAGCTCCCTTGGAAGGGTAACAAATGCTACCAGACAGAGCCTGACCTTTAAAATCCAGAAAACTTTCCTTACGAGACCACAGTTCCAAGGCTGGTGAGCTACTGAGCCTAAACTACTAGGCAGTGGCTCTTTACATATTTATTTAATTTAAAAAATAGCTTTTTTTTTTTTTAAATCGGAGCTTCATTTTGTATTTGGTTTTACTATCTGATGAATTCCTTGATAACTTCTTATAAAGCATGTTGTAAAATGCATTAGCAATAACTTCTTAACAGCTGAGGATAGCGCGAGCAATTAGAAATAATGACCTATTATATACGTATTTTTGTATGTGGGCCTCTAATGTGTGATTTTAAGTTATTATATAGCATGCTATGGAATGTTACGTATTTAATAATTATTTATAAATGTAGCTTTGTTTTTAAGTGTTATCTAATTACTGAACTGATGGAAGCTCTTTAAAATTCCCCTTGGTGTGGCAACAAATGGAAATGAAGGGGGGGGAAAATAACTGTTTTGAACAATGTAGCATTCCTGCATTCATTTTAACATTTGACATTATTGTCCACTGCCTCTAAACAGGAAGTGAGTCCTCTAGGAGGCTGGGGGAGAGGGGTTCTTGTTGAATCATTTCACCATTCTAATCTCTAGTAACAAAGAATATGAATCGTTTGTTTGTCCTCAACCATGGTGTAAGATAACGGTTTTCAAACAGTTAGAACCATAACACAGAGAGATAATGGTCGCTATGCCAATTACATTACATTTTATGGTTTTATAGCAATTACACTGCATTTTATGGTGTCATAACATATTACGTTTTATGGCTTAATATCTGCTTTAATATGGAGACACCGATGCACAGAATTTTAATGAGGGGAGCTTTTCATATTTGGAGAGGAATGGGCTTTCTACATGATGGATCTGCCGAAGATAGCAGTCCTGTGGAATGCAATCAAGAGAGAACTATTTCCAGTGGCTACACTTTCTTAAAGCCACAATACCCAGTTCAATTGAATTAATGTTCTCTCCTCTCACCCCATAACGAAACCCAACTGGAATATAGCAGAGGAAGGGAAGAATTGTACTTTATAGACAGTTACTTTGCATGAAGATAGTCTTCTCTTTCAACCACTCTAAATTATACTCCAAGAGGTGAGTAAAAATAAATAGTTGCTTGGCAGGCTAGTATCTGCACTGGAGTTGCATAGTATTTATCAATATTCATATTACTTGAAGCAAAATAATTGGTACTGCCAAAGGATGCTAAGAAATTATCCTAATTAGATCTTTCAGATCCTGTTGTGTAACAAAATGTTCCCAAGAGTGCAAAGGTCATATCCTCTGTCCCTATTGATGCCTGGCTGCATAATTTCAGCCTAGCTATAGATCGAAGACCAGATGTCTGAAAGATTAGACAAAAAAAATAATCAGTCCTGCTGAAACACCCAATCAAAGCTAGAGACTGACGTAATTAGGTAATCGGATACCAGATGATTTGCATTGTGCTGTTTGACAAATGCGTGCTTTATTGCTGAGGCATCATCAGTTGTCCTGAATGAAGATCCTTTGTATAAAGAGAACTGCAGAGTCCTAAAAAAACACAGTGGGAAACAATTCTTGCCACCTGTAAGATGTGAGCCTGCAAACTTGGTTTCATATGGATCTAAAGCTCTTTTGGACAATTGTAAGGGAAACTTGGCTTCCTGACATTCCCCCTTCCTCCCACCCTTATGTTTTTGGGAAATGGCAGTGTTTTTTCCATATGCAACTGTGTTGGTTTCAGGATATTAGAGAGTCCAGGTGGGTGAGGTAATATCTTTTTATTGTTTTTTTCCGTTCATTTCAGGGGGCAGTTCTAAAGATCACAGGTTGTAGCATATTGTCCCGTGGGAGGGGAATCTTGAGTTTCTCTCTGTGAGGCACAGAAGAGTCTAAATATGGGTCTGCTTTGCTAAGCAACCTCCATGTGCTATTTCTGTATAGGCTTGTCTGAACCTCAAAGCTGCCTAAGAACGTGGCTGGGGAGGGGAGTGACCAGTGCTTAATTTGCAATGAAAGAGGTTCCGGGGCTCAAGCAATTTTTTTACTTTCATAACTGACACAGCAAGCCCAGAGGTGCCAGGGTTGAGCCCCGGCACAAATTAAGCCCTGGAGACGACATCCAGAAGGCTTGCACTGGGCTACGGAGCCGCAGTTTAAAATGGATGCTATAGGCAACGTGAGTTGTACGTCACCTCAGATTGCCAGTATGGCTAAATACAAAGGAGGAAACTTTGGCCTACCACTGGGGATGGAGCCTGTATAGAGTGACATGGCCTAGCGGCACCTCAGCAGCCACAAAGCTACTTTGCACCCAGACAGTCCCACCTCTAGCCTAAAAAGTGGAGTCTGAGAGTGTTCTGCATATGGTGGTGGGTTGTGGGGAGTGCTATGGTGAGGGGACGGGACTTCCAGGAAGTCCTTACATGGAGTGTAAGAAATGGGCAGGGTCTCTTGGACCCTCCAGTCCACTAGTTTCCCTCCCTTATCAGGGACTGGAGCCTGACCTGGCCAATAGCAAGGAGGGCTATTGAGCCTCAAGATCTGCAAGCAATAGAATCTGGTAGAGGCTCCCTGTGAGCCTCTCCCCGTTTTAGGGGATCTGCCATAAACCCCATGGCGCAGCTCAGGGGTTACTGCTGCCCAAGGTCCCTGTGCTGGGGTGCATTGGGATTGCCTGAGGCTGACTAAGGTCCAGAAGTGTCACAGTGGATCCCAGGGTTGCAGGAGATGATGAAGGGTGGTAGTCATGATGGTGAAGCTCACTCCTTCCCCATTCTTCAGTCAGTAGCTGTCGCCCTCATGCAGGGGCGGCTCTAGCTTTTTTGCCGCCCCAAGCACGGCAGTCAGGCAGCCTGCGGGAGGTCCCCGGTCCTGCGGCTTCGGCGTACCCACCGCCGAATTGCCACCGAAACCGCAGGACCGGCGGACCTCCCGCAGGCATGCCACCGAAGACTGCCTGACTGCTGCCCTTGCAGGGACCGGCAGGGCACCCCCCACAGCTTGCTGCCCCAGGCATGCGCTTGGAGCGCTGGTCCCTGAAGCCGCCACTGCCCTCATGCTTGGTTCTCCCCGCGACCACCACCAAAGTATTTTTCTTTTAAGGACCCAAAAAGGGAGTGATGGGCAGAATGGCCCATCCTCTCATTATTCTGTCCACCAATTAGGCCTAATTTCTGATGCACCAATTATGGTCCACTGACTTCTAGTCCCACACTCATCTTGCTTATGAGACAAACGTAGTCCTTGTGTGATACCAGTAGACCGCCTTGTTTGGACTAATTGAGTCTTTCTGTCTCCCTTTGCACTTTTCCTCATCAACATTTCATGGTATGATTGGAACATTCCATAAAGTTGTATCCACTTTCCCACAGTTGAGTTCACAATGAGGGTCAATTTGTAGGCCCAATTATTACAACAGGGTCTCTTTCTCTTCATTTCCTTAGATTCCTCTTGATCCGTTCCCAGTAGGCTGGCCACTGATGCATCCCCAGAATACAGGACATCCAACTTGGTTGCATGAACTTCCAGAACAGTGTGGCCCTGCCCCCACTAGCCTGGGCTTCTCACAGAGCTTGCAGGGTCAGGCAGGTAGGGGCGGAGCAGCACACTCTGCAAAATGACATCCCCTGCAGGAAGGGGCATCTCTGCAGCACATGTCACTATGGGGATTCTAGGCTGTAACACAGCCCTGGAGAGGCTACCACAACATAGAATAACTCCTGGGGCTGTTCTGACTTACACCAGAGTATGCACTGGCCCTCAGCGGACTCTGAATCCAAGCAGCAAGCAGGTGGCTTAAAGCCACCTTCCCCCTACCTCCCCTCTCTGAGGTGCAGCACAAACCACACACTAAGTCTGTTTCCCAGTTTTATTCTAGAACATGAATGCCAACTTTCCTCTCTGAGGAGAAAAAAGCTGCCTGATGTCAATGTTAGGATGCTCTGTGCTTATCCAAGGACAGAATAGAGTCTGTCCTCTTTAGTTTTTTTGCCAATGTGAAAGCGTTAAGCTACATCCCAAAAACACAACTTCTGGGGACTAGGCACTATCTCATGCCCAGCTGTCTTGGGTGATGTATTTGCTGCTGAGGTTTGCACTGCAAATTTCTCCACTCCCCCAAAGAAGAAAAGGCCCAAATGCCCTCCAGAGTTAATCCACCCCCACCTCCAAAAAAACAGGGTTAGTCTTGATTTGCTTTTTTTAACATTGCAGAGTATTTAAAGAGTGGGGTAGTGGGAAATCTTGGAGGTCTTTATTAAGAGCTCCCCTTGAAGCATATCACAACAGCTGAGGAGAACGATGGGTATGAAGCAAATAAAGCCTGCAGAAGAGCTCATTAAAACAATAAATTATGACTAATTGGAATAAATCCAGACTAAACCATTTCCAGCATGAAGGTAAAACTAGGTGTGAGTGAGCGGCTTTAATAAGGAGCAAAGGTAGCCTAGGATGGATGAGCCAGTGTGTCCCAAGTGGCCCCTGCTGCAGTGATCTCACCTGTGCTCTGCACGGTGGCAGAAAATAGACAGATGAAGATAATGGTAAATAGAAGATAATGGGGTTTTTAATTGTTTCCAAATTTGGGCTGGGTGTCTTTAATTGAAGTGGATGTGAGGTTAGCATCGCAGCTGTACTTGATTAGCTGCTTGGGAAGGAATAGGTGGTGGACTGAGGTATGCTTTTTTATTTTATTTTATTTTTAATTTGCAAAGCTCAAGGTGGTGCTTTTAATCTCTGTCATATCACTTTATTACACGCAGCAGAAGCAAAATTATTTCTGTGCTTAATTAGCAACAGAATAATTGCTGCTAGAATGGTTATGAGGCTTTCTCGGCTGTCCAAAAGTCATCTTTGAGTGAGTGAGATGGGGCTGGGGCAATCCAGTGTGGCTCCCCGGTGACTGTTACAGTTCCCTGCCTGTGCCTGAGTCTCCGAGGATCTGAGCCTGCTACAGCCCCCACCAGAGAGCTTTGGCTTAAGCTGCTCATGCTTCAAGTGCCAGAGGGCCTGGGTTCAATCCCTAGTGTCTTGGCCAAGATGGTGGCTGCCACGTCGCGAGCTAAGGCGTGTTTGCAGAGCTGGTGGTGGGTATAGCTGTGTCTGCTGCCCCCAAGTGAACAGAATGGGTCCACTTCAATGCTTGCCCCCCTCCCTTTCCTATAGTCTCCCTGTCTGTGTTTTTTCCTCTTGCATCCCAATACAGTTACACCATACGCTTCCCCTCTCGCTAGGGGCATGATATGAAGGGTGAGCACCTCCAGTTAAGTGCTGAGTAGCTTCAACTCCCGTTGACTTCCAATGGAATAGAGCGGGCTCAGGACTTCATGTGGTGCCATGGTTTGTTTTGTGCCCAAGTTAGTCTCCTCTGGGAGCCTGCACTCTGATTTTCCCCCCTCCGTCTTCCAGCCCTTGTTCACAGCCCTCCTTGCAAGCCCTAGCAGAGGGAGTGTAACCCGAGGTGGCGTTAACTTTGGCCAGGAAGTGTGGGCCTAGAGTATGCACCACGATGGGAATTCTGGGCCACTGAAACAGCCTATAAGCAGCTGTTGGAAGGCTGCTGTACATTGGAGCAATTCCTTAGGCTGCTCTAACTTATGTTGGGGGGGAGGGGGAGGGCTTGGTAGCTTGGCAGCCAACTCCCAAGGTGGGCTAGGCACAGATGGCATAAAGCTGCTACTTCCCGCTCTCCCTGCCCACCACCACTAGAAGGCACGTTGCAGAATGGGACCCTATATGCGGATAGGCGCTGGCCGTGCAGGATTCTTCTGGATGGATGCTGTCTTCCATTCAGTGGCTTTCCTCCACAGCATCCATAGACTGTACTACTCTACGCCTATTCTGTCTCTACCTAATGTTCCTTCCCCTCTCCCCGGCTCTTTATAGCTCCTCTCCTCTGGAACTGAGTCTGACAACGTTTATTTTACTTTTTCTCGTGCCTCACAGGGAGGACAAAGTCTGAGGCAGCCAGTTATTTATTTTATAGTAGTGGTTTGTCCCCAGAATGCCAAGATGGACATCCTGTGTATTATAGTGTGTATTTGTTTGTATTTTTTTTTATAAAAGTTGAAACCTTTCAAATAAAAATGCTCTAGCAATTCGTACTCTGGGATTCATGTTGCATTGAGAAGCTGAGCTGTCAATCAACCCTCCTGTGGCTATAACAAACCAGAAAACATATTCTATAGGACAGGAAGGCAGCAGTAGCATTGTATCCATGCACAACAAGGTTTATAACGGACAGGTCATCCAGGGTAGATTTCTACCTTCCCCGTACTGTGTTAAACACCAAAAAATGACGCCCTTAATTCTAAAACTGCTTCAGCACTAGTTTCTTCTTGAACAGAGTGTGCTGCTTCTGGATTGTTTCTTACCTATACCTCCCTGGAAAATACCTGGAGTTGTATCCTGGGGAGTCATCTATTTTTTTTTTTTTTAATCATGTGTTTCTAAAAGCACATTCAAGACAAACCTTTTATTGCTGCCTTTAAGATGCCAACTGCAAAGTGTGTTCATTGCATAGCAACAGAATGCACTGACTTGTTAATAGCGACATGTGCTAGCAGTGTTTGTGAGAGGCAGAGCTGACTCATGGCTGGAGCTCGGCACTGGGAGTCAGGAGGCCTGAGTTCTACTTGGGATCCTACTGCTGATTTCTTGGATGACTTACAGTAGCTTTCTGCGTTGGTGTCTGTTTCTTAGATGGGGAGCGGGTACATTCATTCACTCGGAGACTGCTGGCTGAAGGGAGTTATTACTGGAAATTAAAGCACCCTTCTTTATGTGGTAGTGACACAGGACTTTCTTCTAAAAGCAAGGCCAGGATAAGACAAAAATGGCAAGTTCCGATGTAGTATGATGGCAGGTCCTGTAGAAAATTCAAAGACGACACCCCCCCCCAGTTTTCCTATAAGATTTTACTGTTTTTAAAAAACGATGCTATTAATTCTTAATTTGTGCCTCATTTTAGTATTTGAGGCACAAATAAAGGACTTGACCAAGGTCACACAGGGCCACCCGGGGGCCCCTGAAGTGTTTTTCGGGGCCCCTGGAGCGGGGTCCTTCACTTGCTCCAGGGGCCCGGGAAAACCCTCACGGGGCCCGGGCCCCCGGAACTTCTTCCACTCTGGGTCTTCGGCGGCAGGGGTCCTTCCGCTCCGGGACCCGCCGCCGAAGTGCCCCGAAGACCTGCGGCGGGGGATCCTTCCGCCCCAGGACCCGCTGCCGAAGTGCCGGGTCTTCGGCAGCAATTCGGTGGCGGGGGGCCCCCCACCGCCGAAGACCCCAGGCCCCCTGAATCCTCTGGGCGGCCCTGAGGTCACACACTGAGTCTGTAGCAGAACTGGGCATAGAACCCAGGAACCTGAGTGGTGGTTAGAGCAGGCCTACCACTGAGAGATACTGCTGCTGTGAAAAGCGAAGGCTGAGATGTTATCAGTCAGGGCTTCCTATGAAACCAGCATACCAACCGGCTAGCGCATTACTATAGTTTCAGCCAGTAAAGAATATTTGTAACTGTCCCTGTGAAATGTATTAGTTTCATTAAGTTGAAATGATTATGCATTGATAACTATGCTTAATGGAGCTAATGTTGTCATTCTCCTGTAAACAGCAATGTATATAATTAATAACCTCCTTTAAAACCCTCTTGCTTTGTTACTAATTACATTCAAGCTGCCTTATTCCTAAATCCTATTAGCTACATATTAACAGGCTCTACGTCCATGAAAAATCCCTCGGGGGGGCTGGCTTAGATTTATAGATGTAAAACACAGAAATGGTTGTGACAATCTAGTAAATGCCAAATGCAGGCTGCCCTCTGCCTTCCCAACCTCCATCTATTTCTAGGAAACAGCCAAAGAAAATGGCCAAACGAGCTCTGTTAAGGATGAGGTGCTATCTGGATCCCTAGCATAATGCCACTCGACAGACAGACGTTCAACTGTTTACAGAGAAATTCAAAGTAGGCAGATAAACTATAACACTGAACAGTGGCACTGCTCAGGGTTTCTATTCTAGAGAAGCCATGGAAATTTCTTCCCTGGGTTAATTACCAGAATGACCTCCTGCTTCACTTCTAAACTGTTGTTCCAGTGGATTATTGGTAGCACTGGAGTGGGACTCGAGATCTTGGTTCAATTCCTTCTGCCTCGGCCACAGACCCCAGGTATGACTTTGGGCAAGTCATGGAAGGGCTGGATTTTTCAGAAGACCTCCGTTTCTTTTTAGATACCAAAATTACTGGCCAGCTTTTCAGGAAGGAGCAAGTCTATCCCTTAACTAGGTCCCTGAATGAGAGCCGAATGCCTCTGGAAAATCCAGCTCCAATTGTGGGCGTTAAGCCCTTAACAGCCTGACCTTTAATCTGCACTTCCATTCCCCATCTGCAAAATGGGGATGATGATACTTGTCTATGTAAATGACAAATTAAAAGGCAGTTGGGTTGCACGGCACAAGTACTAAGGCCCAGATCCCCAAAGATATTTAGGCTCCTAACTTTGTTGATTTCAATGCAAGTTAGGAACCTAAACACCTTTGTGGGTGTGGGCCCAAGATCCTACCGTGAGTGGGACAGTATAAACATAGATTTTTATAACCCTGTGTCAAAATAATAAGATCAAGATGGAACAACTTCCAAGATCTGTTTGTCCTGGTGTGGCTGAGACACCAGACACTGTAAAGTCATCTTCGGCCTACAGAAAGGACTGAACCAACACATGTGGTGGGGGAAGCATTTATCTGCGGCTAAGGACTGAGGGAGGAGGGGGAGAGGAGGAAGGTTAAGCATCCTGCAGCTGCCCAAAGACCAAGGAATTGAGCTGATACAGTTGTATTATTGGCCTCCTGGTTCAGAGCTCTCTGAAAAGGAAGACAATATTTTCCTCTCTCCGTTTAGAGTCTTTCACATGCACAGAGGCATCGGTGACAGTCCTGCCCCAAGGGGGGGGCCAACATTACAGTTCTCCCCACAACGCTCTAGCTAGGATGTTAATTTCTAAGCACCTCGAGTCACTTGTTGGATTAAACTCACTTCGATGCAGCAGCCCATTACAAGGCCTATGCACCCTATTTTGAGATCTTAAATTGCACATAAGCCTTGCGCTGGGCTCTGAATGATGCCAATTCCTATGATCACGGCTTCTCCCGCCTCCTGTAAATGTGCATCTACGGCAGCTGTTCTCAGTGACTAGCTTTCATTAGCACGTGCCCCTGTCTGTTACCAAGCACCTACTGACCCCAGCCCCTCTTCCTGCAAATCTCTTTAAACCTCATGTTTCCAGCAATTCCAGTCTGCTCCCCATTGGGCCCGCCACATTCCTTCCCCTGCCCTATATGCTAGGGTCCACCCTTGGCACCTCTGGGCCATAAGTGAAACGAGTGCCCTTAGCTCCCTTTGACTTCATTGAGAATTCAGACTGCTCAGCACCTCCCTAGACTGGGCCTTAACGCTTGCAAATTACTGGGGTGACGACGTCTGATGCGCTCTGATCGCTATTTGTATTCGTGGTTCTGGCTGTTCCTGTTCCAGCATTCATGGGGGGTCAATGGAAGAAACCGGCTGATAAAGTCAATGTGTGGATGACTTTTTACCATTCTTTTCATCTGGGCCTGACATTTCCATGTGTTTTAAATATAGTTTAAGTGTAGGCGCGATCCTTTTAGAACGTGGAACCTTCGCTTTTCAGAACTAGAGCAGGGGGCCGAATGTTAATGGGCTGACTCCTTCCAGAGAGCCCTCCCTCTCCTAAATGGGGGGATTACTGTATGTTTCAAGACAGCTGTCGTGCGGCCTCTCTTTCTCCTTGCTTTCCGGGGGGAGAAATAAGATGAGCGCCAAGCTCCTCCTCAAGTGATCATCCTTGGAAGAAATGACCAAACCAATTGCCTTTCTCATTCCTCCCACCCATCCCACCTTGCTCTCGCTCTTACTCCTACAATTTGATCAATCCATTCGGATTAGCTTCCTTTTAACACCTTGTTTAGCAGCAGTTTAAAACTGCATTTGTTCTCCCCGCCCCCCACCCCTCCACACACACACACACACACACACACACATCGCTGGCCGGCCCTGGGCAGGGCGCTCCCAGTGGGCGGAGGGGTGCCTGGCTCCCACTGGTACAGTATCAGAGCATAGGCAAAAAAGAGAGACCAATTTACAGTGGTGCTGCCTTCCTGAAATTTCTGAAAATCAGTACAAACTCTGGGGAAGCAGGCTTGGAATTTCAGTTCCATGCAAGAGCCAGCGTTGGTGGGGTGGAGGACAGGAGGGGAACACAACCCCTAAACATAGGCTATCAGGGGTCGGCAACCTTTCAGAAGTGGTGTGCCGAGTCTTACATTAGAGTGAATAAATGAAGGTTTCGCGTGCCAGTAATACATTTTAACGTTTTTAGAAGGTCTCTTTCTATAAGTCTATAATATATAACTAAACTATTGTTGTATGTAAAGTAAATAAGGTTTTTAAAATGTTTAAGATGCTTCATTTAAAATTAAATTAAAATGCAGAGCCTCCTGGACCGGTGGCCAGGACCCAGGCAATGTGAGTGCCACTGAAAATCAGCTCGTGTGCCGCCTTCGGCACACGTGCCATAGGTTGCCTACCCCTGGGCTATGCAGTCATGGCCAGATAATCCCTGATGCTGCAGTGGCTTAACTACAAAGCAGTGAGATGGATTCTGCAACCCTTACTCATGCTAATAATAAAAATCCCTAACTCTGTGAAGGAGGGCAGTATTATTATCCCTGTTCTACATATTGGGGAAACTGAGGCACGGAGGTGAAATGACTTGCCCAAGATTACACAGTAGGCCAGTGACAAAACTAGGTCAGCTCGAGATGCTAGCTTTCCCATTTGGTGCCCTATCCACTGGCTCTGCCAAGGTAGTGGTCCTGCCCCACCTCAGTAGTCAATGGGGTGAGTAAGTGTTGCAGGGTCAGGCCCGTTGCTGCTAAAACATGTTGACAAAAGGCTCTAGTTAGAACTGGACCCTAATGCACTGGGCTTACAGAAGTCATGATGAGTACAGCTGGGAGACCACTGTGGCTGTACAATCAGGGTCTAGAAAAACTTGGAATGTAATATTCTATGATATTCATTTCATGTCACATTTGCTGAGCTCTGCGCAAGTAGAAATCCAGATTGGCACCCATACTTAGAAAAGGTGCTTGTTGATGTCATATGTCGAAATAAATAGTCTAAACCAAAATGGAGTAAATGATCTGGACTGTCCCGATGCATCCTCCATATCTCCAGCCAGGCGGGCTTGGGGAAAGAAATTGCAGGGAAGAGCCGACAGAAGCTGGTGGAAGCAGTTCAAGCAGCTTGCACTTTCCCCTACCCTGTCTAGTTAGATTGCAAGCTCCCTGGGCCAAGGATTGTCTCTTACTCTGTGTTTGTACAGCGCCTAGCACAATGGGCCCTGTTCTCAGTTGGCTTGTAGGCACTAGCATAAAAAACATGATTACTAGGGACTTAGAGCTGCACTCTGGATGACTCTCCATTCAAGACGCAGTGGTAAAACTCATACAGTATCTAGAACTACTATATGATCAAACTCCTAACTACCCAATGTGGAGCTTGAATAAGGTCCCTATAATCTGGGGTCCTGGCTTTTGTCAATAATTATATACCATAGCAGCTGTAGATCTCAAAGTGTTTACCAGAGTGGGTAAGCAGCATTATCCCCATCTCGCAGCTGGGGGGAAATGGAGGCACAGACATTAAGTGCCCTGCCTGTGGTCCTACAACGAAGCTGAGACAAATCTGAGTAACCCAGATCTTGTGATTCCCAGTCCTGCATGCTCTCCTTTCTCCTTAACCACTGAACTAACCACTGGGGCCTGGTCATGGGACAATATTGCCCCCAAAACTCCCACTTCTGTGTGTACAAGGCCCAAAATGTGAAATGCTGCATTAACGTAGGATCACTAGGACTTTCAAAGCTGCTGAGCACCCATGGCTACAATAGGAGTTGTGGGGCTTTTAAAAGCTTCAGAGAAAGATGATGACTCTGGTCCCTTTGAAGATGACATACCATACAGGAAACATCATGGTAGCCCTCCTTGACTTTTAACTGTAAGGTCTTCTAGCCCACAGGGGCTTGCATCCAGCCTCATTCCCCAGCTGTCTTCATCCAGCATCAGCTCTGCTACGCCACTACTCATCTGCTCCTCAAGGGAGAGCTCTCCTGGGGATGGACCAAGAGGCCTGGCTGAGATGAGCAGACCCACGCGCCCCCTTCATCCATTCCAGGTGTAGATCCCTGGAGAAACGAGGCAACCCTAACTCCCACCTGAAACATCTTAGCGTGCCCCAGATCCAAAGCAGCTCCATTCTCCATGCCCTCTGGGGGGCTGGCCTTGTGAACTGGCCATGCTCTGCCATGGCAATGAAAGAGTGAAGCATACAGTGAGCTCAGCCGCTGACAGCTGTACTGACACAAACAGTGATTCTCTATTGATTTGAGGGTTGTTTTATTTAAACCGTGAAGCAGTTGATTAAGGTTCGTCTCATCCGATTAGTAAGGTATAGATTATTGCCTTGATACACTGGCTGTACCAGAGCTAGAATCTGTTTATGCAATCATTAAATTTTAAGCCAATTAATACTTAACATTGACTGGGCAAGAATAACTATTCAATTTATTCCACAGTCAGCTCCTTTGGAAGTAAGTTAATGTGTCTAAGTTCCCGGGGCTTGCAATACCAATTTATATAGCGTGCTCTGGCTGTTTAGCACTTACTGGACATTAATGACTGCCTCGTGATGACAAAGCTAAAGAGGGAAGGAACTTGCTAGTAGGTTAGAAGACAGACCAGCATTTCACGTTTCCAGTTGCTGGGATGTGTTTAGAGACTTAGTGCAGGGGTGTTAATTATTTGTTTTTATAGCAGTTAAGTACAGATCCTCAATGGCTAGGGTGACCGGATACCAAGTGTGAAAAATCGGGCCGGGGGTGGGGGGTAATAAGTGCCTATATAAGCAAAAGCCCCAAATATCGGGACTGTCCCTATAAAATTGGGACATCTGGTCACCTATCAATGGCAGATGTAAGCCTGTAGATCATTCCAGCAATCCTAGTCCCACTTGTTTCTTACAAGGTGTGTAGCTAGTTTCTGATCAGCTCTCTCATATTCTTGCTCAAGAAATCTCAAGTAAGAAGTAACACTTTGCACTTTACCCAAGTACTTTCCATGCAATAACGATTATTACTGATTATTTGTATTATGGAAGACTCTAGAGGTCCTAACCAAGATTGGGGCCCCATTGTGGTAGGCAGTCTATAGAAACATAGTGAAAGTGGCAAAGTGATTTGCCCAGGGTCACAGAGCTGAACAGTGGCATGGCCAGAAATATGGAGCACAGTTTTCCTTTGTCCCCCTGTCCAGTACCCAATCCACTGAATCACACTGCCTCTTGCTAAGTGAGCCTCACAATGCCCCTGTGATGTGGGCAAGTATAATTCACCCTGTTTTAGGTTTGGTGAAACTAAGGCGCAGAGAAGTGAAATGATTTGCCCAAGGTCAGTGGGCAGATCAGTGGCGAAAGGAGGGACAGAACTAAATTTCTTGATGCACGTTCCTGTATGTTAACAGTTTTGGCCTTCATTTCCCTACAAGCTGATAGGGAAGCAATTCTAAAAATCTTTCTAATAAAAAAATTATGCCCAGAGCTAATGGGACTTCCTCCTAACAACGTTGGAGTTGGACAACCAACGGAATGGATAAAAGGGAAATAAATCTGGATTCTGTTAACCAAAACCCTTGAGCTGACCTAACTGGACAGCACCACCATCAATGATTCCTCCCACCTGGGGGCAGGGGTGCAAACTAAAATGCAAGATGGGGAAGTCTCTTAAATCTGTGAGAATAAACTGTCCAAACATCTCAAAAGCTGAGGTTGAAAAGCCTTCATGTTTGGGGGGGGGGAGGAAATTTAGGCGGCAAGCGTCTTATTCTTTCATAGCTATACTGCAAGTCTTTCTGAAATTGCCATGACATGAGAAAATGCCTTTTTAAAGTGGAACCCAGGTGGTGGGAGAGAAACATGCTATCTGAATTCTGTTCAGATAAACTGAAGCTAAAGGAGGTTTAAAAACATAGGGATCTCCCCCACCCCAATCCCTGCTACTGAAGTGATACCAGATGAGTCATCAAACAGAATTAGCATGATCCTTATGGCACTGCCTAAGAGGAGGCTTGGAAAATAGTCTTATCTGAATCCTAGCATCTGATAGCCATTAACCCTGAGCCATCCCAACCCCTGACAACCTAGGGTTTGTATTTGCTGTGAAGTCACCATAAAAGGCATACACATCTCTCGCAAGCAGAGGAAGTCTTCTCACAAGTTTCCTTTGGCACTCAGACCAAGAACCCTAATGGTGCTTCTCTGTCTGATAGAATAACTACAAGAGTAATATGAATCTTCATCTTCACACCACCTGGGATCAAGCAGGCTGTCTCGGCGCCTCCTGAAAGTTCTCAGAAAACTGGCTTGCAGATCTGAGCAAACGAAGAGGAGAAAAACCTCACAAATAGTTCATCTGTATCTCCAAAAGCATATTGATTGTGTACAGCCCCTCTGCGTCTGCTTTCATGAACACTTGAGGGTTTGGGTTTTACTATTAATATTAAATTAAAAAACAGAAAAGTGGCTGTACTAGGTTAGACCAATGGTCATCTAGCCCAGTATCCTGTCTTCTGACAGTGGCCAGTGCCAGATGCTTCAGAGGGAATGAACAGAACAGGGCAATTAGTGAGTGATTCATCCCCTGTTGTCCCGTCCAGCTTCTGGTAGTCAGAGATTTAGGGACATCCAGACCATGGGATTGTCTGCCTGATTATCTTGGCTAATAGTTCCATAAGTGGCTATCTTCCATGAATTTATCTAGTTCTTTTTTTAACCCAGTTATACTTTTGGCCTTCACAACATCCTCTGGGCGCTGAGTGCCACTGACTGTACGTGAAGAAGTGCTTCCTTCTCTTTGTTTTAAACCTGCTGCCTGTTTCATTGGGTGACCCCTGGTTCTTGTGTTTGTGAAGGAGTAAAGCACACTTCCTTATTCACTTTCTCCACGCTATTCATGATGTAATGGACCTCTAGCATGTCCTCTCTTAGTCATCCCTTTTCCAAGCTGACAAGGAATCCTTTACTAATATTATTACTTGCTTTCATACTTAATTCACTACAAATCCTCTTCTTTTTTTAAATCTGCCTGAAGCTGTCAAAGCTTCTCACCGGAGCCCCACAGAAACAAGCCAGCCTTGCCACAGAACTTAGGGCAAGCTTGCCGCAGGGTACGCGGAACCGTCCTCTTTGCAAATTCTCTGGCACGCTGGGCCTCAGATCTGTGTCTGGAGTTGTTTCATGTGGCCCATGATTTCATTGCGAGCACGTTGCCCCTTAACTGCTTATAAACTGTGAAAGAGCACAGTGGAAAGGAGCCCTCACCGAATGCTCGGACGTGGAGTTAGACTGGGGCTTGTAGCATGGGCTGTATCTGAACACTGAATCCAGATGGCTCGGACGTTGAGGACGTTCTGGTTTTGCGTCCAGAGTTTGAACCCCCGGAATGCGGGGTTCCACCTGTTGCGTTATAGAGACTCCATGCCAGACATTGGCGCTAAGATTTCGGCAGTAGTTGAAGACTGAAACGGGAGGGGCAGCTGAGAGGCAACGGTGCTGCTTGGCAAGCAAGGGGCAGCTTCGTCTCATTTAGCAGAGAAGGGAGAACTGTATTCTTCCTTACCTTCACCCTAGATTTCGGTTCAGGCCTATTGCCCTTGGAGACGGAGGAATCTAAAGTTAATGAAAAATACCAAGAGTGTGCTTTTCAGAAATGGATACTGCAACAGCTTTCTCAGATCTTAGTGCATTCTCCTCTGTTCTTTATCTGGAACTGGTTTTCCTTTCCAATACAGAGTTACCCATGGATGGTGCCCTGAACTTCTGCTGCTTCTGCCTAATGCAAATCTGCCTCCCCTTCTCCCCACTCTCCTCCCCCCCCCGAAAGAAAGGACCAGTGATGCTGGGCCAAATCCTCTGCTGGCGCAAGTCATCCTTGCTCTGTAGCAATCACTGGACCTGTGCTAATTTTACACCGGTCGGGGATCTGGCCTGTTATCTTCAAGACCACTGTAAATATTCTTCAAAGTCACTCTGTGTGTGTGTGTGTTCCCTTTGCGTTCTTTTCTTGGCATTTCCTCAGTTTGGGTCTTGCAATGACTGCCAGCTTATTAAAATCCTGGCAACTTGCAAAAGCACAGAAATGATGACACATGTCAATGGGTACACGTCTGTCCCTGTGCAAAGAAGAAATGTTTCTTTTTAAAAGCAAAATGAGTGCAGTGACAATAGAACTTCCGGCACCGCCCTCTCCCAGCTGTAAGCAAGTATTTATATGCCGGTGTTTCTCAAATGCCAAGACTTGCTTCTAAAGGGGTGCATTGAGATCTTACAAAGGAGGCTCAGAGAAGCCCATGGAAAAACTATAAATGATATGATATTGTTGCATGCTTTCCTCTGAGTGCCCAATAAAAGAAAGCCAGGCTCTCAAGGATACAGTCCTCAGGGGAGAGATTTACTTTAGGGAAATGTTTATGGGAGGTGCCAGTTATGGGGGACTGGCAGTTTCTCTGTGTATGTGTCTCTCTTTTCTCTCCAGCCATGTTTGGGTTAGAGAATGTAGCCCTAAGCCAGCATTGCTGGCCTCCCCAGAGGGTATGCGCTTGCCCCCCAGAAGCACTCACTGCAGCTACTAGCTAGGGGGGAGGGCAGATTTACTAGTGTCAGAAAACCCCTTCCAGCACTGAAGCAAGTGTCTACACTACTGTGCTGCAGCAGTGTAGCTGCAGCTGTGCTAGTGTAGCAGTTGTAGTGTAGATCTAGCCTTCGTGTCATTAAACAGCCATATTGGATCTGACCAATGGTCCATCTAGCCCAGTGTCCTGTCTTCTGACAGTGGCCAGTGCCAAATGCTTCTTGCAGTTGGAAGTTTAGGGACACCTGGAGCATGGGATTGTGTCCCTGACCATCTTGGCTAATAGCCATAGATGGATCTATCCTCCATGACCTTATCTAGTTCCCTTTTCTGAACCCAGTTATACTTTTGGCCATCACAACATCCCCTGGCAATGAGTTCCACAGGTTGACTGTGCCTTGGGAGAAGAAATACTTCCTTATGCTTGTTTTAAAGCTGCTGCCTATTAACTTCATTGGGTGACCTCTGGTTCTTGTCTTATGTGAAGGGGTAAATAACACATCACTTTCTCTACACCATTCATGATTTTATAGACCTCTATCATATCCCCCTTAGTCATCTCTTCTATGCTGAACAGTCCATCTTTTTAATCTCTTTGTATAGAAGCTATTCCATACCCCAATCATTTTTGTTGCCCTTCTCTGCCCTTTTTCCAATTCTAATATCTTTTTTGAGATGGGATGACCAGAACTGCACAAGTATTCAAGGCATGAGGATCCCATGGAGTTATATAGCAGCATTGATATTTTCTGTTTTATCCATCCCTTTCCCAATGATTATAACATTCTGTTAGCTTTTTTTGAAAGAAAAAGCTGGGAAGCGGTGGCCAGCACATCCCTCGGCCCACGCCGCTTCCCGCAGCCCCCATTGGCCTGGCACGGCAAACTGCGGCCAGTGGGAGTTGCGATCGGCCGAACCTGCAGACGCTGCAGGTAAACAAACTGGCCCAACCTGCCAGCAGCTTTCCCTGACGGGCCGTGTGCCAAAGGTTGCCAATCCCTGACCTAGTCAAAGGCTTTCTGAAAGTCCAAGTACACTACATCCTCTGGATCACCCTTGTCCCTATGTTTGTTGACTCCCTCAGAGAATTCTAATAGATTGGTGAGGCATGACTTCCCTTTACCAAAGCCATGTTGATTCTTCCTCAGGCCAGGAAACATTTGTCAGGGCAATTCCTCATTCTGTTCTCTTCCTGCAATTTCAAAATGATTCAGTTAAAACTGGTTGCAGTGAAATACATTGCCATTTAGCACATGGATATTGCCTCAGATACTGTGTGTGTACGTACACAGGAGAGAGAGCAAAAATGATTTTCTAGTTGAATTCAATACCACCTAATATTATCATAGCTTGAAATGTACGGTGAATAATTGGAATCTTTCTCTTGTGACTGCCAGGGCTTTTTGGTAATAGCATGATCTGGGGGAGAACTGTTAATGCAATAAGACTGTAACAGAAGAACATTGTGAAAATAAAACAGTTGGTGAAGACAACACATCTCTATTATTGCTGGAGATCTGCAAGCTCTATAACGTGCCCACTGCAATGCAGCCAGCCTAGCATGTTTTGCACTTCTCATTTATGCTTGTTTGGTTGGTGCAATCTTGCAGGGAAGGCAGCAGAGAACAACAACTACTTACTGACTTGAGTCTCTACAGTCGGTGAGCTACTGTTGTTCCATAGTCCATGGTTGAATGGAAATCTTACTGCTTCACCCTCCAGCTATCTTGCATCCAAGAATCTTCCAATACTTCAAACAGAATTGCTCATAGTGATTTATTTAGGATTTAGCACGTAGTTGCCTTTTATATCTTAGATTTTTCTGTATTGCTCTAACGATGCAAATGAGCATGCTTATAACTGAACCCATAGGACACTTGGGGCCAGATCCTACTCCCACTGACTTCAGTGGAGCCAGGTTTTCACCTATAGCGGATGCATTCCCTCTGCAGGGGAAGTCTAATGGTCATGGGGATTGACATTACGCTTCCCTGGTGCTCTTCTAAAAAGAATGGACCTGGCTTTAAAAGTGCACTGAGATGAGTAGCACCTTATTGTACATAGTGCCACTGGGTATACTCAGCTGGGCGGCGCTGGGTGAGTGTGCACTCACAAGGCCATAGGCACATGCAGACATAGGAATGTACACTTGTCCTGTATAACTAATATACTATAGTTGCCCATTAGGCAGCAGGTGCTTGTTAAGGGTACAACTGTTCAGTTTACAAATGTTGATCACCAATGGGCCTTAGTTATAAAACTGGAGACGTTTCTCTTTTCTGCTTTTAAAAAAAAAAGGGAGGGGCGAATTCAGTGTAGAAGTGCTGTGATTGTGAAGACACACAGCTGTTCACTCAGGAACTGGGAAACAGGAAAGCTATGGTTAGGGACCTTAACTACGTCTGCTTCTTTGCATGTCTTAGGATTCTGATAAGCAAACCTGACTTCAGCTGAAGTCAGTGGAGTCGTTCAGACCTCATGGCAGTAGTGAACCTGGGTCATAGTCTTAAAACTCATGGGACCTGATTCTCCATTGCCTTGCACCTTGTGTAGTCACAGTAGTGCAAAGCGAGTGAGAAATGCTACCAAATCAGAGTGGAAGCATTTTACAGTCACACTTCACCAGTATCAGTGATGCCAGGCAATGGAGAGTCAGACCTATGATGCAATAAGGTATATCTGTGTTATTGCTGTGTATTATTTGGCAAATACTATATGTTCAAACATTTGGAAACCCCAATCTTTAGAGGAGCTTAAGGGAGCGGAGTGCCCAAAGTTGATTTAAGTTTCAGTGAGAGATGGGCATTGAGCCGTGCTGGGCCGCTTTGAAATCGCCAGCATTCAAAAGGACATACATTCATAACCGCTTGTAACCTTAGGCATGGGGGAAGCAAGACCGTTGCACACCCGAGTTCAGGCATAAGCCGGTGTGTGCATGATTTTGAAGATCTGGCTCTGTTGCGTTCTCTAAGCGTAGAGAGCAGAGTTAAGGTTGTACATTCACGTTTTCTGACCTTTGAGCACATAACTGCTTAGTGTTAATGTTAAATGGATACAGTGTTTGGTAATATCGTCTGTATCACATTAAATACTGGTGTGATCATGATTCAATCCTGTTTGAATACATTTTGTACAAATGATGTAATAAAGTCATTGCTGGATCTCCTTAGGAAATCCTCGTTCATTGTTTGGGCCATTGTTTTAATATTATTTCCCCACATAGTAAGCCATAACCGTTCTCAATAGTGGAAAAAGAACATTTTTAAAATAAGTAAATGCTAAAGAAGCAGCCACTTTCCATGCTCCTCATCTCCGCGTTGAAAGGGTTATCATCCTATATTCAATACAACCTCAAATACAGAGGTAAAATGACCTCTGTATTTGGCATTGGTGTGACCACTGCTGGAATACTGTGTCCAGTTCTGGTGTCAACAGTTGAAGAAGGAGGTTGATAAACGGTAGAGGGTTCAGAGAAGAGCCACGAGAAATATTTAAAGGATTAGAAAACCTGCTTTGTAGTGATGGATTGGGCTCCTTGAGTCTATTTATTTTAACAAACAAGATTAAGGGGTGACTCAATTACAGTCCAGTACCTACATAAGGAACTATATTTAATAAGGCGCTCTTCAATCTAGCAGACAAAGGTATAAGTCGCTTGAATGGCTGTAAATTTAAGCTAGATCAATTCAGACTGGAAATAAGGTGTTAATTTTTAACAGTGAGGGCGATTTACGAACGGTCCTGGTGGAGTCTCCATCACCGGCATATCTTGATTTAAAATAAAGAGTGGATGTTTTCCTAAAAGATCAGCTCTAGCTCAAATAGAAACTATTTTGGGACATTTTCTATGGCCCATGTTATACAGGCTAGACTAAATAATCACAAAAGTCCCTTCTGGCCTTGGAATCTATTCTGCATGTTTTGGATATGAGAGGGTTTGGGGGGGATTTGCCTGCTAGTCACACTTCCATTTTATTTTTCTTCTGCGCTCACATCTGAGTTACCATATATGTTTTTAAAGAGCTTCAAAGTTGTTGTTGGGGAGGGGGGATTATAATGGAGTGAAATGTAGTGCTATTTAACGCAGCACTTCACAAGCAAAAAAACTTGCTGATTTCAAAATATCTTTATTTACACTTATAGTCCCATATATCTGTAAACACACACACTTTGTATAGATAGGTAGACAAATAGATAGGTGTCTACCTAAGTGTGAAATGTAATTCTTTTTCTTCTCTTTGGAAAAGTTTCTACAAGGTGTTGGAGCAGCAGGAACTTGGTGATAATGCAATCTGACTAAATCCCAGCTTCTCCGGGCCTGCAAGGAATGGTGTTAATGAGAGAGCTCTTTAATGAGTTTCCCTCTACATTTCAATTATTCTAACCAGCTGATATTGCAGTTGAGAATGCAGCTTCAATATTGCACTTCAGGAAGTTTTGACAAGTTCTGGAGGAATCTTTTGGAAGTGTGCCAGGAATTTAGAATCGGGTGCTTTGAAAAGGATG
The DNA here is from genome assembly GCF_002925995.2 of Terrapene triunguis. Taxonomy (NCBI): domain Eukaryota; kingdom Metazoa; phylum Chordata; order Testudines; family Emydidae; genus Terrapene; species Terrapene triunguis. The sequence continues at coordinate 7,878,915 of NW_020665302.1, forward strand.
CTGAAAGTGGTGCCGTGTAAATGAACAACTCGGGGATGATCGCAGGTTGCTGTTTCCTAATATGGTGGTTGGTTGCTTTTCTAAGGAAAGCTTTGGCTTTTTTCCCGCCTCTTTTGTTTGTTCTAACCTGCCCGGATCAGTTATGTGGAACCTCTAGCTCTATTTGGATCTGAAATGAAGGCAGTGTTCGACATTGAAAGATAATTGAGTAATATGCCTTAGCCCAATGCTGTACAGAATTTTTCAAGAAGTAAGACCGCACCAAAGACAGATTTCTGAAACCCTTGAGCTTTGCAAGCTCGTGTGTTGCTCTGAAAAAGGAAGGGGAAAAAGAAATCTTCTCCAGGGACTGTAGAATGTGGGGTTCATCTATTCCAGTGTAGCTAGAACAGAGCTTCCCTGATCGGGCCCTGAATACCACAGCTTAGGATAGTTTATTTTTGTTGCTTTCCTTTTTCTTTAAAAAGGCGGATTCTGCTACAATACTGCACTTGTGGTGCTGTCCAGTGCAGAGCATACACAGGAAACAATGAGACCCTTTGCACGTGCTGGGCCCAATTCTGCAGCCCTTACTCACATTGAGTAGTACATACTTACCTAAGTAGTCCCACTGGGCTCAATATGACCAAGGGCTGCAGAACTGGGTACGTGGGATGCTCCAAGACCAATGCTATTTATTCTTTATTTCTATTCCTGGAGCACCCAGGAGCCCAGCATCAACGTTGTATTTCTATTTTGGAAAGAGAGTTGGTTTGGAAAGTAATCTTCCCAGGACACTTTACTGAATCTTCAATGATCTCTGAGGTAAACTGTGTTCAAAAGCTCCCCTCACTGGACTCTAACGAAAATAAAACCTTTGATCTAGTAACATATTCCCCCAAGCATGGCGGATGTATCTACTTGCCTCTTAATGCCAGTGGGACCCCATCCTGCTGAAGCCCAGAACCACTCTATCAGTAAACAGTGTGAGAGCCTCAAGGCAAAGGCAGTGCCTTCCTTGCACTCTTCAATCTTCATTATAACCACGGCTCGTGGGATCCTCAAGCCCAAGATAGGTGCCTGGATCTTCCGTACAATGCACAGGGAGAGTTAGGGACCTAAAAGGGGGTCTTGAAGCCAGCAAGCTGAGCAGGGACTGCTGAGCTAGCCAGGAGTAAAACACTAAGGAGGGGAGCAAGCAGAGGAGAAGGGCTTTGGTGCCTGCGCAGCTGGCGGATGGGCCAGAGAGCGGCACCTCCCTCCACTCAGGATCTTCAGCCATGGACCCTCTCCTGGATTTGGGCACCTAAGCCCTAGTGGACTCCGCTTTAGTAGTCAATGCAGCGGAGACTATGCGTGTGTGTGTGTGTGTGTGTGTTTCCTGCTTGTGCTTTACGCCTTCTTACTGTGTCCTGAGTCCCCCTGCAGTCTTCTGTTCAGGTCCGCCCTGCTGCAACCCTCTCCCCCCCGACCCCATCAGTTGCCTGCCTCCGGCCTTGGTCTGGAAGGTACCAGGTGGCTCAGAGCGTGCCTATGGCAGGGGGCCTACTGGTGAGATAGGCTTTTCCCCACCAAGTTTGAGAATCCTGCTTTAGGGCTTCAGCTTGAACTAGGGCTCTGAGCTGCTTGTCAGCTACGGAGTAGTGTCAGGGCTTAGGTGGCTTGGCAAATGGCAACCAGGAGAGACTTAGCTGCCTGCAGAGTTAGGCAGCAGCTGACCAGTGGCTTCAAAAATGCCACTGGGGCTTAGATGGTAGACTCAGGTCCCTAAATACCTTTGAGAATCTGGGCCTAAGTGATTTGCCCAAGGTCACTGCAGAAGCCTGTGGCAGAGCAGGGAATCTGAATCCTATCTCCTGAGTCTCAGCCCACGTCCTAGCCACTGGACCATCCTTCCTCTTCTAATAACTGTGTTCTCCTGCCTCCCTGGGCCCTGACTTCCTTAGTTGAGGGAAGGGGGGGGGAGGGCCACTGGCTGCTCCCGTTCATTTGCTTAACACTCCCCAAGCTGCCTTGTGTTAGGTGGAGCAAGAGGAGCTCCAGACAAATCCATGGACTCCTAGGAACAGCAGAGAGCTCCAGAGCCACGGGTGCAGTATTGCCATGGGGGAGCCATGCAGAGGGATGGGGCCAAATGTTCAGGGCTTCACCCTCTCCAGCCTGCCAGTCTTACAGGCTCTCATCACTGTCAGGGCAGAGTTTGGCATTTAGACATCTAACAACACAGTTCCCCCTACATATCGGGTACTTAGGCACAGACATGAACTCAACTGTGCCTGCAGTTATTTGTACATGAAACTTGGCATAGAAATGGAAAAACTGTCCTTTAACCTCCTGCCCCCCCCCAACCCGGCTTCAGGAATTACCTGTGGGTATTTCCAGTACCTTCACTTTGTGAGTAATCCACCCCCTACCAATAATGCACTGTAAGCCACAATGCACAGAGTTTAAACCTCACACAGCCTATAAACCTCACTGCCGATCTTTCACATCACTTTACAGTAAAGCTACATCGCAGCTGTTGCGTAATAAAAACCAAGTGACATCAGCTTTTTTTATGGTTACTACATTTTTCAAAAAGGCTTAGGCATAGTTTTATTGGTCCCAATTATAACTCTTTGCTTTCCCCCCCCCCCCCACGTCTCCTATTGCTGGAGGAGAGAGAGGATAACTGCACAAGTGAGGTTTAGGGGGTGGCAGGAAGCAGTTTGTTTCAGATTGAGTTAGGGGCCCCCATTTTTAAAAAAAGAGTCTGGAAGTCTGAGCTGTTTAGAGCGCCAGGCATGTGAGAACTTTGGATGCTTGTAATCTAAGGAATTGCTCTTTCAGGGCAGTATATTAACAGTCTGAAGAAAGAGAACACCCCTGCTCTGTGAAGAGCCTATTTTGGAAGCAATTGTTGACTTGTCCTGCCATGGTCTTTGACTGGCACAGAAGCAACCTGTCTTTGGGAACTCCTCTCCCAAAATAAGCATAATGCTCTCCCAACCGTCTCTTGGAAGGAAGCGTGACACCACTTCTAAAACCAAGGTGTCTGTGTCGCTATCTGTTATGACAAGTCACCAATGAATAAAACATTCTGACCCTTAAAATCGGGAGGTGGAGAAAGGAGAGGTTGTGAAGGGGGGAAAGAAGAAGAGACTAGACTCCAGACTGAAATTAGGAGAGAGCGATGTTGGCAGAAGCTGCTCAACGGCTGAAGGCTTAGCAGGGTTTTCAGAGCATCTGAAAATACTTGTTGGTGCTCCGTTTGCTGGTTTCTGCATCGGGGATTGTTTGCTAGGTAATGCTTGGCAGCAGGCAGACCATACCACAGCCAATTCCAGGCTGTTTTCTAGCAACATCTAATTAGCCTCCATGGAGATATTCTTCCGAAAAAGCACAAATCTAGCACTGTGTCAAACAAATTGCAATTCGCCTGACATTATGATGCCTCGTATTTTAACAGGGTTGCACTTTTCTGTATTTTGCCTGCATGTTTGCGCCTTCTGTTAAATTACATGGCTGCTCTCCAAGTGAGGCCAATTAAAAACTGCTTGTTACCTGATCGCATCAGAATCATCTAAGTCGCTCACATTTCAGCTTTACTATCCTACTTTCTCCTCTCTAGTTCAAGCTGGTCTTTGTCCTATGGGATAGGAGTCAGGAGGAGTTGTAGGCAGTGCAGATTCAGGCCTTTTGGCTTTTTGCCAAAGTCTTTTTTCTCAGAGTAGCTTTTCAAAAGATACAGGGTGAAATCCTGACTTTATTGAAGCTAATGGGAGTTTTGCAATTGACTTCAGTGGGGCTAGTATTTCATCCGCAGTGCTTCCTGCTTTCTGGTCAGTTTTGGCATCGGTTCCCGTATAGCACTGAGGCTGATGGACTTTTATGCTTTGCTGTGCATAACCGGAACATACAGGGTGTCTGATTCTCCCCTCACATCTGCTTTGTCCGTTTTGCGGAATTACTGCTGACTTGCATCAGTGTGAGCAAGAGCATAGTTACTAACAGCAGAGCACTCAGAATTCCTGTTTTCAGGTACAAACGCTGCTGTTGTGAAAGGGGCAGTAGATAATATTTTTGACTCCGGTCCTAATCATGACTAATCCCCTCGCTATGTATTGTTAAAGCATTAATCATGATGAGCTCATTGGGCATTAAGGTGACTTCATAAGTACCATTGCAGGCAGAGAAGCAATGAAAAGAGTAACCTCTCTTCTGATTCATTCATTAACCTCAGCATCTGGAAGATCCCAGAAGACACATCTCAGGAGTCCTAGTCCAGGTTGTGACGCCGGGGTGAATGAGAGGATGTACTCATTAACCCGAGTTACGTGGCAAACCTCCTACCCAGCCCTCCATGGGCTGTGATCTGGTTCTGTTTGCTGCAATGGCACCTTTGCACACCTGTTCCTATAGAGCTGAAAGCATGCTAGCGACGCTGATCACTGCTAGCACTGTGTTTTATCAGATGCAGAGCTTGCCAATCCAATTTGCGGCAGCCTCATCAGCAGTGTGCAGGGCCCCAAGGCCACCATCACATCTGGTGAGAGGGCAGTTGTCCGTGATGTGTGACACTGTCTGTCTGCCTTTGACCACAGCCGCAGGGTGGTGTCAGGCTGTCTGAAGTGGCTCACAAACATGGGTGCCAACCTCAGGGCAGAGTGTTACAAACCAGGGCACAAGCCCCAAACTGGTTGTGTGTTCTAGAATTAGATGTCACCAACCAACTAACAAGTGAACTCCCCAAACCCTAGAACAGCCTTAACATGGAATGACAGACAGGCGTGCCCAAAGGGACTATCACCACCCAGGCAAGCCTGCCTTTGTGCTAGATCGTCCCTTAGATCTACTTTGTTCTCCAGGAGATGGTTTTTAAAAGAGGCGACTCCAGCTGGAGTGGGCTCCGCCTTTGCCTTGACCTAGGACGGATGGTCCTGTGGTGAAGGGCAATGGCCTGAGATTTAGGGGACCTGGAGTCAGCTCCTGGCGCTGACACAGATTCCCAGAGGCTGATTCTCTGTTGCTCTGCACCTCATGCAGTCATCTGTACCAGTGCAAAGAATTTTACAGGCATGTTGCGCAGATGCAAATGACCACCCAAGCTGCAGGGCAATGGAAAATTAGCCCCCCTGTGAGTGACTTTGGGCAATTTCGTGCCCATTTCTCTGTGCCTCAGTTTCCCAGCTGTTCAGTGTGAAAAATAACACTTACAGCTGGTCAGAAAATGGCTTGTTTTCCATGAACAATTTAGATGTTTTGCTTGAGGGCAGGGACAATTATCAGAAAACCAAAAATGTGTTTGCCAAAAAACAATCAAAACTCTAAATCATGTGGCAAAAAACTACTAAAAAGTCATTGGTTTTTCAATTGAGGGGGAGAGATAGGCAGGTGTTTTTTCTGACCAGCTCCGTGTTTTGTTCACACTTAACAGCTGGAAGACTGGGTCTCAGAAACTAAATGCCGGGAAAACGATCATTTCTCCACAAAATTCTTTTAGCTGAAAACCCACCATTCTGTCAGAAAACTGTTTTTTGATGGAAAAGTTTCAAGCAGCCCTAACAATACTTGCCTACCTCCTAGGGGGCAGCTGTGTAGATGGTTTCATTAAAGCATGGGAGGTGCTCCGACTGTGGTGATTGGTTCCATAGAAATGCCTGCAAAATAAACACACACTTGCTATGTAACCAAGAACAGTATTAACAGCATTCAGAATGGCGCTTAAATCATTCTGTCCTCCCTCACCCTCTCCAGCTGGCAGATAGCTGAGCTGGCAGGCAGACTGCATCCAGGCAAGGGGAGATTTCATTTAGGGTCAGAACAGTTTTAATGAAAACAGATTTTGAAGTGAGGTCTACCTTGCTCAGACTGTCATTTGAAATAGCCCCGCACGCCATCCTGGTCTGAAGAAACCAGAGCTGGATTGGATAGTCAAGGATATGAAAAGCATCGACATGCACGTTTTTATTCCCACAAACCACAGCTCTTCACTGGGAAACTCTTAACTCAGTTTGGCTTTGACCTTGGCTTTCCCACCATGACAAGAGACTTGTTGCTGCTCTCTGCTGGAGGACCCATGAAAACCTGTGGCTCGGGTTTTCGGGATGCTGCCCTTCACATTCATTCACTACTTCAGCACAGCTAAAAACTCGGTCCTCTGATCACAGATGAAAATGAGTGACTGCAAGGATATCGTGTCCAAGGGCCTAATGAGACTCTTCCAACAGGCAGCTTCTCTTCCCCCAGCTTCATTATCCCTCCCGGTTTACCTCAAAAAAAAGAACGATTAGCATCTAGTGCTCTATCACTTTCCTGATGAAATTAAATAAACTGCAGGACCTGGCATAACTAATTAGAACCTCTATAAAATAACATCTATTTCCACAGACGGGAAGCTGGTTTCCCTTTTTATTGCTTCTTTAGTTAATTAGTTAGCTCAGAGGTTGCATTTATATTACTGGCTTTGTGAAATATCCCTTTAACTACTTTTCATATACTTTTATGAAGTCGGCCATTGAAACGTGCAGATTTATTTTTTATGGTGACAGGCTTAGAGGGTTGCTGGGAGCTGCTTGCCAGATGTTGGAATCATAAAATAATGTTTGGCTTGTCTGTTGCTTGGGAGGAAGACAGAAGGTGAACAAATGCAATAGGCGAGTCCCAAGCTACGGGGGCCGGGGGTTGAATCTTGACAGCTTCTTCAGAAACTTTTCAATGTTTCCTTCATGTGGTGTGAAAAGTGCCTGTTCTTTCTTCAGCTTCTTGCACAATTGACTTTGCTCCACGTTCCACGCAGTGGCCTACTCATAGAACGCCAATCCCATGTGGAGTTTGTGCGGCTGCTGCCCTCTCCTCCTTCAGATCTCACAAGACCCACCTCTGTGGGTTGATTATAAGAAATCAGCCAATCAAAGAGGGCTAGGTTGATGGACAGATAAGGGCTGGCATTTACTTATCCATTGCCCCTACTGCACATCTATAAAGGCCCAGAGAATTGAAACAACTTACCCAAGGTCCCTCGGGGGTTAGATTCTCCATTGCTCTGTGCCTTTTGGTATAATTTGCCCCCATCACATGCATATACATTTAAACTTTTGCAAAGGTATAAAGGTGTTTTTGATGTTTTGGGGACTCACCCACATGCATAAGGAGTTGTCACCACCTCCTGGGTAGCCCTGGGTGCTTCTGTGCGGTGCAGCTTTGGCTAGTGACTTTAGCCTTGTTCCCCCAGCCTGGATACTCCTCCTTGCAGGGTGACACCAACAACCCTGGGTCTCCCCAGAACCATCTCCCCTGCAGTGCTCAGCCCCCCTCACTACAGCACTAACCAAACCTTCCCAAGTTCACTGCTCCTCTAAAGATAGAGGTGTCAGGCTGTCTGGAGTGGCTCATGACTGAGTGCCAACCACAGGGCAGACTGCTAAGAAGCTGGGCACAACCCCCAGTATAAGTTTTATACTTAGATTTCCCCAACCAAGTATCAAGTGTGAGCTCCTCAAGCACTATAACAGCCTTAACATGGAGCCAGAGACTGTCCCCTTGGGCACTCTGGCACATCTTGCCACCCAGGCAAGCTTGTCTTTGTGATTAGATGGTGCCTTGCGCCAAAAATCACAATAATATTCCGTTTACTCCCAGTCCCAAAGGACCAGTCACTTACCCCAGGTCAGTTGTACCTCAGATCTCACACCCAAGACACTTGTAGCCAATCCTATAAGTAGGGCCCTACCAAATTCACAGCCCTGAAAAACGTGTCACGGACTGTGAAATCTGATCTTTTGTGTGCTTTTACCCTATACTATACAGATTTCGTGGGGGAGACCAGCATTTCTCAAATTGGGGGTCCCAAAAGGGAGTTGCAGGGGGGTCACAAGGTTATTTTAGGGGGGGGTTGCAGTATTGCCACCCTTTCTTCTGCACTGCCTTCAGAGTTCGGTGGCCGGAGAGCAGCGATTGTTGGCCGGGTGCCCAGCTGTGAAGGCAGCGCCCCGCCAGCAGCAGTGCAGAAGTAAGGATGGCCATACCATACCATGCCACCCTTTCTTCTGTGCTGCTGCCTTCAGAGCTGGGCGGCTGGAGCGTGACGGCTGCTGACCGAAGGCCCAGCTCTGCAGGCAGCAGCTGCTGCTCTACAGCTGCCCAACTCTGAAGGCAGTGCTGCCGCCAGCAGCAGCACAGAAGTAAGGGTAGTAGTACTGCAACCACCCCTACAATAACCTGGCGACCCCTGACCCCCCCAACTCCTTTTTGGGTCAGGACCCCTACAATTACAACACCATGAAATTTCAGATTTAAATAGCTAAAATTATGAAATTTACTATGTTTTAAAATTCTATGACTGTGAAATTGACCAAAATGGACTGTGAATTTTGTACGGCCCTACCTATAAATGTCCCTTTTAAGGACACTAGCTTTTTGCTCCTAAGCCAATAGGCAGCAGTATGGCTTGTACCTCCCCGTCCCTCAAATCTGTAATAAACCCAGTTCACTCCATCCCAGAAAGTATGAATCTTGAGGCTGTTATTCCCATACCAAACCCTTCCTTAGGGCAGCATGAGATTCCACTGTAGCACTACCTCACCTTGAGACTCTGTTAACGAGGAATATCAATAATGAGCTATGATTATCATTATCACATGGTGATTTTTGCAAAAATCAATGTTCCATCCGAATTCCAAATCATTAGAGGTAGGTTTGTTTTTAAAAACAATTTTCTGGCATGTTTCTTCTGTAAACAAGAACATAAAACACATTAGGAATAGGAAATAGCCATCTGGTCCAACGCACTTGCTTAGGTCTGGTTTATTTCAAGCCCCATTCCATCTTTTTCACAAGGCTCCTCAATCCTCCCTTTCTGAAAGAAATCTAGATGTCTTGTTTATAAACTGTGCTTCAATTGCGCCAGTCGAGAGGTAGCTTCAGTCCATGCTTGTTTGTAGAAGGTATTATCAAGTGTCTTATGGTAATGCATAGGGACCAACACGGAGCAAGGCTCCGTTGTGGTAGGTGCTGTGTAAACACACAGCAGTAAACAATCCCGGCTCCAAAGAGCTTACCATCTAAATAAATAAGCCAGCCAAAGGGTAGGAGAAAGGGACAGAATGTACAAGCAGAGTGATCAATGTGATGGTGGCCAATGTCATGTTAGTGCCACAATTTTTGTAGGGGGAGGGTTGGTTGGAGGTCTAGCTAAGGCAAAGACGAGGGAATGGAGAGTGGGAGAGAGCAGGTGTGGAGTGAGACTGAGGTGAGGGGACTGTCCGTATGTTTACTCTACAATCAAAGTGGTGATGGCAGCACATGTGGGCATACCCCACCTAGCTTTGACCTACCTAGCTCGAATAATAATCGCAATGAAGCTGGGATAGCCTGGCTGGCAGCACAGGCCGGCTGCTCAACTCCATACCTGGGTGGACTTGTGCAGCTCATCTGCCACAACTTCACTGCTATTGTAGCTAGATCAAAGCTAGCTGGGGTATGTCCACGTGTGCTGCTGTCCCCACTCTGATTGAAGTGTAGACATGCCCTTTGAGACCGAGGACAGGAAGGGGATGTACGGTACTTTACTGAAGTTCCCCATTTACTCTTTTTCTTAATTTACAGTTCTCTGTGTTTTCCTTTAACCAGAGTGAACAAATGATTTGACAATTGGATACAGACCCTTCTGGCTCATCACTCCGAATAGAGGAGTAATCCTTACTTCTTCTGGTCCCCCTCTAACTTCAGCTTTTCTTGCAGTGTTGGGCTTGGTGGGCCTCTTCAGATCCAGATATGGCTCAGAACCTCTGTCAGAGACTCCCTCTCATTTTCCCGTCTGATCGTTCTGCAGACTCAGGGATGCAACCTGACCTGGAAGATTAACATCAAATGAGTTTGCTGCTCTTTTTTCCATGAGATTGTCCCCCGGGTCCCTTCATTATGGAATGGTTCAAGAGGCAATTACTGATGATGCTTCAATGCAGTGAAGTCCACTTCTCAGGATAAATTCCAAATGGATGTCTTGTCCTTTTATTACTATTTTTTTAGTGTTTCTGGTGTGCATGATACTTTCTAGACTAGTATGAGAAGAAAGGGGAACATTTTCAAGTGTTTAAATCTCATTGAAAGTCAGTGGGATTTTGGCTCATAAATCTCTTCAGTGCTTTTGAAAATTTTACCCAAAGGGCCTAGTTTTTCATTGCCCTGTATCTTGTGCATTCACTTACACCAATGCAAAGTGGTAATCTGGAAAAACGTTACCAGATCAGAATCCTAGTGATTTGCACCTACTGTGCCCTCATTTGTTAACCAATAGCCAAGATTCAGGCAACAGAGAGGCAGGCTGAAGGTCTCTAAGCCCCAAACAATTTTCAATGGTCACCATCAACTTGAAAATCTCATTTCTGCCTAAAAGTCTTGTCCATCCTAGTTGAGAGTGTCAAAGCTGCCTAAGTGGTGCGGGCATCCAAATCCCACCCTCTCGAGTTCCGAACAGCATTAAGGATCACAGTAGCTGAAAGAAGTTAATGAAGGGGGGGAAATACTTCCTCTATTGTTTTTCCCATTTGTGCATTTGATAGCACTTTGTGTATTGGTTTGTGCTGCTTCCCCTGTACACAGGAGCAGATTTACCATAAAACAAACAGTGTGGTGGCACGGGGCCCCCAATGACAGGGGGGCCCCAAAATGCAGGACAAATATGTGACAACCTGCCCCTGAGCCCCGGCTGGTGGCGCAGTTCCCGGCCAATGGGAGCTGTGGAGTCAGCACTTGGGGCGGGGGCAGTATGCAGAGATACACCCCCCCCCCGGGGGGGGCAACAGGGACATGCCAGCTGCTTCCAGGAGCAAAGCAGCGTGGAGGAAGGGAGGCAGAGCAGGCAGGGAGCCACCTTAGCCCTGCTGCTGGCATGTCTCTGCTTGCCCCTTGTGAGGAGGGGGGCAGCGGAGCCTCCCCCTTACTCTCCCCACCCCCGCCAGACATGCCAGCAGCCGGTCGCTTCCGGGAGTGACGTGGGGCCACCGGCCACAGCATGTAGGCTGCCTGCCTGAGCCCTGGTGCATCACTGGCCAGGACTTGGGGGCAGGTTGTCACATATTTGTCCTGCATTTCGGGGGGGCCCCCTGTTGTATGTGTATTAAATAAGTTTTTAGCTCTCATGGTTGGGGTGAAAAGCTTGAAGCGAGTGTATCCTAAAGCTTCAGAAACCAGAAGGTAACTAAAAAGAACATGGCATTTAACACTTGCTTGAGATTTTCAAGGCAATTGTGATTTTGGGGGGCTGACTCCATGGTGTGTGTGTGTTTTTATGCTTGAGACTGGCAATACTGCTTATTTACCAAATAATTATGGAAAAAGTCGTGGTCTGTAGCTCACGTGCACACGGTATGTTAATGTTCTTACATATTCAAAATCCAAGCTAGTCAAATTCGACATATAGGGTGAAATCCTGGCCCTTCTGAAGTCAATGGAAAAACTCCAAGGGCTTCTCACTACTTATTTATACTGCAACCACTTTACACTACTCTAGTCATGCCATTGTGCTTAAAGTGGATATAAATAGAACTTATTCCCGCTTTAAGGGGCCTTTACACTACCCAAGTGATTCAAACGGGCCTTTGTGTGAATGAGGTTCAGGCCCATAATTCACACTACATTTTTGTTGCCTGCTTAGGGATCTGGTTCAGAGCTTATTGGAGTCAAAAGAAGTCTTTGCCTTGACATCACTACCCTTTGGATGGGGTCCTGGGGATTGTAATGTAGCATTAGATTTCTTGTGTGAATATGCACAATTGCAAGTGAGCATAGTTTATTTTCTACAGTTATTCTTCAACATGCGTTGCACGTGTCCTGGGTCTCTGCCATTTCTGCCATAAACTCTTTCTGAGGAAATTAAATAGGGAATGGGAATGAACATAGTGGAACCAGATTTGTTTTAAAATTCAGATATTCACAGAGCGTTTTGTGTTCAACCAATTGTCATAGACCTGTAGGGCTGCAGGGGATGTGGAGGTGTCCGTTAATCCATTCTCACTCCCTCCTCCCCAATTTGTGGGGTAATACACATTTGACTGAAATGCCCGAAGAGAAATACTCCCTCTTTGCTGCTGGATTAGGCTTACTGATTGGGCCAGCTTCTACCATCCCTGCACTATGACTTGAAATGACACACATTGAAGATAATGCTCCATTCAGATTGAGAAGGAGGCACATACCTCTGCAGAAGCTATTGCTTCTACCCTTTAGGTAGGAAAATCGGCCCAATAACTAAAATGAGGTGGGGGGAGGGGAGCTTTTGCTATTTCTTGACAGAACTCCTCCCATATTAAAATCAAACTTTTTGAAAATACAGAACAGAGCACAATTGTTTTGGACGGGAGGGCAAGAGCACAAATATGCAAATCTTTTTATTTTCTGCACCAGTGATTTTCTATTGGCCTTGTGCTTGATGCCCGATAATGGTATACACTGGAATGCAACTATTATACATTCAAAATGTCACATTTCAAGATGTTTGCTTGAAAGACAAAGGGTAATTTATTAAGAGGTGCCATTTAGATGGAAGGAACTGAAGGAAGAGCGAGTTTCTACAAAACTGCCGAAAGATGAGAAAATACTGGATCATCTGATAGCCAGGAACCAGCTTTGAATTTCTGACACTGCCCTTGAGGAATAAGAAATAGAGGCGAAGGACAAAAAAGAAAAAATGAAGTTTTTTCTTAAATACAGTGGCAATAAGAAACTGAAAACATTGTGGTAAAAAGAGATGACTTCTACTCTGACAACCAAGAAATGATAAGAATGTAATTTGTAAGAGCTGTTAAATTGCCACCAAAATTGTATATTGGATGGAGAAATTACAGACAGAAAACCTTCAAAAATATACAGTCATCCCTGTCTTTCTCAGAATAACCCCTGAAAATGAGACTGGACAATGAATAGAGCAGCAGAGAAATGTATCTGAGATCGTATAAAAACGGGTAGTAAAAGAATCTGATGCCTGTAGAACAGGTGCTGACCAAATTGTAAAGCTCTACTCCTGATTCCTCACGTGCCACAGAATAAAAATGTCTGTGCACACTTTGTCTCCAAAAATGTAAAACTGCAAACCCATTTTTTGTTTCTGAATAATATATACAGCGCTGCCTTCGAGAAAACATGGGCATTTCCATATAAATAGGCTAAACTGAGCCGCACTCAATGCTGGGCAAGGGGCTTGAGCATCTTGGAGCTGATTCAATTGTTGTTCATTGTCTGCCCCTCCAGAGGGAATTTTCCAGCCAACTTTCAAGGCAGAGGGAGTGTTGAGGGACAAACTCAGCAAGAAGTGGTATATACAAGGTGGAGAAAGAAGACTACCTGATCCTTCCTAACATAGGGCCTGAAGCTGTTGTCCCTTTTAACGCAGGGAATCTCCCACTGAAATCAATACCTTTTGCCTGGTAAGAAAGAGGCTGCTAGTGCAGAAAGTTGCGTGTAATACTTTAAAGGGCCTGGGTCCCTTCTTCACACCTGGGGTCAGCCTGTAGCATGCGAGGGGAAGTCGGGGGGGGGGGGGAGTGAAAGAAAGAAGAGCAGGCGATTCTGTGATGGTGGAGGTGGAAAGGAGGAGGCATGAGGGTGAGAGAGCTTGGGTGGTAAAGACTGGATGCAGCACTAACAGCTAAATGATAAAGGCTTCAACTTCACTGATAAAGATGCTTTGTTTGTTTGTTTGTTTGCTGTTAACACAGAGCAAACAAACATGCACTCGCTATAGGGGTGCTTGTAGTGCTTCCTGTGAATTGCCACCTCCTTTTCATGTACTAAGAGACCCACCGAGGGTGACCACCTAGTCCGAATTGGGTGGGACTGTTCCAAAATGCAGAGTTCAAGTCCCGGTCCTAGGCTGAATGACTCCAATACAGAATTTGTCCCAGATTCCCTGTGGTACCAGCCCACACCTGCCCAAGTGAGGCTTGGGGTGGCGCCAGCCTCTTCCCAGTGGCCCACCTCAGCCCCTCCTTGCCACAAGGCCTTGCCCCTGCTCCTTTTCTTCCCTGCGAGGCCTCACTTCCAGCCAGGCTGGAAGCCAAAGCTGGGCCATAAGCGCTGCTGTGGGGAGCCCTGGACCCTCAACCTGCCCTCGATGGTGCGCGTCAGGGACACAGGCTGGGGGCTGCCCTTAGGCACCCCGCCCAGGGCTTGGCATAGGGCTCTTTGTACAGATTGTGGCTACCCACTGCTCCATAACACACCTCGCAAAGAGTGCATTATACCAGTGTTGTCCGTTTGTTTTTAGGTACAATTCAAGCCTGTAAGCACTTGATGCATATCCAGAAACTCATCTGTTCATCCAATCGCTTGAGGAGAGAGAGGCTGGAGCAAGGGAGCTAAGGGGGTAATTTCTGTGCATTCTGAATGGATCGCAGGGAAAAGAGGAGTTCGTTATTTCAGTGATAAGATTTGTACACTATACTATCAGATGTGCTCAAGCGCTTTGGATGGGCGGATTTTCTAATGACATTGAAATGAAATAAATACTATGTTCAGGTTGCGCTTGATAGATTATGGGAGGGGATGGTATGATTGCGTACAATGGCCCATGGCCCCTCTGCAACTGCATGTAGCAAATATCTCCAGTGCCTGGAGATGGGACAGTAGAGGGCGAAGGCTCCGAGTTACTACAGTAAATTCTTTCCCTGGTGTCTGGCTGGTGGGTCTTGCCCACATGCTCTGGGTCTAACTGATCGCCATATTTGGTGTCAGGAAGGAATTTTCCCCAGGTCAGATTGGCAGAGATCCTGGTGGGTTTTTGCCTTCCTATGGAGCATGGGTCACTTGCTGGTTTGAATTAGAGTAAATGGCGGATTTGCTATGATTGGAAATCTTTAAATCATGATGTAAAGGACTTCAGTAACTCAGCCAGAGATTAGGGGTCTATTACAGGAGTGGGTTGGTGAGGTTTGGTGGAGTGCGATATGCCAGAGGTCAGACTAGATCCTGATGGTCCCTTCTGGCCTTAAATCTGAGTCTATATTAGGGATGTTAACAAAAAGGCTGAAAATCGGTAAAAATAGATCTTGAAGCATTATTCATTAGAAATCTATGCATGCACACACAACATATCAGGTCAGATTCCTACTGCTATTGGTGCTTAGTCTCCGCTCTGACTCGCCATCTCAGAGTGCTGGTGGCGGTAGCATTTTAATTTATATTTGAGTGAGGACAAAACTAAATATATGAGCACATGAGAGTCGGCCACATTAAAACCCAAGAAAATTAAAATGAGAAACCAGAAATGAGGTGCAATCATCCAGAACAGACCAAACAGAAGGCTAGGAAATGCCTTTAGACACTTCCTACAATAACAGTTTTTACTTTCATGTCCTTGGGAGACTGAGACCACAGCTGGAAAAGTCGGCCAAACTTTTTTTTTTTTCTTGACAGATCACCGAATGTGAAGTCTTAACTGCCTGTGGACAAATTATGATGGGGGGGGGGGGATCCCTACCTTGCTCTGCACACAGATAGAAAAGGCAAGGTCTTGGAAATGGTGCATAAGAAGGAGCAGTATGATTTGGACAAAGCCCTGATTGAGGGAGCGGGAAGAGTTAATCTTTGGTATCTAGTTCTGGCTAGTAGGTTTAGTCCTCTCAATCTTCCAGGAGTCCGATTTCTCTTATGTAACCTAAGTTTCACCTCACTTTCAAAACTACTTGCTTACAAAATCAGACCTAAAACTACAGAAGTGTTACAGCACATTATTACTGAAAATTTGCTTACTTTTCATTTTTGCCATACAATTATAAAATCAATTGGAATATAAATACTGTACTTACATTTCAGTGTATAGTATGTAGAGCAGTATAAACAAGTCATTGTCTATATGAAATTTTAGTTTTGTACTGACTTCGCTAGTGCTTTTTCTGTAGCCTTTTGTAAAACTAAGCAAATATCTAGATGAGTTGATGTACCCCCGGAAGACCTCTGCATACCCTCAGGAGTACATGTACCCCTGGTTGAGAACCACTTGTCCAGGTAGGAGGGTTGGGTAAATTATTTTACAGCATTGCCATGAAAGCATTGCCACCTTGGACTGTGGGCAGCTAGGATACATAACTATTTTTCAATCTTATTTCTAGCAAAGTATTTTCTTTTACTTTAAATAAAATGGGAGGGGAGTACTGTGGGCTTCCCCCCACATTTAAGCATCTCTTTTTAGGAAACAGAACATGTATTTGTAAATAATACCCTCCAAGTTTTATAGAATTCAAAAGGTTGGGAGAGTTTTTAACAAGATACAAACATTTATTCGCTGGAAACTGTGTACTATAAATAATATGCTATTTTCTGCTGCTATTGTATGTATTGTAGGCCAGAAAAGATATAGTATTAAACTCATATTGAATTCTCATTTTCCAGCAGTTAGGGCTTTGTTTGCCAAGATTTGCGTGAAGTTTGAAAAGTTGTGCTGAATAAGCTCACTGACCAAGTGAAGCAACTGAAATGTTGTGTTTGTGTGTTGTTTGGTTGGTTGGTGGGTTTGTTTGTTTGTTTGTTTGAGATGTTGGCTAGTGCCTAGAGCTTCCCATGGGAGGCAGGAGACTTGATTTCTAATTCTATGCAGCTAACAGGCTATGGGTCCAGTCCTGCACTAGGTTTGCCATTGTCTCCAATAAAGCAGGAGCATGTCTGGTATTTCTTTGACCAAGGAACCTCTCATCTCTATACTTCACTCTTCCCATTTTACAGATGGGAAGAGCGAATAAAAACCTCCACATGGAGTATTGTGAATGTGAATATCTCCAAAGGAATTTGCACTTCTCTATATCTTTCATCTAACATTTTCAACCTATTAATCATAATGTAATTTCATGATATTTACAACCGGGGGCCAAAATCATGGGTAATACAAATTTGCGTTCCCCCTGCACACGGAATCGGTTCAGTTACCCACCAGCATGAGTGATGCTGGTGTGTAGACACACTAGTACATATTGAAATGCCTTAATGCAGTTGTTATGGTTTTTGCTGGTCCCCACCACCCCCAACCAGTTCTGAATCTGTTGATGTTCCAGCTTCAGTCTGCTGCGCGTGCAGAACATGACTGCCCAGTCTCACATAGATAAGGCAGGGAAATGTTGGGGTGGGTAGCAATGAGGGGTGCTGAATGCTGCAAGCCATTGAACTGAGCTGTAACCCCCCTGGAAACCACTTCAAGCTGGGGGTGCAGCAGCACCTATGGTAGCAATCCTCCCAGCTAACACCAGCCAGGGCCTTGCGACCACCCCTGTGTGCGCCCTACAGGCGAAGGGGCTCTGTACCCGCCCCTGCTGTGTGTGAAGCCAGACCCCACAGGCTGTGGGGCCGGGGATTGGCACTGGAGGGCCGCCCTAGCCAGGGTGTCAGCGCAGAGGAGTGAGAGATGCCAACCAGCAGCCCTGAGTCCCAAGCGCTTTACCAGGCACCACTTCACACCCGCACCCTAGCGCCCCCCAGTGGGGCAGGCAGGTCCCGGCTCTGCCCGCCGGCCCTTGGGGGGAGGGGGGAGCGCTGCACAGAAGCGCCGTTGGCACAGTCCAGTCTCCTGGCGGGTGACGTCAGCAGCTCTGCCCCGCCCGCCGCGGAACAGGGACCCAAGGGGAGGCGGCCGAGGCCTGTGACGCGTCGTCAGGGGCAACAGGGGACGCCGTCTCGGGCGGGTGGGCTGGGGCGAGACGCGCTGCTTCCGGGACACGCTCGGGGGGGCGGCTCAGTGGAGGGGCCATAGCACCTGGACTCGGGGGGGGGTCGCTGAGGGGGGGCTTAGCACCTGGACTTCCCGGGGGGGTCAGTGGGGAGGGGCTCAGCACCTGGACTCGGGGGAGGGGGTCAGTGGGGGGGCTCAACACCTGGACTCCGGGGGGGGGGTGGGGGGGGGGGGGCTCAGCACCTGGACTCAAAGGGAGGATTGGGGGGTCTCAGTGAAAGGGGGGCATCAGCTCCTTGACCCTGGGGGTGTCTCTGAACTGTGTGTCTCTCTGCTCCTGAGCTCAGGGCGGGGGTCTCTGTGCTGTGGGGGTGGGGAGGGGGGCATCGCCTGGTCTGGGGCCCTACCTATTGTCCTCTTGTTAGAATTCAAATGGCAAGGAGATGGCTTTTATTGTGTCTTTTGAAATGAATAACTAAAGCTGTTCAGAGGGATCCCAGAGAGCTCTCTGTTCAGCCCTGTGTGTTGTGGGTTCCCTGGCCTGTTGGTTGTTTAGTGGGGCAGAGTTGTGGGTTTGTTCATGAACGATTTATTTCCACTAGCCGAGGATACTGCAGAGTGGATTGGCTTTATAGCTCAGGTTATTTTGTGGCAGATACTTTTGATAAGTTACTTTTGTAAATTAACAGGAAGATCATCTCTGGGGTCCATGCAGCAGGTGACCGTTGGTCTTAAGGGCTGCGTTCTGTGGCAGGGGTTGCTTGGAGGTGAAAGGAGGGGGATCAAGATCACCAATAGCAGCAGTAGAAGCACCGGGGTTCCACCCAGGGACCAGTATAATTAGCCAGCAGGTTGATGAATAGCAAGATCAGGATGCCTGGGAACACTAAGACTTTGGACCCTCGTTATTTTGTGCTCATAAGACCATTGCCCATCCCCACACAGAAAGGTGCAAAGGTCCAAGCTAGAAGTAGCACCGTTTATAACTGCTGGGAATCCACAAGGGAGCAAATGTTTTGGGAGAACTACCACAGGAGACACAAGCAACTCACTCAGCATGGGTATTGGACACCCAGCTGGAAACCTTACCAGGAGCTTGGAGAAATTCTCTACCTAGAGCCAAAGAAACTCACCCTCCACTATTTAGGACAGATGCCCCAGGTAAGAACATAAGAAAATTCCTCTTCTGAATTATTAACTTTTTAATTTTTTTCATTTCTGGTTTTAATAGCAAAGCAGAGAGGATCATCTTGTAAGTAAATTGTAGAGGCACATTCCACTGGAAAAGAATAGTCAATTTTTGCTTAAAGACCAAAAAGACAGTGTGAAACGTGCTGTGCCAGCCTATTAATCAATCATTCCAATATGATCAAATTAGTAATGACACCACAGAACATCAGTAGAAAAATTAGACCAGAGGAAAGTGCTTTGACCTTATATTTTGCAGTTTAAGAACAGAGAAGAGCCTTTTAAACTTGGTCTTTGGAGGCTTTATTTAGTAAGAGCAGTTTCAGTAGAGTGGAGAAATTAGAAAGACGATGGGGGGGTGGGATCCAAGAGAAAACTGGGGTAATGGGAATATACAGCATTTTTAAGGAGAGGTAACCAGATCATTCTTGAAAACGGAAGGGAAGGAGCAAATAAAGAGAAAATGACTGAGGATGAGGGAAGGATGAGCTAGGAATGGGGAAATGATGGGGTCTTGGGGATGGGACAATGGGTTGGAAGTTGAGCATAAGAGGGACACCTCAGAATTGGAGACAGGTGATGGAGCAAAGGAAAAGTCTGCGGGATGGGGGTTAGGATTGAGGAGAGCTGTTAGAGAGGTGGTGTGAAAGCTCTGGTATCAAGTAGAGATACAGATGTACAGTTTTAGATGTTATCGCAGCATATTTTATGTTGTAAAATGTATCTGTATTTGAGTTTGTAGAAAGTCTACTATGGTTAACTATGATTATTTATATGCTACTTTGACTGCCAGTGTAATTCTCACCTCCTACTGGTCTCCTTTTGCTGTTACACAGGCGCTCGGTAAGGGGGTCTTACTCTTCCATAGGTCCCTTTTACTGTCTGATTTAATGATTGAGTTACGAGGCCAAAAATATCATTTGCTTGGTTGCCAACACTTGAGATTCAATTGCAAAGTCCCACCGTTTGCATTTGTTTTCTTCACTGTTGTTGGTTCATGCAAGGAAATCTATAATTCACTGAGTTGTTTATGCTCTCCTCCAAGCGAAGCAACATTTCTCATCTGAATATACCCAGAATGGAGTCATCTTTCTCTCTCTGACTCTGCAATTATAAAGCAAGCTATAGTGACTGTGTCCCAGATCCACGACGGGATTTAGGTGTTGCTTAATTTTCTGCACTGGTTGTGTGTTGGAATACATATACAGCTTAAAGTTTTGGATGGAATGTTTTTAAAGCTCTAAACAGAGATTGGCTCTCATTCACTATATTTGACTGAGCTTCTAACATCCTATCATCTTGAAAGGGAAAAGGCTTTTGGTTCTATGGGTATGTAGGTGTACAGCAAGTTTTGCCAGTATTTTTGCCCATGACACTATTTTTGCCTTTATAGCATGTAACCACTGAAATGCCCTTCCCTCGGACCCTAGAAGTACCTTTTACATTTAGATATTCAGCAGCAACTGTTGATTATTTAGACTCCTACACTAATCTTGAAACTCAATGGTAATTTTGCACAGAAGATGACGGTTCTGGAAAGAAATTTGAACTCTGCTGATTGAGATTTGAACTAAATGAGCAGGTTAAAATGTATAATTTCTATGAAGAGTAATTTAATCTAAACCAGGTAGGTGCATTGAAAATACCGCATATGATGGTAGCAGCTTAAGTTAGAGGTTTTCAGAGCCACTAGGGGGATTTAGCCATTCAACTCCCATTCATTTATATGGGCACTGTGTGCCTAAATCCCCTGCTCATCTTTGAAAATCTCAACCTAATTATAGAATAAAACATGATTTTACTCCCAAAAGACTACAAGTCCTGAAGAATGGCCATATACGTGATTATTTTGTAATTCAGTATGTACCTGATGGCTGCAGACATGAGAACTATACTTTTTAACCACTGGGTGAGTGAGAGCAGTAGTCTTCCTAGAAATGAAAAGCTTAATCTCTTCAATGAATATATTTGCTCCCAAAAATTAGCATTTGTTTTGATCACCAACATGGCCAGAGAATAATGATGGTGAATAACAGTAATGTCTGTAAACAGCAAAACTCTGTAACCCTCTGGATTTAATAGGACTTGAGTTGGTGCTCTCCTGTGAGCTATTATCTATTGACAACCATTACTTCCTAAATTGAAAAGCTCCTAAAATGGGCTAAAAGTGATTGAGGACTTATTATGAAGTGATTACATAGGAAGATATGGGCATAGGGTGCAATGATCGTTAGCTAATTGGACATCTAGGGTATTATTTAAGTGATTGGTGGTGATCAGTATGATTCTAGCCAACAAATATGTCAAAATAGCTGTATTTTTTTTCTGTTTGTTTCTGCATTATTATTATTTAAGTAAATCTGTTCTCCCTGGAAACTTACAGCTGGTTTTTGAATATTTTAGCTTTTGCCCATCTGAAAAATCTACTCTTTCATGCTTAAATAACTATTTGGAATGTGTTGTCTACCTTACAATGAAAACAGTAAGGCCATGTCTACACTACAAAGTCAACTTATGTTCTGTCAATGATGATCCACTGCTGTAATTAAACCACTTTTGCATGTCCACACAACGCTCCATATAATGGTAGATCGCGTCCACAGTTGGTGCTCTTGCATTGACAGAGAGGGTAGAGCACCGTGGGTACCTATTCCACTGTGCAACTCACCACCATCTGCCGCTGGGTGTTCTGGAAAGGGTTCACAGTGACTCATGGGAGCAGGCTCACCATCCCATCATGCAGTTTTCTCCGTCCCAGCATTCCATGGGCTTCTGACTATGTTTCACGCTGCTTTTCGACAGCTCCTGTAAACTGCGCATCCAGCATTTCTGTCTCACAGCTCGGATCCTACACTGCTGTCCAATATTGTGATGAGCATTATGCAGCTGATCCTGCAGTATTTCATGAGCTCCAAGTCTGAAAATGACTGCATGGTGTCTGCCCTGCTGTATGCCATGGAAAGAAACGATTCAAGATTGCTGCTGGCATTCACGGAGTAGCTGCACACAGTGGACTGTCAGTTCTGGGCGCAGGAAACAAGCACTGAGTGGTGGGATTGCATCATTATGGGATGGGATGACAAGCAGTGGCTTCAGAAATTTCAGGTGTGAAAAGCCACTTTCCTGTGTGTGGAGCTCGTCCCTGCCCTCCAGCACAAGGACACCAGAATGACAGCTGCTCTAACGGTGGAGAAGCGAGTTGGTATCCCTGTGTGAAAGCTGGCAACTCCAGACTGCTACCAATCAGTCGCGAATCAGTTTGGAGTTGGGAAGTCCACCGTGAGGGTTGTAGTGATGCAAGTGTGCAGGGCCATTAATCGCCTCCTGCTACAAAGGACTGTGACTCTGGGAAATGTATGGGAAATAGTGAATGGCTTTGGAGCAATGGGATTCCCGAACGGTGGTGGGGCAATAGATGACATGCATATCCCCATTTTGGCCCCAGACCACCTTGTGACAGATTGTCAACAGAAAGGGCTACTTTTCTATGGTCTTGTAAGTTTTTTTTGGTGGATCACCTGGTTTGTTTCACTGACCTCAATGTGGGGTGGTCAGGAAAGGTGCATGATGTACACATCTTCAGGAACACTGGCCTGTACAGAAAACTTCAAGCAGGGACTTTCTTTCCAGACCAGAAGATTCCAATTGAGGATGTGGAGATGCCAATAGTGATCCTTGGAGACCCGGCCAACCCCTTGCTCCCATGGATTATGAAACCTTACACTGGAAACCTTGACCGCAGCAAGGAGCGCTTCAACGACAGGCTCAGTAGGTGCAGAATGACTGTTGAATGAGCCTTTGGCTGATTAAAGGGTCGCTGGCGCTGCCTTTTTGGCAGGTTAGACCTCAATGAGGAAAATATTCCCACGGTCATAGCAATCTGCTGTGCTCTGCATAACATTTATGAAACTAAGGGGGAGAAGTTTCCACAGGAGTTGAGAGTTGAGGTAGACCGTCTGGCTGCTGATTTTGAGCAGCCAGATATGAGGGCTGTTAGAGGGGCTCAACAGGGCGCTATTTGAATCAGGGAGGCTTTAAAGGAGCATTTTGACAATGAACCCAAGTAATATGTCTGTCTGTGATGCATTTAGCCAGGCATTGTTTTCTTGCACTGTAGTACGAACCTTGTAATGACTCTGGTGTGTGTGTTAATTTTACAATGCTGATGCACTAATTGCCACTGTGTATGAATTTCAGCAGCAATCACCATTTGTAGGACACAAAGATTTCTTATCTTTCTATAAGTTCATTTTTATTCAGCAGTGATATGTTCTGCAAGGGACATGAAAATGAAAAGCACATATTCAAATGAGGCTCTCGCAGTTGGGTGTATGTCCAGCTGTCATTGTGATACACGTCCCTTGGGGGTGGAGTGCATGAGGTACTGAGATGGCCCAGGAACACGTGAGGAATGTGCGGGGAGGATTGTAGGGAGGATATGGAAGGCAATTCTGTATGGGCTGCAAGGGGAGACGAGCATGGATGTGTTCTGTCTGCAGTTCGGTCAGGGACCTTAGCATGTCTGTTTGGTCCTGGAGCAACTGTATCATCTACTCCTGCCCCTGCTTCCTCTCCTGGCTATCCATATGCAGTTTCTCATTGATAGCCTCTCTCCATGCTCTCTGCTTGCAATCAGAAGCATCAGAGGATTGCGGCACCTCCTGGAACATGTCTTCCTTACTCCTCCTGTTTCATCTCCTTATGTGATGGAGCTGCTCACCTGGTGTGCAGGAGGAGACCATCAAGGGCATATCTGTAGATGCTAAAGAAACAATAGACAGAGGCACTATTGTTAGTGCACTCACAGCCTTGATTAAAACAAGCTATAAACACCACTTTCTCGTTTCCCCTTGGCAGACACACAGCATAGTGGGAGCCCCAGCCATGGTCAGTTTAGCCCAGGGAGGGGAAGGGACAAGTTGGGACGAGGGGGAGGGTTTCCACAGGGGTATCACTACAAGCACCTTGGGCCATTATTCTGAGTACTGGCACCATTTTCCATAGACAGAGGTGATAGCAGCTGATATTTTGCTCATGAGGGTAAGTGAGGATGCAATTTGAAGCTTCTGCTTGTGTATGGCTACAGACCGGGTCTGTATACTGCTCGCCTATGTGCTGCTTTGTTGCCTGCAGAAATAATTGCTGATTGGCACAGCAAAGTTTCCTACAGCGGGGGAAGAAACAAGGCATCCCTCCCAAGAAACCTTCAGCAGAGGATTGTGGAGTACCTCCAGGAAAGTTTCCTAGAGATCTCTAAGGAGGATTCCTGGGACATCCCGGTGTGCATCAGCAAACTTTTCTGCAGGGCTCCCTCTGCCTGGCTGCACGGGGAACAAGAAACAGATACAAATGGTGCCTGTGTTTGGTTATTTCAATCCCTCTTCCAACCTAATTTAAAAAAGCACAGCTCTATCTCATGTCTCCCTGCAGTATCAAAGCACAATGAGTACTTACTGGAGCTCCCCACTCCTGCATCAGGCGTGCCAGAGCCAGAGTGCTGGGACTAGCTAGACCCCTGCGGAGTTGTTAAGAGGTCCTGGCTCGCCATGCCACCGGATATCCCTGTCGCATGTCCCCTATCCTCCTCCAACTCCACTTCCTCATCCATCACGTCATCCTCGGGGTTCACTCTGCTGGCCATTGTCTCCAGTCCCCTCCAAAGTATCTATGGGGCTCTTGGCCATGGAAGTGGGGTTGCCACAAAGGATGACAAGCAGCTCCTTGTAGGAGTGGCATGTCTTTGACAACACATCAGAGTGATGATTGGCCTCCCTTGCCTTCTGCTACGCCAGTCTCAGCTCCTTGATCTTGGCACAACACTGCTGTGTGTCCCTATCGTGCCCTTTCTCATCCATGCCACAAGCAATCTCCCCATGGGTATCAAAGTTTCTGCGGCTTGAGCGGAGCTGTGGTTGCACAGCCTCTTCTCCCCACAGACACAGCAGATCCGATAACTTCAGTGTACTCCAGACAGGAGCATGTCTGCTGCAGACAGCTGGCATGGTCAGCTGGGCAGATGTGACACGAGCGCTCCATGCCAAGCAAACAGGAAGAGGAATTTCAAAAATTCCTAGGGCTTTAAAGTAGGAAGGGCACATGCCTGTGTACCTGACTGCAGGGCAGCGGAATTCGAACTGGTGACCAGAGTGGTCACGATGGGCAATGTACGACACTTCCTGGAGGCCACTTAGAGTGACATAAGCAACCCAGTGTCTACACTGACACTGCGTTGCTCTAATTACTCTATAAGCGCTACGCCTCTCGTTGAGGTGGTTTTATTATGTCAATGTAGCAGAGCATTAAATCGGCAGGAGGAGCATTGTAGTGTGTACACATCCACAGTCAGGTCGACGTACACTGCCTTATATTGACTTAACTATATAGTATAGACAAGGCCTAAGTAAACCCAGGCAATCAGACTAAAGAATTCCATTTGTCTGTCTGTAATCAGCTGGAACAAAATGAACACTTCCAAGCCACAGCCAATATTAGTTTAGTTATAGATGGAGCTTTAAAAGGTTTAGTATTTGGGTATAGAATAGGGTTGCCAACTTTCTAATTGCACAAAACTGAACACCCTAGCCCCTCCCCTTCCCTGAGGCCCCACCCCCCACTCACTACATTTCCCCCTCCCTCAGTGGCTCACTCTCCCCCACCCTCACTCACTTTCACTGGGCTGGGGCAGGGGGATAGAGTGCGGGAGGGGATGAGGGCTCTAACTGCAGGTTTGGGCTCCGGGCTGGGCCAGGGAGTTGGGGTGTGGGAAGGGCTGAGGGCTCTGGCTGTGGGGGTGTGCTTTAGGGTGGCACTGGGGATGACGGGTTTGGGGTACACGAGGGGGCTCCAGGCTGGGGGGTGGCTCAGGGCTGGGGCAGTGGGTTGGGGCTCAGGGTTGGGGCACGTGCTTACCTTGGGTGGCTCCCGGTCAGTGGCACAGTAGGGCTAAGGCAGGCTCCCTGTCCTGGATCAGGTCCAGCTCCTAAGCAGGGGGCCAGGAGGCTCCATGTGCTGCTCTCTCGCCCATATGCACCGCCCCCCCACCCCCCAGCTCCCATTGGCCATGGTTCCCAGCCAATGGGAGTGCAGAGCCAGTGCTTGGGGCGGGGGCAGCACGTGGAGCCCCGTAGTTTTTCCCCCCCTAGGAGCCAGACCTGCTGGCTGCTTCCGGGACATAGCGCGATGCCAGGACTGGTAGGGACCAGCCTGCCTTAGCCCTGCAGCACCGCCAACCAGACTTTTAACAGCCCGGTTGGCGGTGCTGACCAGAGCCGCCAGGATCCCTTTTCGACCAGGCATTCCGGTGAAAAACCAGACACCTGGCAACCCTACTTTAGAAGATATGGGGGGCCTGCATTCCCCTAATCCACCTAAGGTTTTATTATCTGAGGGCAGCTGGGTGGCCCAATCCCACGTTGGAGCCTCTGATGTCTACAGGAGTTAAAATGCCTTGGCATTCCAATTACCCCCACAATGTCAATGTTTTTTAGATGTGGCCTAAACATGCCTGCTTCATACTTCTGTCCCTAGTTTTTGCCCCAACCACTCTCTCAGTTTAATTAGGCAACCAAATGGGCCACTTATCCCCTCCAGAGCTTCTTTCCTGGTTCCTGGCATTCTGCCTTATACCATTGTTTGTGGGGCTCCTCCAGAGGGGAGTGTATTTCAGCATTGCACCCAATTTAAATTCATATCTAAATGGCATGATTGACCCCTTTTTAAAGCATCCATTACATATAAGTTGAAGTAACTTCATTTGGTTTTAGGTGTTGTTTCTTTCTCTCTCTCCTTCTCTCAAAATGTCGGGCACACACTAAGCAGACAGGACTGATTCATTGAAAGTCAAGGAATGTCACTTTCCAGACAGCATTTTTGATTTCCTAAGTGTCCAGAGCAGTGTGTTAAAGGTCTTTTTGTGATTCCTTGGTGTAACAGTGCGTGGTGATAGTAGTCACCTTTTATCATCTTCATATAGTTTCTTTTTCATTAATTGCTGTAACAAATCCATTTGCAAAACCTCTGGGGTGGCTTGTTGACTTTTTACATGAAAGAAAGGTGGCCTTTTTGACCAAGTCTAAAACAATCCAATTCCACAGAATTTGCAGTATCATTAATGTCCCAGCCTATTCTGTACTTGTGATAAGAGTATGTTCTGTAATTGTGTGCGTTAGGTAAATAGGTCACTAGATAAGATTGATAACCGCGTCAGCAAAGAAATGTTTTCAACTAGCACTGGAGAAGAAAACTGAGCAATTTCTTTGGCTAGAAATTACACTGGTGTTATTCACATTGCTATAGTTAGAGATTTGTCAGGGTTTCCATTACGAATCCTTATTTTTCAGAGGACTTGTACTCCACTGCAAAAAATTCTCTACTCCAGGCTGAAGCTTAGGGACAAATTATGGCCACTCCCGCCTGGGTGTGCTAGAGTAGAGAACTAATGCAAGGAGCCTTTTCTCTCTCAGTTCACCCTCTCAAGGGGCAGTCATAATTTAACTGCCACTCTGAGGAGAGCAGGAAAAGGAAGGTGGCTGTTGTATTGCCAGAGCACTAGCAGCTCCAGAGGGGGCGGGTTGGGCAGACAGACTGCTCTGGCAAGGAGCGCTACCAATGACTTCTGAAGCAAGTAGGATGGTGTTTGTACCTCCCCCCTACAAGGTATTATTATGCCTTAGGCCGACTTAAAAGTCCCAAATGCAAGTAAATATTTAGGACATAGTTTTTCCTTTTGATGCACACAGTATACTCTGCACAGGAAACCTGAGAAAGTCCAGTGTATGTGCTGATCAGTTCGAGTCAGTACGGTTGCAACCATAATACCAGCAAATGCGTGTTTAGTTTAAAAAAAATCTGTACTTTCAAAGGTAGATTTAAAAGAGTAAATTGGATTCGTTACTAGTTTAATGCATTAAGGGAAATTAAGTGATTTGTGTGTATATTCACATTCAGGTCCAAATGCAAAACATGGCACTCATTAAAGGGAATGAATCTACCAAGTACAGAGAAGTTCTACTTTACACTCCAGTATCGTTATATCCCATGGGACACTTTATAATATAAGCCCCTTCTTGCAGTATGCTGAAGCCTCCTGTTTGGTGTTGAGTGCTCACAACCCATTGAAATCTGTGGAAATTGATGGCATTCATAGAATTAGGTAGAAGTTTTTGGAAAAATCCAGTCAATATGAAATAATTTTTCTTCTCATCCAGCCAGCTCTACTAATAAGGCAGCGAGCTTTACTGGTGAATAATCTTTATAAATATTTTCTAATTTTTTTCTCTTAAAGATATGTAATATCTATATCAGAGAGCGAGAAAGTTGACATTGGCATGGATTTGGGAAGCCATAACTGGCAAAGCACTGAAAAGGGTTATTTAGATCATTCCAAATATCTGGCAGAGCATGTGAACAGATTATTTGACTGGTAAAACTGGGTCCCTTCAACATCGAGCCAGTGCTTGTCAGCAGTGGGCAAGCGTCTTTGCAGGTTAGTAC
Organism: Terrapene triunguis; assembly: GCF_002925995.2. Classification (NCBI taxonomy): domain Eukaryota; kingdom Metazoa; phylum Chordata; order Testudines; family Emydidae; genus Terrapene; species Terrapene triunguis. Next base: position 7,907,206 of record NW_020665302.1, read on the forward strand.
TTCAGTATTACTTAGAATTAAAGGACCTTTACAGTGTCATGGCATTAGAGTGAGAGCTTTAAAAGAGAAACAATTTTTCATTCAATATTTTTCTTAGAATCGACTTTTCCCTATCTCTTCCCCATGTAATACTTTTCCAGATTCCGCACACTGTAGTGAGAGAACCACCAATTCAGGAATTACAGTAGTCCTGTGAGTAGCTGCTTCGATGCAGACAGAATGCACAGAGAGAGAATGGGGGAATGTGGCTGTGAAGTCCACACTTTTAGCTACTCCAGTTACCCAAAGTTGCTCCCATCAGCCGTTGTGCATTTCAAATGTAAAAATTACTTGGGAATCAAGATGGTGTAATATATTCAGTTACACAAGAATTGTCTGCAGAGTTGCAGCTGCAATGTTCACGTAATACATGCAAACCAGAGTCAAACCACAAAGCTTTATACTCTTAAAAAAAAGGGGGATTTCGTGTGTAGAGCTGCCATTGCTAACCCTGATGGGCTGCAAGATATTGCACCTTAAAACTGTCACAGGGCCAGGACCGCGGTGAAAGTAACTTAAAGGACTTACCGGTACTCCGGAGTCCTTGGGGGGGGGGGGCCCTCAACCGGAAGAGGCGGGTGCTTTAAATGAGGATTTAAAGGGCCCGGGGCTGTGGTAGCAGCAGCTGGGAGCCCCGGGCCCTTTAAATCACCCCTGGAGCTACCAGCTGCAGAGAGGGTGATTTAAAGGGCCCGGGGCTCCAGCTGCTGCTACCGCAGCATAGCCCCGAGCACTTTAAATCACCATTGGAAGGGGCCCTGGCCTCTGGCGGAGCTTTAAAGGGCCCAGGGCTCTGCTGCACTAGCGGCAGCCGGGAGCCCCGGGCCCTTTAAATCACCACCAGAGCCCCACCCCCGCTACCCCAGGGCTCCAGCAGCGGGGCTTGGGTGGCAATTTTAAAGGGCCCCAGAGGGTAGCAGCAGTGGGAGCCCCAAGCCCTTTAAATCGCCAACCGAGCAGCCCCGGGGTAACAGCGGCAGCTGGGGGCTCGGCCGGTGATTTAAAGGGCTCCGGCTGCCGCAGCCCCGGATCCTTTAAATAGCCACCGGCGCCCCGCCGCCGCCTCCCCAGGTCTCCTGGGACGATTTAAAGGGCCCGGGGTGGTAGCTGCAGCAGGCACCCCAAGCCCCATATATCGCCGCCCGAGCCCCGCCGCCGCTTCCCCGGGGCTCTGGCAGCAGGGCTCTGGCGGCAATTTAAAGGGCCCAGGGCTCCAGCCGCTGCTGGGAGCCCCAGGCCCTTTAAATTGCTGCCAGGGGAAGCTGATCCACCCTGGTACCAGCTTACTTTCACCTCTGGCCAGGACTAAATAAATTATCTGAGAACAATGTAATTTTTAAGGCAAATTCCTCATTTTGAGGAAAGTAGTAAACATTTCTCTGGTGGGTTGCTGTTGTGGTGCTTTGTTTTGTTTTCTAAAATGGCAGTTGTTTGTACGTGCTCAGAAGTTTGGAACCTTAGAAGTACTCCAAAGCAGGAGAAAGAGGTAGACAAAGTGCAGGTGAGACTGTCAGCGATTTGATACACTGCAAAGCCATTTGATAAATTGCATGTATCACCTGGCTATCACCAAAACATATGAGAGATATTAGTTACAGATAATGTAAAACAAAAGAGCAGTTGCAAGCGTGATTACACTGTGATTACAATTTCAGAGTTCATAGTGTCTCATCATAAGAGATATTTCATTGCTTACTATGTAAATGAAAGTGTACGGCATCTTGTGCCCCTCAGAGACATGGCTGGCTATACATCAAGAAATGTTGAAAGACTTTCATAGCCTTAGTGCACACTGCTTCCATTGCAGAGCTTTTTGTATAATTAAAATGGGTATATGAGTATGCCCAATTTAAGTTTTCATGGAGAATTCCGGTGGTTAACATAGCTGGGTTTTACTGATATTTTGCCTCTGCTCATTTTCTTTTATTTTTAGTATATACAATTTTAAACTGTTCTAATTTTTTCTTTGATGTTAAGCAGAGAAATTTTATTTTTTTCTCCTTCTTTTAAGAACATGCAAAAAAGTAGTTGTTCTACTCAGAGACAGAAAAGTAACTTGTGGAAGTTAGGCCACTAATCTTTCTCACAAGCTTCATAACCATAACACGTGTGTATGAACGCTTGACATGTTAATCATCAAGTAAGTTAACATCCATTCACGTTATTCATGTGAGGTGGCATCTTAGCCTTACTTTTTTTCAAGAAAGCTGGTGTGACCCATTGGCACTTTCTACATTCCCCAAGGTCACATACAGCAACAAGCCACTGAGAACTTGTAATGTACTAGCAAGTGTTTATGTATGGCATTGACCTCCAGTAAATGGAATCTGACTTGCTCAATGTTTCTGATTATTTTGTCTTCTATTACCATAAATTATATTTGTAAACAAAATAACTTCATTTTTTAAAAAGTTGCAATTGAAAATGTGTTTAAAGGGCTTCAAGTAGCACCCCAAACTAGTTACATTTTCTTAACAAAAATTTGACATTTTCTAAAATACCCCAAACGTTAGAATGTCAGGAACTAAACAGAAATGTGATCTAACCATTTGCCCAAAGCCATTGACAATTCTTTATCATTCACTATTACCCACCCAACTTACACAGCCTGCCCAACCTTAACTTTGCTCCCTTGTTCGCATTGTATTGGTGATCTATTGTTGGATGCATGGTGCTGGTTTTATATATTGTTTATTAAAAGTGCAATATTGTCTTAGGGAACATAGTGAAAGCGGTAAATAGGAAGATGGATAGTTTGGCTGTATGGTTGGGGGAGAACGTTTTGGAAATGTAGTGAAAGATGTGACAGGATTTAGCAATTATGTGGATTTGACATCAAAGGAAAGAGAGGAGTCTAAGGTAACGCTAAGTCTGGGAGCTTAGGTGATAGAAAATATAATGATATTGTCAAAAGTGACAGAAGATGGTTTGAGAGGAAAGATAAGTTCAGTTTTAGACACAGTTTGCCAAATTGAGAGCTGTGTCTAAGTTAGAGTAACATTTTTTTTTTTTTTTTCCTGGCCCCCTCAATGTATGTATTCCATCAAATTGGACTCTCCAGACTTCTGTTAGACTACTAATTACTACTTGGATTTATTAAGGCTCTGTCTACAATACAGGTGCTACAGCAGCAGAGCTTCAGCGCTGCAGCTGTACCACTGTCGTGCAGACATTTCCTACAGTGATGGAAGGGGGTTTTCCATTGCTGTACTTAATCCACCTCTCTGAGACACACTGGAAGAATTTCTCCATCAACATACTGGTGTGTCCGCTGGGAGTTAGGTCAGCTTAACTAAAACTATGTCTACACTGGCAACCAAATGACAAAACTTTTGTCTTTCAGGGGTGTTTTTTTTTTTTTTTTTTTAACACCTCTGAAAGACAAAATTTTTGCCGACAGCTCTTTGTCAGCAGGAGCGCTCTCCTGCTGACAATTCTAACACCACTCGTTGGGGGTGGACGTTTTTTGTCGGCAGGAGAGCTGACAAACAGCGGCTACACTGCGTGCCTTTTAGCGATGTGGCTGTAGTGGCACGGCCCTGTCGCTAAAAGTTGCGTAGTGTAGACATAGCCTATGACACTCAGGGGTGTAAAAAACTCACACCCTTGAGTGACATTGCAATGTCAACCTAAATTTTAAATGTAGACATGGCCTAATGTAGACTCCTTGCCCCTTAACAATGTTTAACTTATTACATAAAAACCTTGAGTTAAAGAAGAATTATTTAGATCTGAAAGTCAAGCACTTAAAGGTTAAGAACTGCCAGATTTCCAGTTTCCCTTGCAACCTTAATTCTGTCCCTTATGCACCCATTCTGAGCACTGAATGAGCCTGAGGTCTTATGAAAAATAGTATGTGATCTGGAGGATATATAACAAATTTTAGTTTAGCAACTAGTTAAATGATTACCCATACCACCTTTCTTAGGGTTCTTTTAATTTTGATTGCTTAACTAAAGGAAAACACTTGAGTTTAATTTAGTTTTATAGTGTTTTATTAACAATCTTTAACAATAGCAACTAATAATATAGGAAGACAAAAATAGTATTGGACTATGATTTGGCTAACATAAACTAGAAAAATTATTATAACCATTCCAGTTTTCAGAATCAAATCACACAATCAGAATAGAATATTAAAACTTATACTCAATTACTATCTTGGAAAGGTGATTTTGTTTAGATTTTTGACTGAGCCCCTCAGAATAGGGCCTCACTTGTGCCAACTGGTTGTCAGCTCCAATGCTGCCAACACAATCAGAGGAAAAACAATTCAAAACTTACAAGAAAATTTGGTCAACTACTTACATGCCAGTTCACCAAGATCTCCTTCCAATGGATCTATAGTAGTTAGCCCTTGCTACCTATTTCCCAGTGTCTCATAAGCCCAAGATCTGACTAACACTCCTATCTAACTTAAATGCCTACATTTATGCCAGACTGTACAAATTGAGTGCAGTTCAAAAAGCTTGCGCACTTGTCTCATTTTATGTCTGTATACACCTAGAACTTGAAAGGCTGTATGAAATTATTAACTATGGTGAACACATGTACAGTGGTCTACAATCTTAGTTAACAACAGTAATTTGTTCAGTTTTAAAGCTACATTACAACAATCTTGATAGGAACATGTTACAAAACAAAGACTTTCACTGTAACACTGACAATCTTTAAAACACACACACAGGCATGTACACATCCTTACTAATTAGGTACAGTTTCAGGAAGTGGTCAGTTGACTGATTTGAGAGGTCACCTAAGAGAAAGTCTGTGTTACTTATTACTGGATCATTGTTCAGGTGTCAGTTTTCAGCTCAGTTATCATTCACAGCTAGAGTTGATGCCGCAAACACAGGTGGTGTGAAGGACGGACATAACTATAGTCTTTTTGCCGGTGCACAAGCGGGCAACCTAAATTGCTGGAAAATAGAAAGACAGTTAAAGATGCTTATCGAAGGTAGGTACTTGATGTCACCAAAAGGACTCCCACGTAGCCGGCCCAGGACCTCAATCTTCTCTCTTCCAGGTGTCTTCGCTTTCAAAAACCAAAAGTGCTGAAGGAGACAGGTCATTTTATCCTATTTCTCCTGGGTGGTTCAACTTAGTTCCTCTTTTTGGAGGTGCTGGTGGGGTGACCCATACTTCTCATGAAGATTCAAAATATCCAACTAAAATGAGAGTTGTCCTCTCTCACTATCCAGTCAGGGAACGTGACGTCAGCTTTTGAGTTCTTACAACTGGACTGACGTTTTCCAATCTCTTTTTATGCAACACATTTTCTCACATGCACCAGCTTGTATAAGACAAGTTAGGTCATAACTGTTGGTACAACCATCTCGGGATGTACATTAAACACTGTCTGGTTTGCTCCAGACAGCCATTTACCTCCACAAGTCGCTTTCCATTGCTACGCTACGCTGATGAATTGCAGTTCATTCCTTAACCAAGTTTGTGGTTATGCTTGCTCAAGTTGTAGTTTCTCCATCAACGCTTTGCTGGCTTCTGAAATGTTCAGGTTCATATAACTTCTACAAAGTCCCTATGTATTTTCTGAGTGCTCTTTAAACTTATTTTAACAGTACATTATACAAAGAAAAGTCACTTCAAGATCTGTTATTCACCAGCAGACTGGAACAACTGTATAAATCCATCCATTTCTGTTCTCCTTGTTTTAACAAGGGACCTTGGTGGTATGTATGGCTGAGATGAGCCTATGCAATTTTAACCAAACAGTTACATCTCTGATTATTCCATTTTGTGGTCAAGTGTCCTTATAAACACATTATTTGCTTTTAGTTCCTTTTATTTACTGCCTCTATTAGCACAGGTGTATTTTACTAACTTGATAGCGTAAACATGCTTGATTGCAAGTATAACCTTATTTCTTCACTTTATTACTTAAAATAAAAGAAATCAGTATGAATGCAACCCCTGTCATTAAAGTTTATAATATTTTGCCCAAAGCTGCATCATTTATAGTTGACTTTCCTTTTATATCAGTTTTAACTATAATATTATATTCCATCAAATTCCCTCTTTTACTACTATATTTGGCACATCATATAATATCTGAATGTTTGATATTAATGTAATTTTTAATTCATTCACTTATTCACAGACAGGGGTAAAGGGGAAGTCTCTTTAGCTGCACCAGCAGTATGTTCTTGCAAAAGGCTGCAGCAACTCTGAAGTTGCTCAGATTATTGAAGAAAACTAGCTGTGAGACTTTGGGCTTTTATTTTCTTAGCCCTCTGTTCTGTCTTTCTAAAAGGCCTTGATGCCTGGGCAATTCTTAAATAGTAATAAATCATAATTCGGGGGCATCCATTACTACAGATAAGAACATATACTGGGTGAGACCAAAGGTCCATCTAGCCCAGTATACTGTCTTCCGACAGTGGTCAATGCCAGATGCCCCAGAGGGAATGAAGAGAACAGGTAATCATCAAATGATCCATCCCCTGTCGCCCATTCCTAGCTTCTGGCATAGGCTAGGGATACCATCCGTGCCCATCCTGGCTAATAGCCATTGATGGACCCATCCTCCATGAATTTATCTAGTTATTTTTTGAGCCCTGTTATAGATCATGTAATTAAAGACTGTATCATCACACATACACACAAGACAGCAGGATTAAGGTTGCAGCCATAAATTTGGCATTTCCTACCATTTGAGGAACCTAAATAACTTTATTTCAATGTAGTTTATTCATATGTAACTTCCTAGGTTGGTGGGTTTTTTAAAAAGGAAAAAGATAAAAATTTCTATTATGTACAACTATAACAACCCGCCCACAAAGATGATGATGATAATACTGATAACTAGCTAAGATTATTGAGCTCAAGTGATAGAGGCCTTTGTTTTTTGAAGCAGAATTTGAGTTCTATTTCTCATGGTCCATATGTGAGATTTAACTGGCAGCTGTGGTGTGCATTGTTTCTGGTTATGTATACACTACAAATTCTCACTGTTTCTAGCAATTGTAGAAGAGGAGTGTCAACCCCTGAATGGTGACATAGCTAGATTTATTATGATTTAGTCCCAATACTCAGCACTTTTCATATTCATAGCTTTGTACAAGCATTAACTAATCCTCACAACCTTAAGATGGATAAGCAAATGTTATCCCCATTTTACACATGAGGAAACGGAATCAGAGAGTGAAGTGTCTTTCCCAAAGCCATACGATGAGTTAGTGACAAGTCTGGGATTAGAATTCATGATTTCCTGATTCCCAGCTCTTGCTTATTTGTCCAGACCATGTTGCTTTCTGCTTTAGAAACTTAGAGGTGGCAATAACATTTACAAAATATAAATCACAATTGTAGAGACCTAGAATAGAAATAAGTCGTGCTAAAAAAATAATAATCTTAGAATAGGCCATTGTTCTCATTTGGTTAAAAATGGTTACTTTCCTTTGAACACAAATATTAGACTTTAGGTGGTATTCCTGACTTGAGCCTAACTACTTGAATAGGAGATGCTCCATAAAATAAAAGGTTTATGATCAGTAAATTAGTTTGACATCTCTCCGGAACAACAGCTATCCAGTTGAGTCCACACAATCTCCATGCTATTAAAATCAGAACAATCTAATCAATTTCAGAAGTTCAATTTCTATTCCTAAAGGCTGCTTCCATAATGAATTAAGGGAAGCATATCAAATGTAATAATACATTGTTATTAAGGTCTTAGTAAACTTGCCAAATGTCAAACTGCTGGAACAGTTATGGTGCATTATACTTGTGTGATTACAGTTTGAATTGTCAATATTGCGAATTGCATTGCTCACTTAGGTTTGGGAATTGATCTGGAATATCACGCCCGAGGCAGGAAAAAAGCACATTACAAAGGTGACGCTTTGTGATGAGTTTTCAAAACATTTGATTTTTAATGGGTTTAGTGTCTGCTTCTCCTAAGCAGTGCATTAAAAATGCTCTCTAGGATACATGGTAAAAGGAACAGACTGCTCCACCTATTGGCAACACCTCCTGCTCTGCTGGCTGCAGGTGGGAGCTAGAATGACATTTGCTACCATCGCTGGGAGAATTTTGTCAAATGGTAACTTTTGGGAAAGAATGGGAACTGTGTTAGAACAGTTCTTTGATATTTTTAGCAAGTGTAATAATAACACTTGCTTAGAACATAAGAACGGCCGTACCGGGTCAGACCAAAGGTCCATCTAGCCCAGTATCCTGTCTACCGACAGTGGCCAATGCCAGGTGCCCCAGAGGGAGTGAACCTAACAGGCAATGATCAAGTGATCTCTCTCCTGCCATCCATCTCCACCCTCTGACAAACAGAGGCTAGGGACACCATTCCTTACCCATCCTGGCTAATAGCCATTTATGGACTTAACCACCATGAATTTATCCAGTTCTCTTTTAAACGCTGTTATAGTCCTAGCTTTCACAACCTCCTCAGGTAAGGAGTTCCACAAGTTGACTGTGCGCTGCGTGAAGAAGAACTTCCTTGTATTTGTTTTAAACCTGCTGCCTATTAATTTCATTTGGTGACCCCTAGTTCTTGTATTATGGGAATAAGTAAATAACTTTTCCTTATCCACTTTCTCCACATCACTCATGATTTTATATACCTCTATCATGTCCCCCCTTAGTCTCCTCTTTTCCAAGCTGAAGAGTCCTAGCCTCTTTAATCTCTCCTCATATGGGACCCGTTCCAAACCCCTAATCATTTTAGTTGCCCTTTTCTGAACCTTTTCTAGTGCCAATATATCTTTTTTTGAGATGAAGAGACCACATCTGTACACAGTATTCGAGATGTGGGCGTACCATCAATTTATATAAGGGCAATAATATATTCTCAGTCTTATTCTCTATCCCCTTTTTAATGATCCCTAACATCCTGTTTGATTTTTGACCACCTTTGCACACTGCGCGGACATCTTCAGAGAACTATCCACGATGACTCCAAGATCTTTTTCCTGACTCGTTGTAGCTAAATTAGCCCCCATCATATTGTATGTATAGTTGGGGTTATTTTTTCCAATGTGCATTACTTTACATTTATCCACATTAAATTTCACTTGTCATTTTGTTGCCCAATCACTTAGTTTTGTGAGAACTTTTTGAAGTTCTTCACAGTCTGCTTTGGTCTTAACTATCTTGAACAGTTTAGTATCATCTGCAAACTTTGCCACCTCACTCTTTACCCCTTTCTCCAGATCATTTATAAATAAATTGAATAGGATTGGTCCGAGGACTGACCCTTGGGGAACACCACTAGTTACCCCTCTCCATTCTGAGAATTTACCATTAATTCCTACCCTTTGTTCCCGGTCTTTTAACCAGTTCTCAATCCATGAAAGGACATTCCCTTTTATCCCATGACAGCTTAATTTACGTAAGAGCCTTTGGTGAGGGACCTTGTCAAAGGCTTTCTGGAAATCTAAGTACACTATGTCCACTGGATCCCCCTTGTCCACATGTTTGTTGACCCCTTCAAAGAACTCTAATAGATTAGTAAGACACGATTTCCCTTTACAGAAACCATGTTGACTATTGCTCAACAGTTTATGTTTTTCTATGTGTCTGACAATTTTATTCTTAACTATTGTTTCGACTAATTTGCCCGGTACCGACGTTAGACTTAACGGTCTGTAATTGCCAGGATCACCTCTAGAGCCCTTTTTAAATATTGGCGTTACATTAGCTAACTTCCAGTCATTGGGTACAGAAGCCGATTTAAAGGACAGGTTACAAATCTTAGTTAATAGTTCTGCAACTTCACATTTGAGTTCTTTCAGAACTCTTGGGTGAATGCCATCTGGTCCCGGTGACTTGTTAATGTTAAGTTTATCAATTAATTCCAAAACCTCCTCTAGTGACACCTCAATCTGTGACAGTTCCTCAGATTTGTCACCTACAAAAGCCGGCTCAGGTTTTGGGAATCTCCCTAACATCCTCAGCCGTGAAGACTGAAGCAAAGAATCCATTTAGTTTCTCCGCAATGACTTTATCATCTTTAAGCGCTCCTTTTGTATCTCGATCATCAATGGGCCCCACTGATTGTTTAGCAGGCTTCCTGCTTCTGATATACTTAAAAAACATTTTGTTATTACCTTTGGAGTTTTTGGCTAGCCGTTCTTAAAACTCCTCTTTGGCTTCTCTTATTACATTCTTGCACTTAATTTGGCAGCGTTTATGCTCCTTTCTATTTGCCTCACTAGGATTTGACTTCCACTTTTTAAAGGAAGTCTTTTTATCTCTCACTGCTTCTTTTACATGGTTGTTAAGCCATGTTGGCTCTTTTTTAGTTCTTTTACTGTGTTTCTTAATTTGGGGTATACATTGAAGTTGGGCCTCTATTATGGTGTCTTTAAAAAGCGCCCATGCAGCTTGCAGGGATTTCACTTTAGTCACTGTACTTTTTAACTTCTGTTTAACTAACCCCCGCATTTTTGCATAGTTCCCCCTTATGAAATTAAATGCCACAGTGTTGGGCTGTTGAGATGTTCTTCCCACCACAGGGATGTTGAATGCTATTGTATTATGGTCACTATTTCCAAGCGGTCCTGTTATAGTTACCTCTTGGACCAGCTCCTGCGCTCCACTCAGGACTAATTCTAGAGTTGCCTCTCCCCTTGTGGGTTCCCGTACCAGCTGCTCCATGAAGCAGTCATTTAAAGTATCGAGAAATTTTATCTCTGCATTTCGTCCTGAAGTGAAATGTTCCCAGTCAATATGGGGATAATTGAAATCCCCCACTATTATTGGGTTCTTAATTTTGATAGCCTCTCTAATTTCCCTTAGCATTTCATCATCACTATCACTGTCCTGGTCAGGTGGTCTATAATAGATCCCTAATGTTATATTCTTATTAGAGCATGAAATTTCTATCCATAGAGATTCTATGGAACATGTGGATTCACTTAAGATTTTTACTTCATTTGATTCTACATTTTCTTTCACATATGGTGCCACTTCCCCCCCCCCACCCCCGCACGACCTGTTCTGTTCTTCCGATATATTTTGTATCCCGGAATGATTGTGTCCCATTGATTGCTCTCGGTCCACCAGGTTTCTGTGATGCCTATTATATCAATATCCCCCTTTATCACGAGGCACTCTAGTTCACCCATCTTATTATTTAGACTTCTAGCATTTGTGTACAAGCACTTTAAAAACTTGTCACTGTTTATTTGTCTGCCCTTTTCTGATGTGTTAGATTCTTTTTTATGTGAATGTTTATCATCTGATCTGGCCCTTACATTATCCTCCTCCATCCTCTGCTCCTGACTATAACCTGGAGATTCTCTATCATTAGACTCTCCCCTAAGAGAAGTCTCTGTCCGATCCACATGCTCCTCTGCAGCAGTCGGCTTTCCCCCATCTCCTAGTTTAAAAACTGCTCTACAACCTTTTTAATGTTTCGTGCCAGCAGTCTGGTTCCACTTTGGTTTAGGTGGAGCCCATCTCTCCTGTATAGGCTTCCCCCATCCCAAAAGTTTCCCCAGTTCCTAATGAATGTAAACCCCTCCTCTCTACACCATTTTCTCATCCATGCATTGAGACTCTGAAGCTCTGCCTGCCTACCTGGCCCTACGCGTGGAACTGGGAGCATTTCTGAGAATGCCACCATAGAGGTCCTGGATTTCAGTCTCTTCCCTAGCAGCCTAAATTTGGCCTCCAGGACATCTCTCCTACCCTTCCCTATGTCATTGGTACCTACATGTACCACGACCACCGGCTCCTCCCCAGCACTACACATAAGTCTGTCTAGATGCCTCGAGAGATCCGCAACCTTCGCACCAGGCAGGCAAGTCACCATGCGGTTCTCCCGGTCATCACAAACCCAGCTATCTAAGTTTCTAATGATCGAATCTCCCATTACTAACACCTGCCTTTTCCTAGCAACTGGAGTTCCCTCCCCCGGAGAGGCAACCTCAGTGCGAGAGGATACCCCAACACCATCTGGAAGGAGGGTCCCAACTATGGGAAGGTTTCCCTCTGCTCCCATTGACTGCTCTGCTTCCCTGGGCCTTTCATCCTCCTCAACAGCACAGGGGCTGTCTGACCGGAGGTGGGACAATTCTACAGTGTCCCGGAAAGCCTCATCAACATACCTCTCTGCCTCCCTTAGCTCCTCCAGTTCCGCTACCCTGGCCTCCAAAGTACGTGGTCTCTGAGGGCCAGGAGCTCCTTGCACCGAATGCACACATACACCACCCGCCCACAGGGCAGGTAATCATACATGCTGCACTCAGTGCAATAAACTGGATAGCCCCCACTCTGCAGCTGGGCTTCTGCCTGCATTGTCTCCTAGTTAATGAAAGGGTTGTTTAAGCAAAAGGTTTTGAATGTAGTTTGGTTTATAGGTTTTAAGGGGAATAAAGGGACCCCCGCTCCCTTCCCATTCCCCTTCCAAACTCCCTTGCGAAACTCCCTGTTAGCAGCCCCTGTTTGTAAAAGCTCCCTGGTCGCTTGTGCACTGCTTTATAAAGCCCTGGCCTATGTGAATGCCCCGCCCACTGATTAAGGCTCAGCCAATTACCAGAGGCTTCTAGCTTTCAGACCTTCCTTTGAAGCTCACAGCTTCCAACTGCCAGCCACAGCACACGGTCCTTCAAACAAACAAACAAACAAACAGACTTATCCAAAATAAGTCTCAGAACTAAAATGATTTAATAAAGCTTGCCTGGTTTGTTATAAATTTAAAGCTCTGAGCATGTTTATCAAAAAGTTCATGAAGGTTTCTGAACCTTCAGAGCAAATCTGAGCTAGTTCATGATTTTGCATCAAATCTTTCGTGATTTCTCATGGTTTTGCAATGAAATGAGATGAATATCTAGTATTTCAGCTGACTTCCAGTGCAACTTGTGGGTTCAAACCTGAAGCTTGTGTATAAAAACAAACATGCAGAGCTATCTCATAGAGAATCGTTCCACAAAAACTTTTGCATGCTTTCTGGTAAATCAGTGAGTTTCACACAGTCTTAGTTACCACAACAAACCAGCAGGTTATTTCTTCTGAAGATTTTAATTGTTTGCTGTTCAAATGTTCACATTGCTTCATTAAACCATATCCACCCCAAACTCAAGTAACAGGATTTGGATGGGATGGAATGGGGCAGATAGGCCTCACACTGACAATGAGAGGGTTAAGGAAAGCCTGTGGACCAAGTTGGTCCTGCCACACTCAGCTGCAGCAAACATCAGGTATGGAAAGGGGAACTACAAGATGGAGACTGAGCCCAGTTCAGGGCTGACCCAGAAGAACAGCAATACTCTGCTTCTCTTGATGGGAGAGAAGCCTGGTTACAGGTCTCGGACTCGGCTAACTTGCTGGCCAGATAAGTCCCTGCTAGAAGGAACAACCAGACTCTGGGGGATCAATGGAAGCATGGACTGTTTGGAGACAAGCCTTGAATAGAAGGGTCCCACTGGAGGTTTTGAGTTGTGTTTTGTTTGGTTCCTGACTTCCTTTGTACCGTAACGCTCCAGAAAGGGGTAGGATTGAAGTGAACCTTGGCCAGTGGATAAAAGATTGCTACCTCACAGACAATGGTGAAGACCCATAACTGGGTGAGTCATGCTCTGATGGGCCACAAGATGGCACCACAGAGGCAACCTGATCACATGGGAGTTTGTGTTTTATAACACTCCTGTTATTTCTAAACTGGTAGCCGATAGCTCAACTGTATTTATTAGGTCTAAGAGTCAGCAGTGACACTATCCAAATGATATGAATAGGACAGGCAATACTTCAGTACTGGAATTCTAGATCATTTGTTAAAGACATGTTAAATGCTGTCATTTAGTATTTCTCACCTTAACACTCCAGAAATTCCAACCCCCACTTTGAGATATACAGATTAAAAGCACTATAAGAGCTAAGTGATATTATTATTTATAGTATAATATGCAGGACTGGCACTGAGCAGGATACCTGGATGTATTAACACTGCTTTTGTGCCCATGACACAGCACCTTTGCACCACTTTGTCCCTTTGCACAAAAAGACTGTAAAGCTGACCTAACTGATCAGTTGACGTTTCCATTGGTGCAGCATTTGATGAAGTTACATCAGGGATGAATGTACATATACTAATAATGTAAGAGAATAATAAGTTGAGATCTTTTGCAGATGCAAAGATGAGGTTCCCCCAACATTAATCAGCATTTGCCCAGTTGCTGAAAGAGGGGAGATATTTAAATGCTCTGGAAGAACATAAATTCTGCTTTTTTTTATGTGACTGAGACAAAACAGAAGTGGTACAAATTTACAACTACTGTATTCATGAAGAGGTCTGTTTATATATGTAAGCAGAATCAGGATAAGCTCTACCCTGACATCTGGTGGTGAATTATGGCGAGGGTGGAAAAGAACTTCAGGGGCTGATCTTGTTTGCATAGGCACACCCACCCGCCTAGCCTGGGGACAACAACAACTGAAAGTGGTTACTTTGGCTGGTGTGGGATCCCCAGTTTCTTTGTTATTGGGGCAGGAAGAATAAAATGTTGTTACCCTGATTCTCTGAATCAAGGCCAGTGGAACTGTTGTATGACAGAGGGACTCACCAGTAACTAAGTAGCACTCGCTAGACAAGGGGCATGGGTTACAAAACCCAGTGAATTGAGAGAGGTTGGGGACAGGTATTTGTACCTGATGGTGTTGGCCCCTTTTGAGGGCCTGGAACACCAATTGCACTACCCCCTCTCTCCACTGTTGAATAGCAGAGCTAAGTTTGCTTCCATTAGGAGTCTAGCTAGAAGTTGCTGAACTGAATTCGCTTTGGGCCAATGGTGCACCAGCACTGGGGCTCCCCTACTACAAGCTGAAATCACTAAGAGCTGAAATCACTAAAAGAGCTAAAATTGCTGAGATGAGATCACTGAGTGCTGTGTTAACCAGTAGGGGAGCCTGAAGATATATTCCTAAGCAGCTGGTAGAGCCGAGCAGTTTGTGGGACAGTTGGAGCGGCCCACGGAACGGGGAGCACAGCGGAGCAGTTTGTGGGGACGGCTGGTAGAGCGGAGCCATTTGTGGTAAAGGCTGCAGCAGAACTCCACGGAGAGGTGGGGCAGTCGGCCTCGGACCACGTAAGGTGCCCCTTAACATCCCGTGTGCCCCCCCCCATTTCCGCCCAGGCTGTGGGGGGTAAAACTCTGCAGATAAACTTTTGAACTCTGGGGCGGCACTGACCAGGGACAGAGACTTTGGGGTTGTTGGACTTTGGGGTGATTGGACTTAAGACCCTGAGGGGAAAAGGACACTGCCAAACTTACTTGGAGGTGGGTCTTTTGCTCATGGTTATGAATCCTGTTTGTGATGTTTCCCCAACATAATGCTGCATTGTTTACCTCCTTTATTAAAAGGCTTTTGCTACACTCAGGCCTGGTCTACACTTACCCCCCAATTCGAACTAAGGTACGCAACTTCAGCTACGTGAATAACGTAGCTGAAGTCGATGTACCTTAGTTTGAACTTACCTCGGTCCACACGCGGCAGGCAGGCTCCCCCGTCGACGCCGCGGTACTCCTCTCGTCTAGCTGGAGTACCGCAGTCGACGGCGATCACTTCCTGGTTCGACTTATCGAACCCAGAACTTCGATTCCCAGCCGCCGAACTAGCGGCTGGGTGTAGACATACCCTTAGACTCCGTGCTTGCGAGAGGGGAAATATTGCCTCCTAGAGGTGCCCGGGGGGTGGTATGTAATTGTCCCAGGTCACTGGGTGGGGGCTCGAGCCGGTTTTGCATTGCGTTATTGAAACGGAACCCCTAGATACAGAACCCGGCCCTTGTTACTGCCAACTCAGAGGGGCAGAAAGGTTACATAAATGACATGGGTGGTGCTTGTTTCTTTGGAATAAGAACACATTTATATGTCACCTTTCACCCTAAAAGAGGCCCGAGTAGTTTACAAACTGCATATAGCGATCGTGACAGCCACCTCTCCATAACAGTAGACTGCAACATCCGTCAGCAGTTTAGGTTAGAAACTGATGAGGAATAATGGATCCAGTTGAAACACTAGAAGGTATTTAAGTGGGCAAAATTTAATTATCCAAGTTGAAGTTTAGCCAGGACACCACCAGTAACACCCCTAAACACTTCATAGTGGAGAAAAAGTTTTATAACATCCTCATATTTACAAAGAATAACAGTTTTAAGATAAGTTCATTTGAATCCTGAAAGCTCGAAAGTGTCCTTTAAATTAGAATATTTCCTTATGCACACTTACTGGATGAAGGTGTTTTAATAGTGAAAGAAATAATATTTGAAGCCTGAGTTTTGAATGTGTGTTAAATTTCAAGCAGTAGAAGGCAGTGTTTTTCATGGCTAGTGTAGTTTCTCATTATTCTTGAAATGCTTATAGAAAATGTGTTGAATGCACAAATATAAAGAGGGGGGTTGGAAGCAGGGGAAGAGGGACATAATAGAATGTCACTACATTCCTTGTTGTATAATGTGACCTTTCCATTAAATTAACGTTATGCTAGTCGCACAGAAGGAGAGCTAAGATAGAAGGTATTTTTAGCAGACAATAGTCAAGTTAATTAGGCAGCTATATATCTGTCACACTTTACATTAAGAGCTCAAAAGCAAGATATGTGGAATAGAGGTAGTAGCTATAATGTTATAATGTGATTTCTATTCATTTGGGGAAATAGTTTCCTAAGCTTTCACTTTTTGTTATACATGATAACTGGTACATGACATTTTTAATGGTATTTTTACCTGGCTAATTAATGCTTTCCAAACTAGTAAAACAGCATTTTCACCTAGTTCCTCAATGTTTCCAAGGAGTAAGATGCTTTTCACCATGAGATGGGGTGCGAACATCTAATTATTTGAGTTCATTCATTTGTGAGTGTGTGTGTGTGTGTGTGTGTGCAATTTCAGTGCGCGTTCAAAACATGCTAAACAAGTTGTTCATGATCTGTCTCAGGGGCGATCACTCTTTCGTATACTATATCTGTGTAAGTCTTAACTTTTTTCTTTCCAGAACAAGTTTCACTACACACAAATGATAGGTGTCTTTGTAATTTTACATTGAATTGCAGCACAATAATACACCTGACATAGACTCTAAAACTACAATCTTTTAAAAACTATTGCAACTAAAGTAGTTACTGGGTTAACTGCACCCCTAACCCCCTTCTTGTCTCTTCTGGTGCACCTCCTTCCAGGCCTAAGGCCCTGAGCCTTCACTTCTCTTGGCATGGGATTATCCAGGCCTTGGGTAACAGTCTTATTATTTTGAACCAAAGTATTTCTGAGAAAAAAGATTTTATAACAGACTATACACATATCTAGTTTACCAGGTGGGGAGCCTATAAAATTCCTATATAAGGTCTGGGTGGCAAATCTGTTGCCTTACCTCACAAGACAGTTCACAGTTCTCTGCTTCAAGGAGCATGTGTCCTTAAATCCTGCTCAGTCTTTTGACCACTCTACTTCACAGGGTCTAAGTCACTTTTTAACTGTTTATACAGCTTTGGTCTGTTAGCTTTTAGCATTGGTAAAACAAAGCTTGCAATTTTGTTGGAGACAGAATGTAGGATCCTTGAAGCTAATAGCTTTCCCCATTTCAAGCTGTTCTTATCTGGGACTTGTTGTTTTCATCCTGGCAACAATCTTTTGAACTAAAGCAATATAGGCATATCCTAAACATTCCACTAACCCAATATGACTATACAGTGTATCTCAATTAATAAGATCATATACAGCATTCATAGAAGTATTACATAGCAGCTCCACGTCTACCAGTTAGCTCAGACTCTTTTGAATTGTCAGAATGCAGAACATTTGAGAGAGCAGTTTAACTGCAAAAATCTGTCTGTAACAACAAAGGTTAAATTATCCTCATATGCAGCCATATAGCGACTGAAACTCTGACTGTGGTACCAGAAGCTCTAATGGTGTGGAGTATTGGAGAAGCATCTGTATTGCAGAAAATGTTGCAGATGGATGAGTTTATCTAGCCAGAAGGAATTCTGCTTTTGCTGCTGGATCATATAATGTTGAAATGAACTCCTGAACAGTCACTTGGGGCAATACCTAATAGCTGAGTGAACTCTGCCATGGGACCAGCTGCTTGCCTAGGCTCATATCCTCCCTTTACACATAAAAAGAGAAAGACAAAGGAAGGTGTGGAAAGTATAGATCCACTGCTTACACAGCGCCGACTTTCCAAAGTGCTGGGGAATGCTCGACCCCTGACTCTGTCCCAGGCCCCGCCCCCACTCCACCCCTTCCCTCAAGGCCCCACCCCCTTGCCTCTTCCTCCCCCTGTTCCACCCCCATCCTGCCTCTTCCAACCCAGTTCCGCCCCCTCCCTTGAGCACGCTGCGTCCTTGCTCCTCTCCCCTCCCCCTCCCTCCCTCCTCCGAGCCTCCTGAATACTGTGAAACAGCTGATCATGATGGGCGGGAGGCGTGGGGAGGGAGGGGGAGGCGCCAATCTGTGGGGCCTGCCGCTGGGCGGAAAGCGCTGGGGGTAGGGAGGCTGATAGGTGGAGTCTGACTCCTGATAGGTGGCGTCTGACCCACGAAGTCGGCACCTATGACTGCTTCGCAGGGAAGGAGAGCTAATATGGATGACATCAAGAATCCTTATTTTCCTTCAGTTATTACTAAACAGGCTAATTGTGAGCAAATCCTTAAAACAATTAATATTAACACCAAGGAGGAAGGAACACAAGCCAGAATAGGGAAAGAACAGGTTAAAGAATGTTTAGATAAATTAGATGTAATCAAGTTAGCAGGGCCTGACACAACTCATCGATACTTAAGAAACTAGCTGAAGCAATCTTGGAACTGTTAATCATTGTCTTCAAGAACACATGAGAGATGGGTGAGGTGAGGTCCAAGAGGACTGGAAAATGGCCAACATAGTTAAAAGGGGAAAAAAGAGGACCTGTGGAATTATAGACCACTCAGCCTATCTTCAATACCTGGAAAGATACTGGAACAAATTAACAATCAGTTTGTAAGCACTCAGAGGATAATAGGGTAATAAGTATTAGCCAATGTGGATTTGTCAAGAACAAATCATGTCAAACCAACCTAATTTCCTCCTTTGACAGGGTTCCTGGTCTAGTGGATGGGGTGGGAGGGAGCAGTAGACATGATATATCTTGAATTTCACTTTTGAGACAGCCCCACATGACATTCTCATAAGCAAACTAGGGGGAAATGGTTTAAATGAAATTATTATAAGGTGGGTGCAATAACTGATTTAAAGACCTTACTCAAAAAGTAGTTATCAATGGTTTGCTGTCAAACTGGGAGGACGTATCCCACAGGGGTCTGTCCTGGGTCAGGTACTATTCAACATTCCACTTCATTATCCATGTCATTAATGAAAGAGTATGCTTATAAAATTTGAAGATGACACCAAGCTGGGTGGGGTTGCTAGCACTTTGGAGAACAGGATTGGAATTCAAAATGACCTTGACAAATTGGAGAATTGGTGTGAAATCAATAAGATGAAATTAAATAAAGATAAGTACACAGTATGACACTTAAGAAAAGTCATGCACAAATACAAAATGAGGGATAACTGGCTAGTTAGCAGTACTGCTGAAAAGGATTTGAGAGTTATAGTGGTGGATCACAAATTGAATATGAACCAACAATGTGATGCAGTTGAGAAAAAGGCTTGAGGTAATTGCCCTGTGTAGTTGGCACTGGTGAGGTCTCAGTTGGAGTACCATGTCTAGTTCTGGGTGCCACCTTTTAGGAAAGATGTGGACAAACTGGAGAGAACCCGGAGGAGAGCAACAAACATAATAAAAGTAGGGCTGTCGATTAATTGCAGTTAACTCATGCGATTAACTAAAAAAAAATTAATCGTGATTAAAAATATTAATCGCAGTTTTAATCGCATTGTTAATAAAATACCAATTGAAATTTATTAAATATTTTGGATGTTTTTCTACATTTTCAAATATATTAATTTCAATTACAACACAGAATACAAAGTGTACAGTGCTCACTTTATAGTACTGTTTTTATTACAAATATTTGCACTGTAAAAATGATAAAAGAAATAGTATTTTTCAATTCACCTCATACAAATACTGTAGTGCACTAAAAAACAAAACAATGCAAAACTTTAGAGCCTACAAGTCCACTCAGTCCTACTTCTTGTTCAGCCAATCGTTAAGACAAACAAGTTTGTTTACATTTACAGGCGATAATGCTGCCCACTTCTTATTTACAATGTCACCAGAAAATAAGAAAAGGAGTTTGCATGGGACTTTTGTAGCCGGCATTGCAAGGTATTTATGTGCCAGATATGCTAAACATTCATATGCCGCTTCATACTTTGGCCACCATTCCAGAGGACATGCTTCCATGCTGATGAGGCTCATTAAAAAAATAATGCATTAATTAAATTTGTGACTGAACTCTTTGGGGGAGAATTGTACATCTCCGGCTCTGTTTTACCCGCATTCTGCCATAACATGAAATATATAGTAGTCTTGGATGATGACTCAGCACATGTTGTTCATTTTAAGAACAGATTTGACAAAATGCAAAGAAGGTACCAATGTGAGATTTCTAAAGATAGCTTCAGCACTCGACCCAAAGTTTAAGAATCTGAAGTGCCTTCCAAAATCTGAGAGGGATGGGGTGTGGAGCATGCTTTCAGAAGTCTTAAAAGAGCAACACTCCAATGCGGAAACTACAGAACCCAAACCACCAAAAAGGAAAATCAACCTTCTGCTGGTGACATCTAACTCAGATGATGAAAATGAACATGCATCGTTCCGCACTGCTTTGGGTTGTTATCAAGCAGAACCCATCATCAGCATGGACGCATGTCCCCTGGAACGGTGGTTGAAGTATGAAGGGACGTATGAATCTTTAGTGCATCTGGCATGTAAATATCTTGTGATGCTGGCTACAAGAGTGCCATTCGAACACCTGTTCTCGCTTTCAGGTGACCCAGTAAACAAGAAGCGGGCAGCATTGTCTCCTGCAAATATAAACAAACTTGTTTGTCTAAGCAATTGGCTGAACAAGTACTATTTCTTGTGTTTTTTACAGTGAAAATATTTGTAATCAAAAATAAAGTGAGGACTGTACACTTTGTATTCTGTGTTGTAACTGAAATCAATATATTTGAAAATATAGAAAACATCCAAAAATATTGAAATTATATTGTATTCTATTATTAACAGTGCGATTAATTTTTTTTTAATTGCTTGACAGCCCTAGATAAAAGGTTTAGAAAACCGGACCCATGAGGAAAGTTAAAAGAAACTGCGCATGGTTAGTCTTGAGAAAAGAAGACGACAGAGTAGGGACCACATAATAGTCTTCAAATATGTTATGGGCTGTTTTATAAAAAGGACAATGATCAGTTGTTCTCCATGTCCACGGAAGGTTGGACAAGAAGTAATCAGCCTAATCTACAGCAAGAGAGATTTAGGTTAGATATTAGGAAAAACTTTCTAACTATAAGGGAGGTTGTGGAATCCTTATAATTGGAGATTTTAAGAACAGATAAGACCGGGATGGTCTAGGTATACTTGGTCCTGCCTCAGCACTGCGGTCTGGACTAGATGACCTGCAATGTACAATATAGGATTTTATCTAACTTCTGAGGGCGTACCCCTTTTTTCATATTGCAGACCTGCTGTTCGTGTTTAGTTGAGAGGTAGCACTACAGTTTTGTGGTTGTCTCTGCCCTCCTCAGAGGTTAGAGCAAAGCCAAATCCAGCTAATAGCTATTTCTCTGCCAAGACTTTGCCTGGCAGTGGGCTGAAAGCAGCTGAAATGGATGCATACTGTTCGTGACCTACCTGCAGAAGCGACAGTTTAATAGCAGAATAGAAATTAAATATTTACATCAAATTCATAAATAGATAATAGAGGTGATACCCTTTGCTCTGTTTAACTCTTGAGCAGTTATGACATGGTTGAAAATACAGCTAATTCTTATACTGTGCTCGCATTGCATTGCATTGACAGAATAATTGAAAATCCATACCAATTCTCCTATAATTTAATTTAAAATCACTGCGATTACATTCCTAGACCAGTAGTTTTCGAGTTCTTTTAAAAAAAATTGAAACTGAGACTAGGTCTAAAAATACTTCAGGTAAAGGCTCCCTGTTTTAAGGTGGAGTAAGAAAATCTCTGCACAAGTGTACTAATAAGTAAGGACACTGGAATCTAAAGACTGGTGTATGCATCCTCCCATAGATAGAATGTTTTTATGTTGTTTACCCTACTTCTGTGGTGTTGGGGTTTTTTTAAGGACCTATTTTTAAAATTCTCCCTCAAAATTGTACAATTTTAAATTGCAAAAAGGAAAGGAAATGATAAATACTAGTGGAGAAAGAAAAACACATGATTTAAAAACGGGGATTAAAATTTGTGGTGTTTTATGATGTAGGGTTGCGCATTTCTGCTTTTAAGGAACTGAGATCCCCATGCCATCTAACAGAGATACATTTAACTTTTCAGCTAACAGAAGCAGCAGATTGATAGGTTTCAATATCTACCTCCTACTTCTTCAATTTTTTCCCTCTGTCTCCTGAAATGTAAGAAATTAATGTTTGGAGTCAGTGGCAGCTAAACTGACAGTGGATCAAGGCTGTGAGACAAATTGCTCATTACAGTTCAGGGAACTGCACAGACAGCTGTGTCATCGCTAGAGCATTCTCAGGCACTTTCAACCACTAGTTCTGAGTGGGCAAATGTTGCCATTGTCTGCTGGTGAAGCTTATATGCCGATTTCTGGAAAATAAGCTCACTTTAAACTCCCATCAGAGACATTTCTGCTTTCTTTTTGTCATCCTGTATCATGCCTGTGTCACCAGGCAGCAGCCAAGGTTGTAAGCAATGATGACAATCAATGAAAAATGAGAAATTAAATCTTGGCAAGACCCTGACAATCCTTATCCAGGTTCATCAAATGAGAGTCTGGGATTGTTTGGGGGTTTTTTTTTCCTTGCCTTTTCAGAAAGCTCACCAATGTTGGATTCATCCAACTCTGCTGCCTGACAGTCGGAAATCACTCTTATTGACTGTGCACCCACTTCATCTTTTAGCGAACAGCAGATAAAAACCACCCTTCTTCGAGCAGCCGTTATATTCAATTATATCTCATCAGAGAAGCTTCAGTTATGCCCTTTTATAAAAAGCAGTTTCCAGTATAGTAGTTTTGTCTGCAGTTCTTTTCTTTAGCTGGCTCTGTATGCCTATTCTCCTAAATTAATGTTAGTTTGTATTACCTGCACAAGACATTTTAGATTTGAAATAGTGCAAAGCAGTAACTTGCAAGTCAGAGTGATTTAGCCATTGGAGACATTGTTCTGCTGCAACAAAGATACATGTTTTGGGAGTGAGGCTTTCAAGCATTATTGGGTATAATAGCAAATTGCACAAATACAAGTCTTAGTAACTTTGTAATGTTTTCTTGTGGTGTTAGCTAAAAGGACACTGTCAATTGAAAACAATGATTTAATGGATGTATGGCATGATGAAGCATTAGGACTAATGGAATACAACCCTAGAAATCAAAACAGAGGCAACTGGACTGCAATTATGATACAGTCTCTGCCTACAGTTGTCATTACGATCGCAAAATGTCACCGGTGATAGTTATCCTTTGGAAGGTCAAGTATCAATGGAGTAGGGAATAAAGGGAATGGTGTAGGAAATAAAGCTCACCAAGTCATACTGTTTAGGGATGAGTTTTTATTGAAAGTTTTAGGTGGTAATGTAAAGTTTAAATGGTTTAAATATGTCAACATAACCCTCAGCTGGTGTAAATTGCTGGTGAGCCATCGTTGCCTTTAATATGCACAGTTTAAATATATTTTTTTCTATATCTCAATTACTAATAAAAACCAGTCAATGTAAACTTTGCACTTTGCATTCAACAACACTTGTGGAATTTCTTTAGTTTTTTGGTTGAATCTACAAGTTAGTATCTTTGCTTATAGAGTAGCTTGGAGGCATTTTAAAAAGTAAATCTAATTAATTCTTAATATCTTGATATTGTCACTTAGAATATGACTTTTTAAAAAATACAAACAATTTTACACCATTCCAAATGATATGATAGTATAAAAATTAATCTGGGAGAGCTTTTTTCTTTCATTTTATAGTATTGGTTAAAGCAAAATAATAATGTAATGATGTTATACTGAATAGCCTCACTTCTCAAGTATCTGAAATCCTGTCCCCATTGAAATTTATGGGAGTTTTTTTGTTGATTTAAATTGGGTCAGGATTTCACTCTCTGCTTTCAGCCCTGTATCCCATAATATACTGAAGGAGTCCAGGTACCTGCTGACCACACACCTCACATATTATATAAATAATAAGATTCCAGGGCTGTCATGCCATGTGTCACATTGAAGCCTAGAATGTCTGTTGAGTTGGTTTGAAACAATGGAAACAGCTACAAACATGTTTAAGAGCTCTTTTTGTTCAGAATATCACTGTTCCATTATCACTGGGATAAGTGGTCTGTTACTGTCATAACTATAAAGGGAAGGGTAACAGCCCTCCTGTGTACAATGCTATAAAATCCCTCCTGGCCAGAGACTCCAAAATCCTTTTACCTGTAAAGGGTTAAGAAGCTCAGGTAACCTGGCTGACACCTGACCCAAAGGACCAATAAGGGGACAAGATACTTTCAAATCTTGGTGAGGGGAAGGCTTTTGTTTGTGCTCTTTGTTTTTGGGGGGAGTTCGCTCTTGGGACTAAGAGGGACCAGACATCAATCCAGGCTCTCCAAATCTTTCTGAACAAGTCTCTCATATTTCAAACGTGTAAGTAAACAGCCAGGCAAGGCGTGTTAGTTTTATCTTTGTTTTCTCAACTTGTAAATGTACCTTTTACTAGGGTGTTTACCTCTGTTTGCTGTAACTTTGAACCTAAGGCTAGAGGGGGGTCCTCTGGGCTCTTTAAGTTTGATTACCCTGTAAAGTTATTTTCCATCCTGATTTTACAGAGATGATTTTTACCTTTTTCTTTAATTAAAAGCCTTCTTTTTAAGAACCTGATTGATTTTTCCTTGTTTTTAGGTCCAAGGGGGTTGGATCTTGATCCACCAGGAGTTGGTGGGAGAAAGGAGGGGGAATGGTTAATTTCTCCTTGTTTTAAGATCCAAGGGGTTTGGATCTGTACTCACCAGGGAATTGGTGAAGAGTCTCTCAAGGCTACCCAGGGAGGGGAATTAGCACATTGGGAGTGGTGGCAGCGGACCAGATCTAAGCTGGTAGTTAAGCTTAGAAGTTTTCATGCAGGCCCCCACATCTGTACCCTAAAGTTCAGAGTGGGGAAGGAGCCTTGACAGTTACCATCCAAGTTCTCAGCCATTTTGACTTTACACATTACACCTGTGTGGTGTACAGCTAAATAAGGCATGTATCTATGCTGTGCCAAGAGTCCTAGACCATTGTGCTATTATAGATAACTCAGCCAATCACCACCTTTATTCTACAGGTAATTTGCATTCAACATTTTCATTGGTTGTACAAGGGAGACTGCACAGATAGTGGATTACTAGGCCCAACTGCTACACCACACCTATGAAACAGTACAGATTTTCAGCTACTAGGTCTTTATAAGCTTGATCACATTCCCATTGAAGTTAATGGCAAAACTCCCATTGGCTCCTATGGTGCAGGATCATGGTCTATAAGAACACTGCAACAGAAGAACGGCCATATTAAGACAGTCCAGGATCTCCAAAAGCATGTTGATTATGTATAGACCCTGTGTTTTCAAGAGTTCACGAAAGCAGGTTTGTGTTTTACTATTAATATTAAAATCAAAAACATCAGAGTGGCAGTACTAGGTTAGACCAGTGGTCCATCTAGCCTGATATCCTGTCTTCTGACAGCAGCTCGAGCCCAGAGCATGGGTTTGCATCCCTGACCATCTTGGCTAATAGTCATTGATGGACCTATCCTCCATGAACTTACCTAATTCATTTTTAACCCAATTATGCTTTGGCCTGCACAACATCCCCTGGCAACAAGTTCCACAGGTTGACTGTACGTTGTGTGAAGAAGTACTTACGTATGGTTTGTAAACCTGCTGCCTATTCATTTCACTGGATAACCTCTGGTTCTTGTCTTATGTGAAGGGGTGAATAACACTTCCCTATTCGCTTTCTCCACACCATTCATGACTTTATAGACTTCTATTGTATCCCCACTTAGTTATCTTTTTTCTAAGCTGAACAGTCCCAGTCTTTTTAATTTCTCTTTGTATGGAAACTGTTCCATACCCCTAATCATTTGTTGCACTTCTCTATAGTTTTTCCAATTCTAATATATCTTTTTTGAGATGGGGTGACCAGAACTGTATGCAGTATTCAACGTCTGTGTGTACCATGGATTTATATAGTAGCATTATGATATTTTCTGTCTTATTATTTATCCCTTTCCTAATAGTTCCTAACATTCTGTTAGCATTTTTGATTGCTGCTATATACTGAGCAGATGTTTTCAGAGAAAAATCTACGATGACTCCAAGATCTCTTTCATGAGCCGTAATAGCTAATTTAGACCCCATCATTTTGTATGTATAGTTGGGATTATGTTTTCCAATGTGTATTACTTTGCATTTATCAACATTGAATTTCATTGTTATTTTGTTGCCCAGTCACCCAGTTTTGTGAGATCCCTTTGTAACTCTTCAGTGTCAGCTTTGGACTTAACTTTCTTGAGTAATTTTGTATAGTCTGCAAACTTTGCCACATCACTGTTTACTCCTTTTTCCACCTGATTTATGAATATGTTGAACAGCACTGGTCCCAGTACACATCCTGCTCTTTACCTCTCTCCACTGTGAAAACTGACCATTTATTGCTACCCTTTGTTTCTTTTAACTAGTGACTGATTCATGGGAGGACCTTCCCTCTTATCCCATAACTGCTTAGTTTGCTTAAGAGCCTTTGGTGAGGGACCTTGTCAAAGGCTTTCTGAAAGTCTAACACTATATCCACTGGATATCTCTGGTCCACATGTTTGTTGACCCCCTTCTCCCCCCCAAAGAATTCTAATAAATTGGTGAGTCATGATTTCCCTTTACAAAAGCCATGTTGATTCTTCCCCAACGTATTGTGATCATCTATGCGTCTGGTAACTCTATTCTTTATTATAGTTTCAATCAATTTGCTGGGTACTGAAGTTAGATTAGCTGCTATCCAGTCATCTGGTACAGAGGTTGATTTTAAGTCATGGGTTACATACCACAGTTAGTAGTTCTACAATTTAATATTTGAGTTCCTTTGGAACTCTTGGGTGAATACCATCTGGTCCTGGTGTCTTATTACTGTTTAATTTATCAGTTTGTTCCAAAATCTCCTCTATTGACACCTCAATCTGGGACAGTTCCTCAAATCTGTCACCTAAAAAGAATGGGTCAAGTGTGGGAATCTCCCTCACATCCTCTACAGTGAAGTCCGATGCAAATAATTCATTTAGCTTCTCCGCAATGGCCTTGTCTTCCTTGAGGTCCCCTTTAGCACCTTCATTGTCCAGTGGCCCCACTGATTTTTATGGCAGGCTCCCTGCTTCTGATGTACTTTTAAAAAAATTGTGCCTTTTGCTAGTTGCTCTTCAAATTCTTTTTTGGCCTGCCTAATTATATTTTTACGTCTACTGCATTAAGCAATGAAATCACTTGTGATTAAGCAATTCAGCTTGCACCTCAGGCTCCTGCTTTAAAAAAAAAAAAAAAAGGCCTAAAAGGGGGACCATAGTCAAGAAGATTGCTGACCCAATTCTGGTTCTAAAACCCGTGGAGAGGCTGTTCCATAGGATCTTCAGAATCGGAGTCAGAGAAGTGTATTTGAGGTAGACCCTAAGGGTCAAAGGGCAATGGCTTACATAAAATACACACACACACACGTACGTCCATACTCTTGACAGGATTAATCGGTGAGGAGTTTACTGTGTAAGGGATAGCTGTCAACTGGAATATGGGCACACAATGCTACTTTTGTAATGTGGACCAAACGCATCTTTGGTTTGACTCCACTGAAGTCAGGACTTGTACTCCAAGGATGAATTTAGCCCTATGCCTGTTTGAGTGCAATTGAAAAGTGGTCCAGAATTTGGCTTTATATTTATTTTTGTCCATAAACATTATATTTTCAATACCTGGGGCATCTCCGTTATTGTACATCTATTTATATAGCAGCCACTGAATAGTGTTGCCTAATACTCTTTTTTCATTTATTTAAAATATTTTTGCAAGACAATTAGAAAAAGCTTGACATATTTTTATTAATCTAGGTATGCAACTACATCCACAAGTGTATGTTCTTTTTGTGGAATAAACAGCGATAGTTGTCTGAAAAAAATAGAAATTGAAAGTTGGATACAATTTTGTGAGGTACAGATGATGAAAAACTGACTCTTTTTGGATTGCCAGATGTAAACTATTCATTTTACAGGTCATTAACTCTCTAGTTACACCAACTCAATCATGTGAATTTGTTAAAATATGATTTGGAATATTCCAAAAGATTAGACTGCACAAAACACATTGAAGTTTTAATTTGGAAGAAAAAATTGTTTATATTAAGCGTAAAGCAATTCCATAATGAAACTAATATTATTCTCACTGTATAGCTCAGGGGTAATTATTTTTTGTCAAGATCCAAATTTATAGAGATCCTCTTACATTTTTTGCACCAAAAGGTGATGCCTTGAAAGAAACCTAGGATAGTTTGCACTATAATGGTTCCCACAGCCTTTTCCACAGTAGGAGCAACAAGTATAGTGGAGCCATTGGTCATCCTGAAAGAAGAGACCTTCAACAAAGCAAGGTTGATGTGAATTAAATGGGCAAGAAAAAAAAAAAAGAGCTACTTCTGCATTTTATTTTTTTGCTACTAATGTACTGTACAAATGTTCTGGGAGTACTTTTCCGGGAACGATTCAGTCACATGGATAGAGAAAAATGGAACTGTCCAGTTGTACTGGAGAAATGTATTTGGAGGATGAAAGGAGAATGAAATACAGCATTGCAGAGTTCAGGGCACTGAGGGAAAATCTTTTTCATTCATATGTTTCAATTTGGAATAGGGGTTCTACGTTCTAATGTGTCATCAATATATTTACTTTGTCTTCAGGAAAGCCAACTCCTTCAGAGTAACAAATCGCAGGGTTCAACATAGAAACCTGGTTCAAGGTTTAATACTGGAACACATAGTCAATGTGCAAATCTGTAGGGGACCAAGTACTAATCATTTGTTTCTTGAAAGCCACTGATTTACATCAGTTTGGTGATCCAGAGCCTCAATCAGAGAGTAGGTGAGTGACAATCATTTTTTGAAACACCTAACAAATTGTTCACTGTGAGTTATGCTAAATTACAATTGATATAGGGAAAAATTATATCTAAATGAATGCTTTTGAATGTGAGCAAGCAGATGACAGCAAGATTGCTTTATTCATTGTCCAATGAGACCTTAAATTTCCTTATTGCAATTTGCAAGGACTGAGAATGTAATCACAATCAGATAAGTCACTTGTGAATAGCTCATCATTGACAGTTCTAGTTTAGGACTGTATAAATCAAATATTCTGCAAATGAATGAATCCAAGATGGATCTATTTTGCATAATCCTAAATAGGAAGATTTCAGTTTTCTGCATAAGAAAAGGTGTCATTAGCAGTAGACCTTCCTCAGTTTTATTGCAGAAATGGTTCACTAATGTCCACACTATTAAAAATCTTGATGCACAGCCACGCTCAGGATAAAGATTCTGATCAAATTACCCTATTAGTCTAAAGAAATTAGCAAGTCTTGCCCTGTTGTTTCTGTTGCTCATAGCTTTCCTTTAGTGAGAAGGATTTGATATTTTCAAAGAAATATGGAAAGCTAGCTTGTCGGTATACAAGGCATTTGTTAGAAGGGCATATAGAGTTCATTGGCAGAAGATTATGTTAACCTAAGCTGCTGTGTCTATAAGCAATTTTAGCCTTTCATTTGCCCCACGGAAGCTGCTTGATATTTTCTACAGTAATCGGAGGATGATCTGCTTTCTGCAACATTAATAGCCAAATTTTGGACCAAGATGTACATGTGTGGTGCTCATTGAAGCTTATTGACTTCAGTGGAAGCGACTCATAAACAGAGAGCAGAATTTAGCTTTTAGTAATTCACAAAACTCTAACCTAAAACCCAGTATCCTTTAGAACACTCAGCTCTCCTCATGCACTGATTGGTCCCTGCCAATCCCCCTTTCAGTATTGTTTGCAGAATCACTTTGTCCTTGTATGCAAGCTGTGAACCACTTCTGATTCTGCCTTCCCTGAGGTCAGAGTTCAATGTCTCTGTGTGGCACCTAGTCGATGATTGTTCCCACTAACAATCTCCAAGACCCCAGGCAGGTTGTCGTAGTATTATTATTGGCAAATTACAGAAAAATAGAGAACAAAATAAAAATAATTAAAACTAAACTTGCTTCAGATATTACTCCTGAGATGTCAGTAAACGCAAAATAGTCCAGACAAAACTGATGAAACATATGACTCTTTTGCGCTGTCTTACATAAAAGGGCTGTTTAAAAAAACTATGAAAGCAACTGTAATCTCAGAGCTTGTTACAAGTTCTAGTGACTGATCCATCCTATGCTATGTTTATAAGGGAAAAAATATATTTACTTGCTTCCACATCCACAATTTCTTCCAGTGGTAGTGCCTGAGTTCCACCATAATTGGTTGTTCATTCTACCAATATTTCCCCCTGCCATTATGCCTTCTAAAAAGACTTTCTTCTTTCTTAAGATCAAGGAACTTTTAGGATTTGGCTTATTTTATATAAAGTTCTTTAGAAAGAGCAGCCAACTTTTTTTCTTTTGAGACTGACACATTGGACCAGCTGTTGTGTGAGGAAATTGTGCCAAGAAGTCTGTCATGTTGCATTTTTCACTTTTTTTGTTTTGTTTTTTTGTGTGGCTTAAAATGAATTCTAGTTCTTAGAAGAGATGCCAGCTTGACAGCCTTACAGACTGAAATACTCTGTTTATCCACATAACAAGCAGCAGTAGTGCAAGCTTGCCCCTATTATCACCCTGAAAGCATATCTCAATTTGGATGACAGGAAGGGATGCCAATTATGATGATGGCTTTGATCATGAATACATTTATTCACTAGTATCGAAACCAAGACAACTTCCCAATGGGTGAAAAGTTCTATAGCCAATTTCTACCACCACAGCCATACAGTCCTCAGCATTTTTCATTGCTATCTTCTT
Source organism: Terrapene triunguis (assembly GCF_002925995.2). Classification (NCBI taxonomy): domain Eukaryota; kingdom Metazoa; phylum Chordata; order Testudines; family Emydidae; genus Terrapene; species Terrapene triunguis. Next base: position 7,938,461 of record NW_020665302.1, read on the forward strand.
GGCAGGGCTGGCTCTAGGATTTTTGCCGCCCAAAGCAAAAACAATTTTGGCGGCCCCCCCCCCATTTTTTATTTACCCCACCCCCGGCCCTGCCTCAACTCCGCCCCTTCCCCAAATCCCCAGCCCTGCCTCCTCCCCCCAGGCTCTCAAGCCTAGGAGGGAGGGAGGGGGAGAAGCGGCGCGCGAGCGGCAGTGGAGGTGAGCTAGGGCGGCCGGGGCACATTTTTAGGGGTGGCATTCTGGCGCCGGCCATGCCGCCCCTAAAAATGTGCCGCCCCAAGCACCAGCTTGTTTTGCTGGTGCCTAGAGCCAGCCCTGCTTCTTGGTAGGTTGTCGTTTGAAGCTCTTTTCTATTACCAGCATGACAGTGACAGACAATGTAGCCAGTCTTTCTGAGATTTTCTGGACCTTTTGTTGGTACTTTTGGTAAATGTCAATGCCATTCTGTCCAGACAATACATTATCTTTTTGGCATGACTGCACTTTAAATGGAGATGGTAAAAAATACAAATGTTCATTACAAAAATTGTTGAATTTTTGAAAAATGTTGATCATTTTTGGAAATTCTAAAATTTGTGATCAGCTGAAACATCAAGTGCTATTTACAAAAGGAGAGGGTCAAGTCTGTGTATTTTATCTGCTACACTGTTCCTACACCATTGTTTTGTGTTCTATCCCTGTTGTGTAGAGCTTACATGTAATGGGAAAATTCTTAGTTATATGTGTGGGGCTGGAGTTGCATGCTGATATTGAGTGAAGAATTTAGCACACTATTTCACACTTTTTTTATTTTGGTTGTCTCTCCTTGGGAGCATGTACTTTTTCTTAGCAGTAACTCATTCTCTCCTCCTTTCTCTGCCAAGTGACACCCTACATCAATCAGTACATAAGTGATATCTCCTCCCCTACCTGTCCAGAAATTGCCTAATGCCTGGGCCTTTAAAAATAACTCCCATTTGCAACTCTACTTTCCACCATTTTTGCCCCTTCACACAGCACAAGACAGTGGCCAGGTTGTTGAGCACACTTGCCAGACCATAGGCACTGGTGCACTCCTAGATGTAGCTCATCTTATCTCAGAACTCAGGGGGTTGAGCCAGGGCCGGCTCCAGGCACCAGCCCGCAGTGGGCTCGCCGCCCTCCCCCAGTGCTCTGGCCTCCGGGGAGAGCGGGGCCGCAACTGGGCTCACCGCCCTCCCCCCGGCGCTCCGGCCGGTTGGGGAGAGCGGCCCGCGGCTGGGCTCGGCGCCCTCCCCTGCCGCGCTGGGGGGGAGGGGGCGGCGAGAGGCTTTTTTGCCTGGGGCGGCAAAAAAGCCAGAGCCGGTCCTGGGTTGAGCAGTCTTGCCATTCTGTAGATTACCGCCGCTGCCAGTTAAGGTGACCTGCATTCCTCTCCAAGACAAGTCGTAAAATCAAGAAGGAAAAACAGAGGGAACACCAGCCAGTGCCTAGAAAGAAGACGGTTATACAACTGCATCCAATCTGGAGCAACTCACACACAGCTACTTAACATAGCCCCAAATCAGACAAATACCAGAACTTCATCTTCATGCTGGTCAGTTCAAGTTCTGTGGTGAATAAACCCTTCACCATCCATGATCTCACTGCCGGTAATCAGCCAGATCTGCTCTGCATCACAGCAACCTGGCTAATTTGCACCATGTGATCAGTGTTGGTTCATCTGAGGACATTCACCACATATTCAGAAACACGGAGAACAAATCTGGAGGTGGACTATCCATTCTGTTCCCTTCCAGCCTCAAATGTAAGAAAAGGTCACTCAAGAATCAAATGACTTTGGGTGCAGACTCTTAACTGATGAGTCCACGGACAAGACTAACTACAGGAGAGGAATGATGTTCCAGTGGTTAGGTTGCTAGCCTGTGATTTGGGAGACTGGGGTTCAGTGCCCTGCTCTGACATGGACTTTTTGTGTGACCTTTGGTAAGTCACTTAGTCTCTCTGGGTCTAAGTTCTTTATCTGTAAAATGGGGATAATACTCCTCTGCTTTGCAGGGGTGTTTTGAGGATAAATACATTAAAGATTGTGAGCTGCTAAACTACTGTGGTAATGGGGGCCATATAAGTACCTAAGCTAGATAGCCTTAGGTCATAGTAGAAATCTTCATTGCTATCAGGTGCTCAAATAGCCAATGCATCAAACACATCCTTTTCCATCTGTGACTAGCCAGAAGATTATTCCCCGTCATATGCGCACAGCTGGCCACATTGATCTATGCGTTTTTGACCTCCAGGCTTCACTATTGTTACTCATCTGGGATGTAGCCACAGGAGAGATGACATTTTGGCCTACCTTACTAAAATGCATTTATAAGAATAAGTGCCATAGCTTATTAAACTTACCCAGTCAGCAAATCATTTCCTGCTCAGCAAATCATTCCCCCACAGTACAGGTATGGAAGAAACATTAAAGCTTAGTAGGAAACAATAAATAAGATTTTCCCCTCCCTCCCCCCCGGTGGTGAAATGGACAAACACATGATTTATCTAACATATTAAAACAATAACGTGTACATTCAACAATCTTCAGTGCTGAGCAGTGGTCAGAAATAGCCATTCCCCTTTGCATGTATTTGTTTATTTTACTGGTATCTTTCCATTTTGTGAGAGAGGAGTGCTTTGAAGTTCCCAGCCTGTCTGGCCTTTTCTTTAGTTTCATGGTCATCTTCAACTTTGCTGTTCTTCATCCTCTGCCATGAGGCAGTCATGCTTCTGTATTCTGCAGTTTTTATTGATTTGGTCAGAAGTAATTAGAGAGATAATTATTTCTCAATTACATTTCCTTGAATCTCCTGAGGCTGTCCAGCTGTGCCTTTCCCAACCCCTTCTCAAATTAACTTTGTTCTCACTGTGGAAGAAGACAGTGTAGCCTGTTCTTTTTCTCTTGAATGGAGACGGTGCTCTAGAAGATACTGATCAGATAATTTTATTAGCAACTCCTTTCTGGGATCACAAATGCTCATATTTTAATATAGCATTCCAATAAGAGGAAGTCCTGCATCTGACTAAAAATTGTCAATTTTCAAAGCTGTTTATATGTGTCTAGCCCCTTCGTTTCTGACTGGAACTCTTCAACTTCTTTCCTAGTTCACTTGAAACTCCTGTTTAAAGTTTACTGAATACCAGAATGATAGTCTGTACCATTCTCACTCTGAAAGGCAGATTTTTTTTTTTTTTAAATTCAGTTCAGCACAGATTACATCCATTTCTAAGGGGATGGATTAATGCAATCCAAAACATCTTATTTTTAAATATAAGATGGGGGGAAGCATTTATAATTTCGACATCAGCAATGGGGTGATGTCTAGAAAACCTTAACCAAGAGTGGAAATACTTTCATTGGTCAGACACTACAAAACACAGGGAATAGATGAGTTGGGAAGTGTTGCATAAAACTAAACCCTTTGGCTTGTTGCCTAACAACCACATCAATGAAACAAAGCAAAACACAAGAGCAAACAGGAATCGGAGATGGAAAAATTGAGATGTCATGTACAAGTGTGAGAAAATTTTTCTAACAGCTTATGATGACCCATTTGAAATACTATGTATCTTAGTAACCCTAACCCTCTTAACCCTAACCCTAATAATACAGTCACTCAAGGAGCCAACATGAACTCCTAGCAGAGTTACACCAGGGATTAATTTGTCCCAAGGATTTTAATTAGTAAAAAAGTAACAAAATTAGGTCAGTGTTCCTTGGAGACAAGGATCTCCACGAGGTATAATAATAAGCTGAGGGAAACAGACTGGATAAACAAAACAAGGCTATTTAAGCTTTTTTTCAAGTACAGAAACAGCCGGGTTTTGGCTCCTTTCTACGTACCTTTATGATCCCCATCATCACAGCATCTGAATTCTTCATAAATGATAATGAATTTATTTTGCAAAATCCCTGTGCTGGTTAAGTGTAATGGGAAGTGTGGTTTATTCCAGTTTTACAGATGGGGAGCAGAGGCACAGAGAGAGTCAGTATTTGATCCAGAACCCCTGGAAAGACTCCCATTAACTTCAGTGGGCTTTGGATCAGGGATCTGCCTGGGGTCACACAGGAAGTCTGTGTCAGAGCTGGGAATTGATCCCATGTATCCTGAGTTTGTCTTGTGCCTTGAGCAAAAGACCTCCCTTTCCTCTCCTTTTACATCCTTCATGTACTATTTCCCTACTCCTCCTGCACTCACAGCCCGAAGGTCATGGCATGGTAACTACTGCAACAGCTCTACACTAGCCAACTATTCCCCTCAGCAAAGAGAATTCTCAAATGGCCAATTTAGGGTGCTTTGCATCATTAGACTGGTGTAGTATACCCATAATGGATCAGAGGATCTGGCCTTGTATCTAAGAATTTCTGTTGTGTCTGTTTTGTTTCTGTGGGGTTTTTGTAAAAAAAAGACTAAGCACTTTTATTATTTTGAGCACAATCTTAATTCTACATTACTCATTCTTAATGAAGCTTTTTGCCTTAGAATCTGTGTTAAATTGCGAATTCTCCTTCAGTCCTTATTCCTCTGTTTCACATTTCCTTGCCCTCATGGAGGAAAGAGGAGGAAAGGGCCAGTACTGAGCAGTTGCTGTAAAAAAGTAAAATAAAATAAAAGCTCTGAGTACTGCACTGGAACTCAGCTTGACTACTGCCTATAAAAAACAACATTCAGCATTCAGTCCAGTAGGCAGCCAAAACGTGAAGCTTTGGCACCTCCACATCAAGGGTTTCATGAGAGCTGATTAGATTTATTGATATGATTAAGAGTTCTCTTTACTAGGTTGATGGTAGGCAGGCAACAAATGCACTAAGTCAGTCATATGGCTAATTGGCGCTCTGTGATGGAGGAAGCTCAGATTCATTTCAAACACATTAACATTTTGCAACTATAACTGTAAAGCAGTAATAAAACTCCCAACTCATGCATTACTTTAGAAGGCAAAGGAATGCAAGCAGTGAGCCAATTCACCTACCTTGGCAGTAACATGCAAGCCAATGGGGATAGCCAGAAGGCAATAATATCACAAATTGGCAAGGCAACAGCTGCATTCACCAGTTAAAACAAGATGATCATTGAAAATCTACCACTCAAAGACCAAACTATGAATCATCAACTCAAATGTTATTTCCACCTTAACATATATATGTGAAAGCTGGAAATCCACCAAAGATATAGACAGGTGACTAAATGCCTTCAAAAGCAAATACCTCAGGAAAATACTAGGAGTTCAATGGAAAGAATTGATAACAAATGCTGAGATCTGTCAGTGTTCAACAACTCTTTATCTCCAGAGTTGTCCAGAAAAGAAAATGAAAATATTTGGGACATGTTTTAAAAATGAAGCCCCAGAGTGTCGGCTATGGCAGGGATGCATGCACTGGATAGCTGTAGAAACACACAAAAGGAGGTGACTGTCAAACAGTACTTAGACGGGAAACTTATGGAATTTAACAACATAGAGGATGGGTGAAGTATGGCCAAGGATAGACAGGGAAGGTGGATCTTCATTTGTGCCCTAAGTAACATTTGATGGGCACAGGAAGGATTCAGATTCAGTTTTGCAAGAACAGAGCTGGGTCCAATCAGGTAGCATCTAGCTCCACCTGCTGTAGCTTCTCTGCAGTTCATTTGTCTCCACAACTGCTAGGTACATACATCCTGATCTCAACAAAAATTACTGACCTTTAATCATCCTCATCAGAAATGTTTTTGGATGATTTCCCATGCGATCTTGCTTTGGGTCATGTTTCCATAGATAATTTATGGATTTTGATATTTATAAAAATACCAGTGGTTCATACATATGGAATTATGTGATATTATGTCATGGCAATCCAGTAATATTGAAAATGGGAAATGATCACTGGAACTGTCCTTTAAATATTTAAAAAGGAGATGGGATTTTTCCTCATAGCCTATTTATTCAGAGAAACAAAAAAAAAATAATAATCCTTTCATGAATCCTGCACATAACATGTCATATTTGTCTATGTGGATCATTTCAATAATATGATGTTGGGAGTTGAACAGATGAGACATTTCCATATTGTTTTCGTCACTTTTTCCCATTTCAGACACTGCAAATTAAAAAGACAGAACTCTGTTATTATATGATGGTGTTGTGACTACCCATGTACTATTTCAGGGCTAGATTCTGCCCTGGGCTAACGTCGTCTTGCAGGGGACTGGGTGTAAGGACAACCCCCTCATGTATTCTGTTTTAGGGCTGCCTGAGTCATCTCTACAGTGCTTAGGGGAGCGCAAGGGTTGTGTCCCAGCTACTCTCCACAAAGAGTGACTGGGCAGATTTACCATGAAACAAACCATGCGGTGGCACGGGGCCCCCAACAACAGAGCCCCCCTCAACCCCCCCAAATGCAGGACAAATATCTGACAACCTGCCCCTGAGTCCCAGCCAGCAGCGCAGCAGGGCTCAGACAGGCAGGCTGCCTGCATGCCGTGGCCAGTGGCCCCACGCCGCTCCTGTAAGCGACCGGCTGCTGGCATGTCTGTGCGTGCCCCTGGCGGGGGAGGGGAGAGGTGCTCCACGCACTGCTCCCACCCCAGGCCGCGCAGGGAGACCCGCTGTCTCCCACCCCCCAAGGGGCACGCAGAGACATGCCAGCTGCCTCCCTCCCTCCACACTGCTTTGCTCCCAGAAGTGGCCAGCATGTCCCTGCGGCCCCTGGGTGTGTGTGTGTGTGTGTGTCTCTCTCTCTCTCTCTCTCCGCGCGCTGCCCCTGCCCTGAGTGCCAACTCCGCAGCTCCCATTGGCCAGAAACTGCGGCCAATGGGAGCTGTGGGGGCGGTGCCTGCGGGCAGCAGTGCATGGAGACCCCCTGCCCCACCCCCGCCTAGGAGCTGCTGCCAGATGGGGGTGTGTGCCAATCGCTTTGGGAGCCGTGCTGCCCAAGGTAAGTGCCCCCGCCAGCACCCCAACCCCCTGACCCAGCCCAGAGCCTGCACCAAGCACCCAAACTTCCTCCTAGAGCCCGCCCCCTCCTGAATGCCAACCCCCTGCCCCAATCAAGGTATCTCATTTTATTTTAATTTACTTCCCATTACTTATAGGAGGAGGGTGAAGAAAAAAAGAATGAAAAACGGGGGGAAGATAAGGGAGAATGTTCTTTTTCTTGGCTGGGTCCCGAGGGTGAGGCCCCGAAAGTGAAGCTGCACACCGGGCCCCACTAACTCTAAATCCGCCACTGGCAGAGAGTAGCTGGAGGCATGTCTCTGCCCTTCCTTTGTCTCTCAGTAGCCAGTAGAGCTGCCATCCGCAGGAGCAGAGGTATATTGTACCCCAGAAAGGATGGTCACAAATTTATTCTCCACTAATGCAATTGAGAATTCAAGGGAGGAGTTGAGCCTGTCTGAGGAACATTGCCTCCTGATGCACTTGCTGGGGTGCTGTAGCTTTGCAATGACCCTTACTCCATGGTCTAATGGAAGAAGTGTCCTGTACTGCTGCTCATGGATATAAACAACTGATGCAATCTTTGGGCTAGATTCTGTCATCCTTACTCACATTTAGCTTTATCTTATTCTACAAGCTAGCACATTGATTTTACTGGTATTACTTATAGAGTAAGGATACTACTCAGCATAATAAATGACACAGAATCTGGCCCTTGGTGTCACTGGCTGGGAAAGCCATACTGGCAGGAGCGGACAGGCAAATAACTCCACTGATGCTGGGAAGAGAAGAGAACCTCAATGAAGGAGCAAGAGTGAAGAAAAACCAGAAAGAAAAATGACGCATGGAGGGAAAGAGGACTGAAGGAGGCCTAAAACTGCTCAAAATTTCTTTGAATGGACAATTTTCACCCTACTCTGAAAACAGCACCTGGATGCATGCACGCGCATGCACGGGGTATTCACCAAAACATCCAAGTCCATTTCCTTCCGGAGTTTAATCTATATTCTTATGAACAACAAACAAACTGAGATTCCATCTGAGCTGGCAGGTTCTATGTTATTTTTCCCTGCAAGCCGCCTTGTTTCATTCTCCTCGCCCCTCTCGTCACATAGAGAGACCATGGTGATAGCTCCTCACTCCTGGGTCCATACTCCAAGGCAGAAGCTTCCCAAGTTCAAAGTTTTAAACTGGTGGTTCCAGCAGCAGACATCTCCTGCCAACCCCCGCAGTGAAAGCTGGTGCCTACTAGTGCTCCTTTCTGACAGTAGGACGGCTTGTACAGGGAAAGGGCTCTCCGGGACCACTGAATCCGGCTTCTGTGCAGATAGCTACCTTTCGTTACCTCAACATTCCATCCGCTATCTTATATCTTTTCCTCAGAATATCCCATCTCAACCGCTGGTGCTTTGATCCTAGTGCCTTACTTTCATTTTTATAAAATCGTTTTCATTTGGCCCCATTGGCAGGCAGTCTTCAGTCAGTTGACTGCATCAGTCAACACACTGGAACATCTATCCTGACAACTTTCCAGTGTCTGAGGACTTTGTTCCTCCCTCACTTGGCCTTTGTTCTAGGTAAAGTTGTGTGTTGGCTGGCGTTTTTTACACCCTCTGTTCCTTAACACACTATTCTGGTGGTGCTTAACACTTACTGCTCATTGAGCACTTCACCCAAAGCACTGAGTCTGGTATGCATCGAGCAGACCTCTTCACCTTCAGTATACTGTCAGCTCTGCCCTAACCTTCTGGATGCAGCTAACCAAAGCCTCTGGCTAGTCCTGCTTTAATTAAATTAGTCAATAAACCAGCTCCTTAGTCCAAGAATACTGCAGGAAAAATTAATCATTTTGCTGTCCTCTCAGCCTGATCACCATGCATAGTTCAGAGTTCTGTAAGCTTTTGTCTTTTATTAAGACATTTAAAATAGTTTTGTTTTTTGTACCTGTGGGAATATATTTTCCTCCTACTTGGAAAAAAAAAAACCTGGCGCTTGGAGGACTGAGGAAGTGCCTGTGTTCCACTTCAGGGGATTGCATGTGTGTGCTGAAGCACAGACTCAAGAGTGGTGATCTATGACAATGTATAACTTCAGAGAACAGCAGTTGCAGGTAATTAATTTCCTATTTATTCCAAGTTTGGGGAATTGGATTTTCCTTTTAGGTTAGACGCAGTGACCCATCTAAACAATTTTCCAAGAGAAATGTTGTTATTTAAAGCACTTTAAGCACTCAAGCAACTTAATTTAAAATCTATGCATGCATTTTGCACAATGGTGTGTTTGAATATGCCTCAAATGTGAATATATTTTTGTGTGCCAAAATTACACAGGTTTGTATGCCTTTCTTCATATGAAAATTAGCTGTCATTTATGACTAAATATGCAAAGATAGATTAGCACAAGAAAATTGATTTGTGCAACTAATTTTGAAGATCTTGTTCTTATATTACACAGATACTTAGCAGTAGCAGTACAAAATAATTACGTTTGACTTATTTTTTTAGGAACCAATAAAAGAGGAGGTATCCACTGCTCAGGAAGAAGTACTAAAGAAAGTGGATGCAGTGACTATTGCAAAGATTTCCCCAAGACCAAAGGTGAGTTTAAATTGCTCACTAAGGTCCTCATTCAGCAAAGTACTTAAGCACATGCATAATTTTAGACAATAAGACTTATCCGCATGCTGAAAGTTACCTACGTAAGTACCTTGCTGAATCGAGGCCTAAATCCTTACTCCACATCATGATACTACATCATTACTTTTAACCTAATTAAACACTTTTCTCAAAAAGCAGTAAGAAATCCTGTTTTTTCTCTGGCTGATAAACATTCTAAACTTTATGGGCCAATTCTCCTTACCCAGGTAAATCTACCATTGAAGTCAGCAGAAAGTTTGCCTATGGGGAAGGACTGCAGGATTAGGTCCTAATTTGATAACACTATTGCTGTTAATGTCCATGCTTAGTAATGGTAATCTCTTCCACTCTGTTCATTTGAATTTACACGTTATAAAAGGCCTGGATCTTAACCTATATTGATGCTCAATGCAGAAATGGTTAGCACATGATTATAGTTTTCATTTCAAACAGTTACTTATATTTGATTGATTTTTAGAGCATCTGCCACCATAGCGCATATCTAGATCTATAGGACCAGCTGGTATATATTGGTGTTATTCCACTGCGGTCAGTAGAGCCGTCCCAGCTTTCACATGGAATGACCTAACAGCATCATTTTAAAATATTGAATGGCTTGGAGATATTTTACTCAAATGCCTCTTTCTGCTAAGCACAGAACAATTACTGTGGCAAGTCTGCTGCTGTAATTCATCCAAGATCACCCAAGCATATGTTCTAGTTGATGTGTAATATAACAATGCAGAACTACATTATAGTCTATGGCTATCTACACTGAAGCAATTCCTACAGCATACATTTAAAGAAAAAACTAGAAAGCTGGTTACCACATTGGCTATTCTAAAGTACATTTCCCTCTCACACTTGTATTTAACAATTTGCCTGGGTTGGCTTTGACGGTCCAGCAACAAGATTTTGATTTATTTATTGCAGTGTGCTCTCACCTTTTTGTTTATTTTAAATCTGCTAGATCTCCCTTCTGTTTAGCACAAAACTGAATGTTGGAAGGTTGGTTGATCCTGATTTTTTTTTTTTTTTTAATAAATGTGTAAGCACATTAGAGAGTAAACAAAAGCAGGGCCGGCTCCAGGCACCAGGCAACCAAGCACATGCTTGGGGTGGCACCTGTTAAGGGGCGGCCAATCTTGGGGTGGCGGGGGGCAGTGTGGCGTGGCATTCCGCGGGGGGGGGCGCGCGGGGCGGCGCTTTTTTTTGCTGCTTGGGGCAGCAAAAAGTTAGAGCCGGCCCTGAACAAAGGGTAGAGTTCTGCATTTGAAAATACATGAAAGCTGTGACTACTGATACTAATAACCTTTTTAAAAGAACCTAGGAACTATTGTGCAAACGTAAGTTTAGCTGCATCCACTGTCTCCACTTTAATGAACTATTTTCATTAACATCCAGTTTCTTTTCCTTACAATTATTTTCAGTCTACTACACAAGAACCTTTGAAGATGCCCCCACCATTTAAACAAATAGAAAAGGATCTGAAGACTCTTAGTAAAGATCTTACTCACACGAGGTAAAAATCTAGAGTACACAGAAATGGACTTTTTAAGGCCATGGGTAGAAAAGCAAGATTCCTTGGGCTGCAATAGCCGCACTCTGGTTATGGGCAAACTAGGCAACGATACCTACCAACAGTTCGGAAATGGAGTTTTTCTCTCTCTATATCATTTATGCTTATTCAAAATGATGTCATCTCTGCATGAAGAAATGGTGATAGTTTGGGTGGGTCTATGTTACAGAGCTCTCACAAAGCACCATTACAGCATTCTTATAATATTGTTTATTAAGATGCTTGGCACCCTCTCTTCCGTCATTGCACAAATCAATATTGTGGTGCGATCGGTAATCAAAGCAGTCAAAAATGCGAAGAAAATGTTCGGGTATATAAAGAATGGGATAGAAAATAATAGTGTAAATATTGTAATGCTACTGTAGAAAGGGATGTATGCACTCACGTGGAATACTGTGTTTAGTTCTGGTCTCAAAACAGACATGGAAGAAAGAGAAGTGTGTTTACAGCCCTGACTGAGTCCTCCCGAGGGGACAGTCACCAGGCTATTATAACTGGGCCCAACTTCTGGATCCATGTACTTTCAAGCCAGCTGGGTCTGGGCAGCAACCGGTCACTGGTTCTACCTCTGGGCCTCCAGAGTGCGAACTCCCTCTCTGGCCCCTTCTGTGAGATGTGAGACACTGCAGTCAGAATCAGAGCTGAAGATTGACTCCTTTAATGTTTTGTAATGAGCACATCCACACATTAGATAGGAGTGGGACTTTCAGTGAGCTTTATGCTCTGAAATCCTTAAGGTGCTTTTGAAAATCTCCCCCCTCTTAGTTTTAACATGCAATACAAGAGATTTAAAACTTGCTTTAAGTATAAAACTCAACATAACCTTAACTATTGAGCAGTAAAGATTCTGGGTTAGGGTTGCCAGGTGTCTGGTTTTCAACCAGAATGCCTGGTCGAAAAGGAACCCTGGCAGCTCTGGTCAGCACTACTGACTGGGCCGTTAAAAGTCCGGTTAGCAGCGCAGCGGGGCTAAGGCAGGTTACCTGCCTGCCATGGCTCCGTGGGGCTCCCAGAAGAAGTGGCATGTCTCCCCTCTAGCTCCTAGGCATAGGGGCAGCCAGGGGGCTCCATGCACTGCCCCCGCCCCAAGCACCAGCTCCGTTGCGCCCATTGGCCGGGAACCGTGGCCAATAGGAGCTGCGGGGGTGGCGCCTGCAGACAGGGCAGCGTGCAGAGCTGCCTGGCCGCACCTCCATGTAGGAGCCGGAGGGGGGACATTCTGCTGCTTCCAGGAGCTGCCTGAGGTAAGTGCTGCCCAGAGCCTGCACCCCATCCCGCACTCCAACCCTCTGTCCCAGCCCTGATCCCCCTCCCACCCACCAAACCCCTCCATCCCAGCCTGGAGCACCCCAAATCCCTCATCCCCAGCCCCACCCCAGAGCCTGCACCCATAGCTGGAGCCCTCACCCCCTCCCACATCCCAACCCACTGCCTCAGCCCAGAGCCCGCTCCCACACCCTGAACTCCTCATTTCTGGCCCCACCCCAGAGGGGTCAGGGCAAGGGTGTTCAATTTTGTGCAAGTAGAAAGTTGGCAACCCTTCTCTGGGTCATTATGACAGGGAACACTCACCTCTCATGAGCACCTCCTTTGGTTGGGTGCGAACCTGCACACACTCTCACCACCCTTGGTGGCTGTTAATGTTGTCAGATGGGTCTTCAGTGTCTCAGCCCTCCGGCCAAGTCACACGCAGTCAGTGTGTGAATGAACAAACCCCTTGCAGGGTAAAAATTCAACAGGGCCTGTCCCTTTGCCCTTGTTAAAATCTTTAGCTCTGTCTCTGGGCTCAGTCCTCAGCATCTTCTGGGCTTGCTTTAAGTCTGTCCCTGCCCTATTGTACAGTAGCGCCAGAGGTCTTTCTCCGTGGAGACTCTTCACCTTTAGCTGATCTGTGGTGTCCCAGCTCTCCAGCCAGTCACTTCTTATCTTCAGTCCCCTTCCAGGGGCATGGGGGGAGAGTAACAAAGTTTAACAAATGGTTGACCCTCTTCAGGGTCTTCAGCCCCATCCCTGGGCCTGTTTAATGGCTCAGCCCATTTCTTGGGCTTCTAAAAAAAAAACTTGTTCCTTCTCAGGGCTTTGGCCACTTCCCCAGCAGCTCCTGGTTCACCCACTACTCTGGTCCCAACCCAGGGACCCTACAAATAGGAATCATGTGCTATTTGAATAACCCATCTTCTGGTTCTTCCTTGAGCTCCAGAAGGAGCACCCTTCCTTACTCCTCTGTTCCCAATCAGGAGCTGACCAGCTCTCCCATGCAGCTCCTTTTATCTGAGCCTGCTATGGTCCGATTGGCTGCTTCCCTGCAGCCTTTCTAGGTAGGCCTGGATGACTCACTTTCACTGCTCCTTTTCTGGAGCAAGGTGTGGTAGGACCGCAAGGCCTCCAGCAGAGGGACTCAAATGGACCATAGATCATCTGACCTTGTCTGTGTCACAGATCACCAACGCCACCCGGCACCCGCACACTAAACCCAACAACCAAATTAGACCAAGGTATTGGAGCCTTAGTGTGAAAGAGCCTTATTGTAAATGAATATCCGGCCTGCTGACTCTCCACTCTGCTTCACCGGTTTTACACTTGTGCTGCTTAATTGACTACAATGGTGTTAAACTGGCACAATACTGGTGCAATGTAAATGAGAGCGTCAGGCCCAAAGTTTCTCTTAATTCCTTGTAACTGAGTGGTCTAATCCCTGTTTTCATGATCAATTTAGTGAAATGTTAAAAAGAATAACATCTAACTAAATCTTTCGTCTGCTGTTCTGCCAGATGTTCCTTTGCACTGAACTGCTTAGAGACTATTCACTAAATTTGCTCAGTAATAGCTTAACTAGATATTAAATTGCATTCATGTATGCCTTGCAGTAGGTAACTCTACAGTTGTCTGAAATATTTCCTTGGAACCTTCTAGCATTCTTTAATTTGAATGTCAAACTAAGAAAAAGTAAACATTTTTTGCAATTAAAGCGGCAAGCATTTGTACACAAAAAGATTGTTTTACTCCTGGCAAGGTTTAGTTACAGCCTGCTGCAAATAAATGCTGACAAATTACCACTGTCAACCCCAGTGGGATACAGATTACACAAGTGTTTACAACCAGGGCTGTAGACTTTGAAAAGCATTCTCTAGACACAATAGCGGAATTAAAGCAAGCAGTAATAAAGAAGATGGACACTGGTACAAGCAGTAGATAATTTCTTAGGTTAAACCTAGGCAAATGTGTGTTCTCTGAATGGCTGAAACATTTTATCAGCATAAAATATGCTAAAAGCAAAAAATTACATTCTTGCAACGTTAGGCTGAAATTCTAATTGCACAAAAGTCAAGAAATTCCGAGCTAAGTTTCCCACAGAAAGCTTTACTCTCATATTTGCACATATATATTGCAATATAATTAGAATGTTACATTTCACAAAAACATGATGGTTTTACAAAATCCTAAATTTTATCCCAGAATTCCATACTAGTTATGGAAGGTAATATCAGAGTTCTGTTTTAACCCATCATCCTTCTTACATTCTCCCTGCCTTCTCTGAACTTCTTCCCTGATTATTTTGCTTATTCAAATCCTAGTGAAATTTTACCTCATAAACTAGGTAATAAAATACATAATAAATACTTCATAAAACAAAACAAAATAAATACTGTTATCTAGGCTGAAGAGACCACTTCAGAATAAGGCATAATTTACTTTTGCCAAAAATGCATTGTTAGCTACTATTCAAGAGAACTGCACTAGATTGGTTGTCTGTACGCATTGTTCATTGCTAATCTTCAGTGGGATTGTCACTTTGAGGTCAAACTAAAGTTCTTTTGATGATAACCCGCCTCCGTTCAGTATTGCTTCTTGAAGTTTGTGATGTAGCTACATGGAACTCATGTTGTCCTATACTGCTTACCTTTGGACATGTCTGCAGCACAAAATCCAATTGGCATTAAAGGAATCATTATTAATCTCTGCAGAGAGGCCTATGACTGATTTGGCATGGAGAGTGAAGTCCTCTTATTTCCTTAGAGGTGATACCTTTAGAATTGGGATGAGACATAGTGTATGGGCAGTGCTGGAAGTGCATAATCCCTTTCCTATATGGTTATTTATTTTGTGGATAGGATTGGAGTTTCATTTACGAGGGCTGGCAATTTTACACTTTTCACAAACCCTAAATTCACTAAAATGAATCTATGTTAAGACTGGAGGAACAGTTCTCTGAATCATTCAGAGAAAATCTGAACCAATTACATTCAGAAGTATTATGGAGTTTATACACCCACACACCCAAGAAGTAAGGACCAGGAGCTAATGCAGGTACAAAGCAGCAGGAACTCCCTGAGCTGGATCTGATTACAGCTGTTATAATAGCTGTTTTCTTAACAGAGAGGGCTGGCTGAGGAGAAAATGTTCTCCTGGGGAAGACTTGGAGAGGAGTCTCTCACCTGAGTAACCATATGACCCACCACAGGCTTGGTTGAAGCAAGCTGGCCCAGTGATTGTACTACTATTTAAGATTGTATGCAGTTTCGTTGTAGCCATGTTGGTCCTAGGATATTAGAGAGACAAGGTGAGTGAGGTAATATCTCTTTTTTGGACCAACTTCTGTTGGTAAGAGAGACAAGCTCTCTGAGAAGAAGAGCTCTGTCTAAGCTCGAAAACTCTCTCACAAACAGAAGTTGGTCCAATAAAATATATTACTTACCCACTTTGTTTATTAAAATTGGGCTGTCCTAAGTCATTTATTACAAGTGTCATTTTTTACCAGATTTAAGTAGACTGAAGAGGGCCTGATTTAGCCTATCAGCTGATACTTCCAACAAGGGTTTTAGAAAGTGCACTGCACCCGCCTAGAAATATTTAAGTTCAGAGAAGCTTTTCTTTTAGAAGTACCGTTAAAGTTCAGAAGGTGCTCTCACATTTAATGGGTATTGTAATAGAAATCTTGTGAGTCAGTAATTTCTGAGAGGTTTCAAGTGAACTTTGTACTTGTGAAAGGTACTAGAATTTCAGTCTGGAGAGGGTTCTCTTTACCGTATTATACAGAACTGGTATAGCACAAGCAGTGGCTGGCAGGCTTCCATCAGCAACCCTGTTATTGTGCTACAGAACTGACCTGGAGACACTAATTCTGAGGTATTTCAGGGACAGTAAAAACCAAAAAAGCCAAACTTAAGTGCTTGCTTTTTACATCCACCAAGAATCTCCAGATAAAAATGCAAATGTACATAATGTGCAGATGGATGTTCTTAGTCCAGACTATATGGAGAAATCAAAAATATTTCTTTCCAGACATTTTGCTTCTGCTGCATTGCATGCTACAGGTATTATGACAACATTCACACATTAATAATAATATTATATGATCTAACGGTGAGGGCAAAGGGATGTGAATCAAGAGGATGCTGATTCCAAGTATTGACTGAGCCTCTAAGTCTTTGTATGACCTTGTGCAAATCACTTGACCTTTTTGCATCTCTGTCAAGAAAGCTGTAAATTGGGACTGGAAACAAGATGATGCATCTGAACTCAGCTCTCCTATATAAATATATCTTTTTAAATTGGCATGGATGGCACCGTGTATAAGATTTTTCTACTAGGATGGAGTTTCTCCTGCCACTTTCATTTAAATTCTTAAGGTTATTTCACTTTAAATCTTTTACCATTAATATTTTACTGTAGGAATAATCTTTTAAAATCCTATGTGGATGTATTTAATTAATACTTAGCATTTTTGTAATATTTGTATGTGCACAAACATTAACTAATTAATCCCCACAACACCCCTTTGAGGTAGGCAGGTAGGCAAGTATTTTTATCCCCATTGGTGAATTGGGAAAAACTTAATCAGGGAGGTGAAGTGAATTGCTAAGGCCATACAAAGAGTCATTGTTGGAGCCAAGATTGGAACTCAGGTGCCTGGGATTCTAAATCCTTTGCTCGTTCTTCTAGACCACACTGGTATCTCTGTCTGATTGGGGGTTTTTTAACTGTCTACTAAATCAAGCTCCTAGAAAAGATTTTTTAGATCATCTAATCCATCTCTGGGACTCAGTGCAGGATTGATTTCAACAGAAGATTAAGTGTTTTTGTAGTCTTCTTTTAATTGAAGACTTTTATCTCAGTTTCCTGCACTGTATTATAATAAACAAAATTCTGATTACATCAAATGTTTAATTGTGGGCTTGTTTACAAACATTTGGTTTGCGGCAAGCTATGGTGCAAATCTAGCCTGCACTAGCGTGTCATGGTCTAACTGTTTGTGTGCACCCTGCTTATGCACATTAGTAGTCTGCTAGTAGGCTTTGATCTAGTCTTGTTTCCTAAGTTTAATTCACAATTCCACGCAAAAGTGACTTTATGCAATTCCAGATACTTCAGTGTAAAATAATTCAATCCACCAAAATTTCATAAAAATTGAAATTAGGGCAGGACAATGAGGATAGATAAGGTTAAATCAAGCAAAATAAATAAGTGAAGAATTTCACACACTAACCTTTTTTTAAAAGAGAAATTCAGTTTTACCTAAGTCTAGTCAAAACTGTTCAATACACTGTGAGAAACCTGCATAATCACTGTCATATATGGGGAACTTCACTTAAAATCCAAATTTTCTGGGAACCGCAATAGTCTCAATGCATGCACAATCAATGTTTTTTGGGTTTTTTTTTTCAACCAGTGTCATTCAACATAGCACAACCTTTACTAGGTGTTCCCAGTGGAGATCCTGGAAAAACATCTTCAGGCCCAGCAGGTTTCAAAGGCAACAAAAATTGGGGAGCCCTCATATTTCATAGTTTAGCAAATGAGTTGTGATACTTGAGATATAATGGCCATGGAGAAATTTGTCTGTTTGAGAAACAACTGAGAAATGGAATTTTAAAAATGGGCCTACTTTATCTAATACTTTCTAAAATCTACAGTAGACAAACAACCAATAACTACAACTATTTTCAGCTGTTATTGAGAATTTATATAACAAACACAATCTCTGATAATCAAGCAATGATGTTGTGTCTGTTAACTATATGATTTTATGCTGTGCTTTCTCCTGTATACATTGTAAGTGTTGAAATATCTTGATCCCTCTTATGTGCATTTTTAATACAAAAATGTGCGAACCACTATATAGTCCTTCCCAATTGTCTTGATACACCTCTACCCCGATATAATGCGACCCGATATAACACGAATTCGGATATAATGTGGTAAAGCAGCGCTCCGGGGGGGTGGGGCTGCGCACTCCGGCAGATCAAAGCAAGTTTGATATAACGCGGTTTCACCTATAACGCAGTAAGATTTTTTGGCTCCCGAGGACGGCGTTATATCGAGGTAGAGGTGTAATTTGCATGGTGTTATTTTATATAAATCCATGGGGGGAAAACTAGTGTGTAAGCCATTACCCTAGCCTACTTTGCAACTTCAATTAAAGTAGTGTGACAAGCAGAGTACCAAGTGATTAAGTAATATGGTGAGGAATACAAATGCTATTCAGTGATTTGTGTGTGCTGTCTTCCCTCCTCATGATAAAAGAGGAATATTTGGTAATAGTCTTAATTAAGCATTAATTGATATATCTTAGCATATTTGCAGAGGGTCGTGTCTGTAGTCTTACATCTTGTTTGCTTTAAAGGGTATAATAGAAGAAACCAAGAGTAAGTTATCATTAGTAGTGGTCATAGTGACATAGCATATTAGTATGAATGTTAATACTCTCTCAGAAATGTTTGAAGAGCCATTACCGGATTGGATTTAACCACATTCACCAAAGCTTTAATATTCTAGTTAAGGCATCAAGACATAGTCAAAATAATGTCAAGCCCTGTAATTTTCACCTCACACATGCTCACTTACAAAAACACTGTCTCTCATGCACAGAAATATAGTCTTTTCCTGTAAGTCACCATCCTGGCACAAAGGAGGACCACGATAGGGAAGAGAGGTTGCTCATACTAAATACCAGCGACAAATGTCAATCACTAATACTTCCCCTCACCCTATCACAGATGCACTTAAAGTACTATTAAGGCTCCCTTATTATTGCTGTAATTAGGATTTTCCAAATGATTGGTTATGCCAGGTCATTTTAAAGGGAATTCAGTCAGTTCTAAAACATCATGTTTCCGAAAGCCTCATGTCAAAATGCAACGAGAAGCTTGCTTATCTTTATGAAGGAAGAAACAGACAAACCAGCTGATGATCTGTTCTCTTTATTTTCAGATTCTCAACTTCTTTCTTTTAATGTGAACTGAACCTGAGTCCCCACAAAGTAGCTCTGACCAACTTGACCAAATATTTCCCAGTGTATGATTCAGTGGACGGAGCACAATATGGCAGTTGTCAAAGTCATTGTCCTTGAGTCCTTTAGTATTTTGAGCAAATAATTATGTTTTCATTTCTGCAGTAGGAAATCTTCTACACTATTTTTACTAAGGGTATGTCTACACTACCGCGGTAGTTCGACGGCTGGCAATCGAACTTCCGGGTTCGATTTATCGCGTCTGGTCTGGACGCGATAATTCGAACCAGGAAGTGCTCGCCGTCGACTGCGGTACTCCACCTCAGCGAGAGGAGTACCGCGGAGTCGACGGGGGAGCCTGCCTGCCGCGTGTGGACCGCGGTAAATTCGAACTAAGGTATGTCGACTTCAGCTACATTATTCACATAGCTGAAGTTGCGTACCTTAGATCGAATTGGGGTGTTAGTGTAGACCAGGCCTAAGACTAAACAAACTCGAGCTCAGAGACTTTGAAATGACATTCATCTCTGTGTGAGAGAGATCCCTTCTTATTGCTTTGTTCCGATGACATCCGTAAATGTGATCCAAAAATAATGTAGAGTAATCCACAGTTGGGTGAGAATGTACTGTTTGAGAACCAAAGATGTTGCGGTCTTTATAACTAATCATAAATAATAGATACAAGAACACGTACAAAAAAAAAAGTATTCCAAGACTGTACCTGTAAATCCATAAAGACATGTGGCTATAAATCGCCCATGCTGCCCAACTCAACCAGAAAGATGTGCAAGTTCACTAGAAACACTGTCACACATTTACACAAAATACTTAGAAATGAGTGACTTTATTTAAATGAGCACCACTGAAAATATTTTCTTCAGACAACAGAGAGGGTGGGAGGGCAGCAAGATTAGCAGTGATAGAAGCTGGGAACAGAATCTGATTGATTGATTGTAAAATGGAGTGGATTTGCACTGAACTGTCAGCTTTCATGAAAGTAGAGCCATTTTTGGAGGGTACAAATGGTTAGTCTTCTCTGGTTGGGTTTAGGCCCATGAAGCTCACTGAGTTACTAGAGTTGTTGGGAATACTTTGCAGCAGAACAGAACCAGTACTTGGGGCCTATGTCTGTGGTCGGTGAAGATTGTCAGTTCCTCCTTTAAAGTGGACAGATGGCTGGCTTCTCTAAAGGAAGCTCCTGTATGCCGAAAAAAATGTCCCTTTAAGTTGACAGTCTGGTCAACAAGTCCAGTGTCTAATCAGCCATTTTTTGGTTAAGATTCCTGAGAAGATTGTAAGACAACTCTGAGTATCTAAAGAGTTCATATCTCCTTGGCAGTCTGGGTAGAGACATTGCACTGAACACTTTGTTAGATAATGGAGCATACCAACTGGTGCTGCTGGGTGCTTTTCAATATTCAGTGAAATAGGGGCATACCCAGTGTTAGTGCAATTCATTTAAAATGCACTACCAGGCCAAATGATAGTGGTGTAGGTCTGTCTCCAGCTGATAAGGCTTTTAAGATTTTTTTGTGATAAACTGCGTTGTTTCCCTTTCCATAGATGCTGTGTGATTAACTCATTCAGCTTTTCAAATAACAAAACTGAGATCTCCATCATTAGCAAACACATAAGTAATCCCAGGACACAAATCTGAGGAAGAGCTCTGTGTAGCTCAAATGCTTGTCTCTCTCACCAACAGAAGTTGGTCCAATAAAAGATATTCCCTCACCCACCTTGTCTCTCTAATATCCTGAAACCGACATGACTACAACAACCGTGCGTAAATTCATTTCAATAGTTTCAGTTCTGGCCACTAAGGATACAAGAAAGAAGCTGCCAGTTTTGAATGTCATGGAATATTTTATCATAAGCAAAGATTGTATGGATGACATTGGAAAAGATTTATGCATATGTTAATGATGAAGTATGTAATACATTTGTAGGTTTGATATGGGAGATGATGGAAATGTGAGGTATCTGATCTTTGTGAAAAATCCATTCTCCAAATTAATCTATTAATGTAAATTTTGAAGGGACTGAGGAAGAGGGATTTGGAGGAAATTTTGGAAGGATTGATGGTGACAAAACTGTATCACCTGCATACAAACTAATATTGTGCTCATCTTTGTTTATTTGTATACCTTCAGTGGCAGACAATTTCTTATGTATCACTAGGCATTCAAAAGATTAATAAAAGGGGAGAGGAAAGAGTGGACAACCCTGCCCTTTTCCTCTTTCCAACTGAAAGACAGAGAAAAGAATTTCATTCATCAGTACAGATGCAAGAGACAATATGGTAAAAGTCTTCAACGCAATTAAGGAAAATTGAACCAAAATCAAATTTTCCTAGTACTGTCATAAGAAATGGCCATTCTACTCTATCAAATTCCTTATCTGGATTTAGGGAAAAGACTTGTGAAGCGATACTTGATAACTGGGTTTGGCAATTTAGGTGAAGTATTTTTCTTGAGCTATCAGTAGCAAGTCTGCCTTTCACAAAATACAATTGATAGCTGAACAATTGAGAGAATTGTACGGTTTAGGCAGGTTACTAGACTTTTGGTGATTGACTTTATATTCTGTATTCAAAAGCATAATACTTAGGATGGAAATCTCAACAATTATCATAGTCTTTATTACTTTAATTTTGAAGATAAAGCTGGTCCTCCTCTCACAAAACATTAGCCATTTTGGGAAGTTTCATCAGTGACTTTAAATAGAATAGGGACTATCTGTTCACATCTTTTATGAAAGTCTGTTGGCTAGCCAGCCGATCCTGGTGCTTTGCCAGGAATTAGATTTTGTATAGCTTTTTCAATCTCATGTATCCAAATAGGGTTATCCATTAACCATTTTTTTGATATGCTGGACAGTGTTAAAGAAAAAGCCTTCACCAAAGAGGATTTAAACCAGTTATTTCAGCAATGAATTGAATGAGGGTGAAAATTACACTTCCATTTAACTTACATCCCTCAGATGCCTGTTTCTAAATCTTTATACCACCCTTCACACTGTAGGTGGCTCAAGCAGCACCTACTTCTTTGTTTATAAGTAGAGCTGGTCAGAAATGTCCATCAAAACAAAATTTAAAAGCAAAAACTAGAAAAAAATCTTGAGAACTTTCATGAATTTTCCCCTATTTTCTGACCAGTTGTAGTTAGAAGTGATCATCTGTTGATCCCTTTTAGAATTAACTGTCAGTGGATCCATCAGTTGGAGAGATGTTTTCCTAAATATGAATTTTAGTTATAAGCTGGGGACGCATCGGTTGGAAGTAACGGAGGAGGAGAAGGACCTCGGAGTCCTGGTTGATCGCAGGATGACTATGAGTCGGCAATGTGACGTGGCCGTGAAAAAAGCTAATGCGGTCTTGGGATGCATTAGGCGAGGTATTTCTATTAGGGATAAGGAGGTGCTGCTTCCGTTATACAAGGCACTGGTGAGACCTCATTTGGAGTACTGTGTGCAGTTCTGGTCTCCCATGTTTAAAAAGGATGAACTCAAACTGGAACGGGAACAGAGAAGGGCCACTAGGATGATCTGAGGAATGGCAAACCTGTCGTATGAAAGGAGACTCGAGGAGGCGGTTTGTTTACCCTAACCAAAAGAAGGCTGAGGGGGGATATGATTGCTCTCTTTAAATATATCAGAGGGATAAATACCAGGGAGGGAGAGGAATTATTTCAGCTCAGTACTAATGTGGACATGAGAACAAATGGATATAAACTGGCCGTCGGGAAGTTTAGGCTTGAAATTAGACGACGGTTTCTAACCGTCAGAGGGGTGAAGTTCTGGAACAGCCTTCCGAGGGAAACAGTGGGGGCGAAAGGCTTTAAGATTAAGCTTGATAAGTTTATGGAGGGGATGGTTTGATGGGATAACGTGATTTTAGTCAATAGGTCAATAACGTGCCATCGCTGGTAATTAGTATCAATGGTCAATGTGGGTCTGGCTGGAGAATCTTGCCCGCATGCTCGGGGTTCTGCTGATCGCCATATTTGGGGTCAGGAAGGAATTTTCCTCCAGGGTAGATTGGCAGAGGCCCTGGAGGTTTTTCGCCTTCCTCCGCAGCATGGGGCAGGGGTCGCTTGCTGGAGGATTCTCTGCGACTTAAAGTCTTTAAATCATGATTTGGGGACTTCAACAGCTGAGTCAAGGGAGAGAATTATTCCAGGAGTGGGTGGGTCAGCTTTTGTGGCCTGCATCATGCGGGAGGTCAGACTAGATGATCATAATGGTCCCTTCTGACCTTAAAGTCTATGAGTCTATAAGTAAAAAGGACACTACTGAGACATAGTGAAAAATCTGTGCCTCTGTATACCTTTGAAGCACCAAATGCAAGTATGTATATACGTAATCACAGATTGTGCATGTCTTCCGGGATATCCAGGGGTATGAGTAGGTTAGCATGGACTTGTGGCATGTGGTATCAGAACTAAGTGGGGGAGAGAGCACCACACTGGTGTCAGTAAAACAAAGGCAAGGGAGAATTGAGGGTGATATGTAGAGGATTCCAAGCAGATGAACCAGTGTAAAGCTGACAAGATGTCATCCCATATCAACAGCAGCTAGAAATTGACTGCTTTAAGATACAAGCTCAAAAGGGAAGAATCTGTACCACTTTATGAACTATTCAAACTCTCTATTTGGAAAATGCAGATTTATTGTGTTTCCTAGTTTTGAAGAAAATGGTCCCCTGTGAATCTGTTTCACCTTGCTGTATTAGTGGAATAAAACTAAGTGTCAAACTGTTGGCAGTTTAATTTTTAACAGTATACCACTGTCTGGTTTTTTTATGCTTTCAATTAGAAGCTGGATATTTCTCCTTTAAAATCTTTAAAGACTCCTGAAGGGAGAACTGTAGAAGTCAATCTGCACTTAAAAAGCTCTGCCACTACTAATGCATATTTCATGTCTGAACTGACAGCTATGCTAACAGTAGCATTTCCTATTTCTTTTAGTCCTTTTGGACAAGGAGCAGTCCTTGGCTATTTTTTTTAATAGAAAACTGGTTATTTTTGTGATTGAAATGGTGACATGGGCAACTACTGGAAAATCTACTGGAATTTGTTTGCTTGGGTTTTTAGAGGGGTTTTTTGTTATGATCTTCCTTGCGTTTATACTCTGTGAGTCTATCTCAAACCAACTGTAATGTATATAGACAGCAAGGACTTCAATATTCAGTGATATTGATACGTTGGCATTCATTAGTGCAAATGTTTACTACAAGATTTAGTAGAGTTCGGGGGGGGGGGGGGATAGTCTCTTTTCTTTTCTTTCCTTTCCTTTCCTCACATCTTAACTTCACTCTATCAGGCAATGCTAGCTGTAAAGGTGGAACGTTTATCTGTCTGTATTAGTTTTTGCTGTAGTTAATACTTCATAATGTCAGTTGCTTGGAAACCAGTGTTCTGTGGCCTCTTGCTGCTTGGCAGAAATCACTCTAATTGGCATGCTTCTAGCACTGTCATTGCTGGCAGTTTGCAGAATTTTTTTTTCCAGAAGAAAAAATTTCCTTTTACATGAATGATGCCTCACATTAATTAGACAGCAGTCATGGGCAAAGACATCTATTTAAGTATATGGATGTATGAATCATTATCTCTATCATCAGTCACTGGAAAAACTGCTATTTTGAGTTCCCATCAATGTTTCTGCCTTTCCAGGTTGTTCACTTCTCAATTTACTCCCCTACCCCCATGGTAGAATGCGTGTGTATGTGTATGCAATTTTATAAGTTTGTTGCTTATTGGATTTTACTGTCTATCTAAACACGTCACAGTGTAATCCCATGCAACATGACACTAAGTGACATATGTTTCCTCACAGATTTGAGCAGCTTTTAGCACTTACAATGGGTTTGCTGTTTTTAGGTAGTAGAATGCTACTGTTCCATGCATACCTGCCTTTAAGTAGACAGGTAAGGGGGTATGAGGCTCATCTTCTAGTTTCACTTGAAGATCTTGGACCAGTAGCATATGCAGATGCAACTCCAACAGCCTTAATGGAATTTCCCCTGCTTAAACAAGCAGCAAATTCACCCCTTTATGTTTAACATAAAATCACATTGTACCCTTCTGGAGGGCCCAGAAAATGTGAGGTTTATGTTGCAGAATTTTTGACTAATAGTTCCCTCAAAGAGGATGCGAGAGGAGTTTGAGGTGTGACCTTGAAATCTCTCAGATTCACTCGTGTCAACCCCATGGATTTAGGAATCCCTATGCCCTGCACTCTTCTCGCAACACTGCTCTGGAGGGATCCCCTAACCTGGTAGAACAGCTCTCTAAGACTAGAATTTGCAGCCCCAGCATGCCTGTACCCTGCTTCCCTACCACAAAAACATTAACGTCTGCAAGGAAAACTAGCAAAAATACCATCAGAGAGGAAGCAGAGCATCCCACTATTGAAGAGCGGCCTCCATATGCTTCCAGGAAGGTGGGGAAACAAGCCGTGGTGATTGGGGGGCTTTCCTTTGCATTGTGCTTTTAATTGCTCCATGCCTCATAGCGTGGGAAGAAAAGAGCCCCAACTAAAGATAAATCATTTCTATTGTGTGAATTTGTATCTATGTTTACCGAGTCAAATAGCTGTGAGTCTCAACATTACAATGCCTTTTTCTGAGAGAGCAAGAGAGAGAGATTTTGCTTTATGCAGCAGTAGAAAAGAGCATTTCCTGTATTTTAATGTAATTGAAGTTTAATGAAAAACATTCTGAAACATCTCTAAGTGCATAATAATAAATCAGCAACTGCACCCACTGATATCTGTTATGATAGCCGTGTTGTATGGTCACCTGAGGATCTTTATTTTTTTTTCTACTGGTTCCTTATAGTCTTGCCCCAGTTATTGCCAGGAAACCTCCTAATACAAAAAGAGAAATCGTTGGGTGTATCAATTGTTTATTTTCTGACCGAGTCTCCACTTGATAATACACAGGGGATAATACATCTGTAATGCAGATCCTGATTTTAGTTTTGTTTTAACAAACACATAAGGAGCAGAAAATCTTGTCATCACAGAGAAGGATGGGCAAGAGAACAAAAAAAAGAGAGTACAAATGGGAATCTGCATCTGAAATAATTACCTTGTTGCAGATTGCAAGTCCTCCTTGCTACACAGGACTTTTGGTGATTTGGCACAGTACCACTTAATTGCTTAATACGTTAGTGTGGTAAATACAGTATACTCCTGATCTCCAGATAGCTTGCAAGACACAGATTTTATTGGATAGTCAGAAGTGTGATACTCGAGAGGGCAAGAGTCATTCAGCAGCAGGGTGGCCTCCCCTGTGCATGGGGCTCCTCCTCCTCACAGTCCTTGGCCAGGGGTCTCTGCTCTGTCACCGTAGGACCGCAGCCTCCCTCCCTCACCTTACACCTGCAGCGACAGTGCAGGGAGCTCTCCGCAGTTCTACTGTCGCAGCCTGACTCATTCACACCCGTGACAGCAGGTCTGAGTGGGCTTCCTGCACTGTCGCAGACGCTATTCAGCAGCAGGGTGGTGTGGCCGGGGGCTCGTCCTCCTCTTCCTAGTCC
This sequence comes from Terrapene triunguis, assembly GCF_002925995.2. Classification (NCBI taxonomy): domain Eukaryota; kingdom Metazoa; phylum Chordata; order Testudines; family Emydidae; genus Terrapene; species Terrapene triunguis. Next base: position 7,965,362 of record NW_020665302.1, read on the forward strand.
TGGCCAGAGGTCTCTGTTCTATTATCTAAACCTCTTCATTATCCCAGTCTCTTCCTTGTCCCCCAGCATGAGAGTTATGCTGCGTAGGGGATGTCTCTCATGCTGGGGGACAAAGAAGGGATTCAGATAATGAGGAGGTTTTCAGATAAATGGGAGTATACTGTAATATGTAACAACAGTGTATTTACAGGTTTCTGTGGCTTATTAGCTACGTTTAATGTTAATTTAATTATCATGTACCCTACACTGTACTTTAGAAGGTAAAAATAATTTGTTTGGCCTTTAATTGCATGGTACTTGCTGTGTAATTACCTAGCCAGTACATGCTAATTACCATGTTTCTGATTCTCCACTGCCTTGCACTTTTGTGTAGTCATTCACACCTGTGCAATATGGGTTTAAAATGCTACCAAATCAGAATTTTCCATTCACTTACATCAGTGATAGCATTTTAGATGGACTTTGCTCTCAGGAACCCTAATTCTCATTTACTGTAAGGCCACTGTACACAGTTCGGACAGTGGAAAGGGGCTTTAAAATACCCACTGAAAGACACCTTTCCGGTGCCAGAGGGTATAAAGCAGCCACTGGTAAATGAAAATTAGGCCCAGCTTTGACAGATGTAAATAATTATGCAAGATGCAAGGCAGTTAAGAATATAATTAAATAGTCCGCAGTTACTATAGTATCAGTAATAGGTATAGGACAGATCCTCAGCTGGTATAAATCAATGTACCTTCATTGACCTCAATAGGGCCATGTGGCTTTACAGTAAATGAGGATCTGGCCTATACAGAATGTGTGCTCTGTAAATAAGAATAATACACTGTACTTGTGTAACCGCTTTTATCCCAG
>NW_020665302.1:7966226-7989681 GCF_002925995.2 Terrapene triunguis
ACCCAATATAACAGAATTCGGATATAATGCGGTAAAGCAACGCTCCGGGGGGGCGGGACTGCGCACTTCGGCGGATCAAAGCAAGTTTGATATAACGCGGTTTCACCTATAACGCGGTAAGATTTTTTGGCTCCCGAGGACAGCATTATATTGGGGTAGAGGTGTAGTTAGGGTGATGCAGTGTCAGCGTAGCCACTGCGTTGCTTACATCGACTGTGGCTGCCTTTCAGAAGCCATCCCATAATTCCCCACATTGACAGTTAAATCAGTGCAAGCACACCTGGTGAGGATGAGCACTGCCGACACAAGGAGCATAGTGTGGAGACACACAAGCGATTTAATTACTGTACGTTGACGTAACTGAGGTTGACTTAATTTTGTAGTGTAGACTTGCCCAGAGCTCATTTCAACTATAGAAATGAAGCAACTTCTCAAGTGAAATGTGACATCAGTATAATATCCATAGCAACACTATATAACAATTTGGGACAGGGAATGGGGAAAAAAACTGTATCCAATTGAAACTGCAGTGAGGAAACCAAAATTTAATTAACTGCACTGAAATTTGATGAGGACACAGGGGTTAACACTTCTACAAAAATTGCTGTGAGATCTTTCATGACTACAGGTTGTCAGAACTTCAGTGTCATTAGCACCTTCAGTAGCACAGCACCTCTAAATCCACCCAAGGGCACTGACTGCATACTAAGTCAAAATGAAGCAGGCCAGCCACCTGCTGAATCACCATTTTCTGCACTTAGATATTCCTTTGAATTCTCCACCCCAAATACTGATCTCCCTTGCCCCTCCTTAGTTTGAGAGATCTGATGGGATCACAGTCCAACATTGTATGGCTGCAGGTGATTTAAGTGTTCATTTAAAATGTTTCAGTCGATTTTGTCTTTAATCTGCCATATTCTGAATGTTGTACTATATATTATTTAGTGTTCATTTACTGTAGTTCCAAAGCTATCATATTCTGACTTTTCTGTTTAAAAAAAAAAAAAAAAGAATGTAGTATTGTTCCATGAATGTTTGTTACAAACAATCCTGGTCAAAAGGAAGCTAAGAGGCAACATAGGTTATGGCACTTGCTTTTCACCTCAGAAGACCTGGGTTTGTATTCAGTTTGTCATTAGTGCAATGAGTTTGGCAGTCCCTAGGAAACATTTACATCACAATACCTCCTACACAATTTGGGAATTGGCAGAATGCCCAGGGAAGGCCCTTCAATGGATTAGTAGGGAGTTGTTGCAGATAAGGATTGAGGTGCTTTAGTGAAATATATGAAACTGCATTTAGACAGCCTGTGCTGTGAACAGCTTTCAAATCAATGCCACCTATGTTGTATTTGTTTATAAAATTGCTGCACGGGGCTAAATTCTTTCTTTATAGTGCCTAGGGACAGGGATAAACTCTACCATTGGCTCTAATCACGTAGGAGCCTATATACCACTAAACCAAGAAAGTCTGTGTAAATGAGCCATCCTGGGGCACAAAAGCTAACAACTCCCATGACCAAATAAATAACCTATATGTACCTGGCTAGATTTGTTGCTAGGCAAAATAACATGCGCCCAAACAAATACGTGCTTTTCTCTTGTCTCATAATCTGGAGTCATCAGGACTCTGAGGTAACATTCGACCTAGGGCAACAGAGCCTCAGCTGGTGTAAACAGGCCTAGTTCAGTGGCAGTCAAGAGAGCTAAACCCATTTACACCAGCTGAGTGAGGATCTCCCCACTTATGCACAGTTGCTGTCCCTTGTTCCTTGTGTAGATTACTTATAATGGTTCCTGTTTACATACTGTAGATGTGAGGATGGTAGCGAATTTGATAAAATTTTATATACAAGGTCAAATACATCCCTGGTGTAATGCCACTCAAGTTACTTAAATTGGCCCAGTGTATTTAAATAAAATGTAAATACGTTGGTAAATATGTGGTTTGGTTTGACGATGATCAAGTTTGTAACATCGTTGTGTTAGCTTCTTAATGTCATCCTAACACCGGATTTATGGTCAAGAGAAACAAATTAATGGATTCCTTCCGTTTTATCGGAGCCATTCCTGTGCAAAGAAATGCATCAGGCATCTTTAATCCTGGAGGCAAAAGCTTGACTCAGCAATACTTTTATGGTGCTGCATTACAATTAACTGATGACCCAGAGACCATGAAGGATTTAAAGAGTAATTTAATAAGCGTGGACTAGTACTAAGCACTGAAAATATGCTCGCAATCAATTTGCTGTATACACAGTATGCTACTAGGTCATTCTTTTGTGCATGTGGTTGACCTTTATCTATAATAATTTATGCCTATCAAGAAAAGTGAAGAATACTATTGCAAATTATTAGCACTCAAGAAACTCTTTTAATTTTCATGCTGACAAAGGTATTAACTTACCAAAAATAATGCACGTCCTTTTGTCTGAAAGACAGTTGAAAATCTGTGTTGTGACTACAGTTGACTAAAGCTCAATTACTGTAATAAATGTATTCCAAATTTCATCTCAATTGCATTTGCATTTTAATGAATGATTCTCACCTACTTATCAATCTGGCAGCCAGGCTAAATTTATTAAGTTACGGTATAAACAGGGCATTCTTATGCTAGCATTTAAATGCAGAAATATTTGCTGTGCCAATGCTGAAATATACACCTCTACCTCGATATAACGCTGTCCTCGGGAGCCAAAAAATCTTACCGCGTTATAGGTGAAACTGCATTATATTGAACTTGCTTTGATCCACCGTAGTGCGCAGCCCCGCCTCCCCCTCGCACCCCCGCCCAAGCACTGCTTTACCGTGTTATATCCGAATTCGTGTTATATCGGGTCACGTTATATCGAGGTAGCGGTGTATTGTAAATCTGCATTATATAAATATATTTCAATTACCTCTATATTCCAAGTTAGGATGTATTTAATTTTTTTCCATGCCAAAAGTCCATAGACTTCTAAGGTCTTTCTTGACCTTCTCTGGAATTGTGAATTTGTTGTTTAAATCTGGCATATGTTATAGCTTATACATACCGTTGCTGTGTTTTTTCACTAACCTGATTTATTTCTTTGTTACTACTTGGAAATTGGATGAAATTAATTAAGTGGAATAGTTGTTTGTAAAGAACGCCATTTTGAAAATCATATACGAAGAAGTGTTTATTCACCATTGGTTGTAGCCACATGTTCCTGTAGGCTTGCCAAGCAGATCACTGATTTTAGCATACAACATTTAAAAAGCCCTTTAAGTCAGGTAATCTTACAAAATTGTACTTAAACCCACACCACTTCTATATTTCTTTCCCCAATATTGCTGATTATTGAAGGAGTTTGTGTGTAAAAGAAATGTTCTGATTATTGAAGGAGTTTGTGTGTAAAAGAAATGTTCTGTTTTATCATTTTCTTTGTTTTTTCACCCATTTGCTTTGATTCATTTTACAATCTTACTCTTTAGTGTTTATGGCATCATAATCAACAGCCACAACAATGCTTCTACAAGTGGAAGAAGCAGTATGAAGGAAGGAAAAACATCTTTTTACACACAAATATCTTGATAATCATCAGTAATGACAGGAAAAACCTATAGAAAAATCACATGAGAATGAAGCAAGAGTTTGCTATGTTGTTAAAAAAGAAATTAAATGTGTCAAGAGATCTTTTATGTGAAAACCTTGAAGAACAATTAGCCAGCCTGATTTTATTCCAGAATCCTTGTGAACTTATAAAGCACACAGCATTTCTCAATAAGGCCATGGGTTTCTGAAAGCAATGTTTTTACTTTATTCCTGAGCCAGTACAGAAAGGTCTAGCAGAGAGGTTACGTTGTGTCAGAACAAGAGAGGTGGAGTGACTGGCGTTTGCAATTGCTGGGCTCAAAAAATGGCAAATTGTTACCTTCCACATGTAATTTGTCATAAACGCAGGCAGGCAGGGAGAGAGGGAGGGAGCTATTCACCTTGAGAACTAGTGAACTAAACACTTGCTGTTTGCTACCTATATAACCTTTGGGTACTTTAAGGCATCTCTAATAAGAAAACGGTTTGGTTCCTTCTCAGTAAAATGAACCAGGCCCAGCTTCAGCATAGATCTGTGTTAAAAGATTAGGTACAGCCTGACAACGCTTAATCCAAAACTCAGAAACACATCATTTAGATGGATACGTTCTGTGCCAGGGTATGAACCGTCATGTCTGACTTGGATCAGCTGCCACTTTCTAGTTACACATTGTAATCAAAGGCTGCAGAGTAACCTATTATGCTATGCCATATCCGTTTCACTGCCATGGTGCGCTTTCTCTTTTCTGTCCCTGCTATCATCCTATAGGGAGTGCATTATGGCTTCTTCTTTTTTCTCCTTACTGTAATGCCCTTGCCTGTTGTCTCCAAATCACTGACAGACTTCATTGACAGCTTTCCTGGTGCTGACAATGCAGCTCAGTGGCAGCAAGTGGAATTTAGCAGCTAACAGGTGGTTTCACGGCAATACCTGTCAGCTTGTGACAATTAAGCTAAGGTAGAAAGTGACATGGTGGCCAACAAGCTACTATAAACTATAGTTAACCAAGAGGTTATTTAACCTGATGAGAGAACAAAGCCAGGATGAGCTCAACATATTTAACTAATGTTGTATAGACTGTGAGACACCAGGAATGATCTAATGGGACTGAAGAATCTTTCCATTCTTTTTGCTTAGTGATATTTCTTCTTCTTCGTGGTGCAAAAGAAAATATTTTGCTGCTATTCAGTACATTTCGATTACCCTGTATAATTAGAGTGGAATATGCAACCTTCTGTTGACACTTATGTCCTTGACCTATAGCTATGTCAATCATCAGCATCAAACTGTAGCATCTCACCTGCATACAAAGTATGCTGACAACACATCCACTTTTGCGGGGAAGCTCCTGTTTTAGAACAGGTCCCTATTTTGAGAGTTGTTAGTTCCTCCACTATTTCTTAAACCAGATTGCCACTGTATGCACCTAAAGAGTCTGATTGCTCACTCTCTTTATGCCAGTGTAATTCTATTGACTTCAAAGAAAGTCACACTCAGTGGAAAATCAGGCTCAGAAAGTTCAGTGTGAGCTGGGACATCAAAGAAGACGACTTCCAAACCAGCTTCCCTCTCTAGTGCAAGTCACCTGTGTACTCGGGGAAAATGGATTATGCTGTTGGTGGGAACTGAAAAAACACATAAGTAGGCTTTGAAACTCATTACCACAGGGTATCATTGAGGTAAAAAACTTAGCATGATTCAGATATCGGACCTGTGTATGGATAAGGGGGTTGGACTAGATGACCTCCTGAGGTCCCTTCCAACCCTGATATTCTATGATTCTGTGATAACAAGAATACACAAAATAATAATAGTAAACAATAAAAAAAAGTTTTGGAAAGGATATAAAACCTCATGCTTCAGAGCTTAAACCAATCTCTATTAGGGGAGGAGACTTCCCCAATGTGCAGGTTATCCCATAACTGTGTACTACAGGGTTCCTTGCACTGAAGCACATGGGACTGGCCACTGTCAGAGCCCATGTACAGGACTAGATTGACCATGTATCTGATCCAGTAAGACAATTCCTATGTTCCTATTAAATGAATGAGAGAGAATTTTTCAACTCTCTGTTGTTTATATTACTAGAGCCTCTGGGTGCTGACGTTTGAAGAGGTATCTGTCTGTGTGGTACCACATGATTCATGGCCTTTACCCTCTCCTACAGTGTGGGTATATTCTGCATTGTATCCTGGCTAGCTCTGGGCTCGATAACAACAACAAAAAGATATTTGCTATTTTCAGGTTGTGGTTTATAGGCTCGCATTTCTCACCTGAAAGTATAAAATTAGGTACAGAGTCTCTAAAGCTAACTTTTGAGTTTTGAGTAGCTGTTTCCAGGAAAGATGTTGCAATAGGTCTGTCAAGCTAATTATTATTTATTATAATCTTTCTTTCTACAATTTCTGCAGTCTCTCTGAAATTTCCTTTACTTCCTACTAGGGCTGTCAATTAATCGCAGTTAACTCACGCAATTAACTCACAAAAATTAATCACGATTAAAAAAATTAATTTCAATTAATCGCATTTTTAATCGCACTGTTAAACAATAGAATACGAATCTGCTGGTGGCATCTGACTCAGATGATGAAAATGAACATGCATCGGTCTGCACTGCTTTTAATTGTTATCGAGCAGAACCCATCATCAGCATGGACGCATGTCCTCTGGAGTGGTGGTTGAAGCATGAAGGGACATATGAATCTTTAGCGCAATTGGCACATAACTATCTTGCAACTCCGGCTACGATAGTGCCATGCAAACACCTGTTCTCACTTTCAGGTGACGTGAACAAGAAGTGGGCTGCATTATCTCCTGCAAATGTAAACAAACTTGTTTGTCTGAGCAATTGGCTGAACAAGAAATAGGACTGAGTGGACTTGTAGGCTCTAAAGTTTTACATTGTTTTATTTTTGAATGCAGGGGGTTTTTTGTACATAATTCTACATTTGTAAGTTCAATGTTCATGATAAAGAGATTGCACTACAGTACTTGTATTAGGTGAATTGAAAAATGCTATTTCTTTTGTTTTTTACAGTGTAAATATTTGTAATCAAAAATAAATATAAAGTGAGCACTGTAAACTTTGTATGCTGTTATAATTGAAATCAATATATTTGAAAATGTAGAAAACATCCAAAAATATTTAAATAAATTGTTTTCTATTATGGTTTAACAGTACGATTAATTGCGATTAATTTTTTTTTTATCGCTTGACAGCCCTACTTCCTAGATTTCACATCTTCTTGTACAGCTGACATACAGTAAAACCAGCTTGATTTTCCTCTTTGGCCTCCTTCCCCACCTGACGCGCACACATTTGGAGATGCTTTCATTAGTGAACTGCTGAGAAAATGTTGCCTGGTTCCCTCAGATTACCACTGAGATGCAAGATTTTAGTGATCTGGAAAAGGCCATATTTGAACTTTCACTGCATTAAAAAAAATCATTAATTTCAACTGACATTATGGGCCATCTCAGAGTTTGATTAATTTTTTTTTACAGTTCTCACAAAATTTGCTTCTACGGAGATATGCGAGTATCTATGCGTCTCTCTGGTGTATTTATTTTTAATTTATGGGATCATTTTTCAAACCTTCCCATTTGACCAGTCAAATACACAATGTCTAGACTCTGCAATGCCAACATGTAACTCCTAACAATGATTAAAGGAAGAGAAATGCCCCTCAGAGAGAAGACCTTAAAACATCACTGGGTTTACCTGGCTGCATCTATAAAGTTTATGGATTTTGATTTTCTTTTAAATTCCGGTATCCCGTCATTTATTGGCAGGCATTTGATCAGTTCAGTGAAGCAGGGTCGGGGTTATTTCCACACTCTTCAGAAAGAAACGTTGGAGAGGAAGAATGCACTGAAATCAGCACGGCAAAAACAAAAGGAAAAATGGCGAACTGAATGGCAGCCACCCAGAGACTCATCAGATGAGGAAGACTCTGATGAAGAGCTAACTGAGTAAGTGGGTTTTTGGTATTTTGGTGACTTGAGAATCAAAGGTTTTGAAAGAGGCAGTTTCAGAATTAAACTCACTGTCTCTGCCATCAATATCTGAACGTTTGATTCACTGTTGCAAGATTAATCCCTCCTCATATAAGGCCTTTCTTGACTCTATATACAGACCCCAAATTTTCAATTTAGACACTTACATTAGGGCAACAAATTCTGCATTTGAACCCTCTGATTGGCACTGATGTGCCTAAAGTGGATAATCAGCCACCTAAATGCTGACTTCAACACCAAAATATGGAACTGGGAGCCTTAACATAGATGCCTGAGGCAGAATAGTCCCTCTCGTATGAAACAGAAACTTGACGTGCTTTAAAATTCAGTTAATAGAGTGGAAACTTGATTCGTGAACGTGGAGCAAAAATGCTTGAGAAACAGTACAAAGAGAGGAGGAGGCCTGGAGGGGAAGAAGGCTGGTGGGTGGAGGGAAAACTTCAGAGTTAGCTGAGGAGAGCTGGCTGTGTGAAGAGAAGACGTTGGCGCACAGGAGGTCTACAGTGCTTAGCTCTCTAAATTGTCCCACCTAAGAGTTGTTCCCACCATGCCACAAATAGGAACATGGGGACTAAGGGTCAGATTTGTACATGTATTTAGGCCTCTAAGGATGAGGGTAGGTGCTTAGTGGAACTTTCAGTAGTACCTAGATTGAAAGCCATGGGAATGAGGTACCCAGGCACTTGTGAAAATCCCACTAGGCTCCTATCCGCATCTTTGGGGGCTAAATATCTTTAACATTCTGGCCCTAAAGCACTAAGAACACGTTGGGATGGCACACAAAACACAGTGGCCTATTTGTGTTCATTTGGTCCTGCCTTCCTCTCCTTCTCCCACTCCCCACTCTGTTTAGTTTCATGCAATCCCAAACTTCCCATTATATTGCGGCTGTTAGCTGAGATTGTCGTTAGTAATAATTATGCTTCCTCCACTGAGATTTGCTAACCACTGGACTATTCTTCCTCTCAGAATCCGTTTTGTTTATTCAATAATACTCTATTTGTTCCTAGTACTCATTTCTAGCTATGCAGGAGTTGAACAGATGAAGTGTTGAATTTTAAGCCTGCATCCAAACAATTAGATTTTTACTTTTCTGCCATGCCCTCTTTTCCACCTACCCTCAGTATCTCTATGTAGGTTCTGTTTGGTCTGGACTTCAATATTCTCTAACTACATAGGCTACTCTGAAGTTTATATTCCGGCTTCACTTTGGGACTAAGAATTACAAAATCTCAAAAGATGCTTGAGACTGCAGTCTCCAAGTGGAGACAGGTCACACAGGAAGGGTGAATGGAAGGGAGCTGCTAGCTGGAAGCAGCAGCAATTCTCGATGGGGGCTTAGGACTTTGGAGACCTGGGTAAAAGTGCTTGCTTCACTGCAGACTCCCAATGTGACCTTGGGCACGTCATTTAGGGCCAGATTTGTTAACGTATTTTTAAAATGTTTTTGCCAGTATAGCTTATTTTGCTCTCTGAACCAGTAAAAGCTATACTGGCAATAACTCGTTTTTGCTGCTATCAACTGCATCTAGACTAGGGCTTTTGCCCTTATGGAAGTGTTGCACACACAAAAATCACACCCCTCGTGTAGATCTGGCCAAGGGAGTAAGGTTGGTATCAGTGACTACTTACTTGCTCAGCGTTTTACTTATCATTCCCTCCAACTGATTTTAAAAAGATCTTACCTGCATTATTGGATATTTATTCTCTAAAAAAGCAAAATCTTTAGACTTGGGTGAACCAAATACAGAATTAGGGTTGAGGTCCCTGATTCTCCTAATTGGAAACTTGGGTACTGAGCTGCCCTCTTCCAGTATGCGTGGGCTGGGATAAGAATGCACACTGAAACTAGTGAAAGAAATGCACTCTCTTGGCAGGCCTTCGTTTATATATGCAAACTGTCCAATGTAATTTATGCAGAGGCAGGATCCCTGCTAGCAGGTGTTAGTTTCATCCTTGTCATGTTATTCGTGTTTGCTTGTATGCTGTGGCAGGCAGTTAAAAAGCTGTTTTCAGTCTATGGGGGGAAAATAGGGATCGTTATCTGTTATTTCACTCCAGGCTGTAGCAGTGCTGAATTTATAAACTGGGAACTCAGGGGAGGTAAGAAGGGTGCTAAAGCAGTTTAAAGACTGCTTTGGAGGGGATCACTTAGGTTCTTTTCAACAGATAAAATCTAGCATCAGCCTTTTTCATAAGGATTTTTATATACGACTTAAAATACAGCATTTTACTATAGCTTCTACTGAAGATAATGAAAATCTCAGTTGAAGCTATTGAATGTACAGCATATTTTCATTACTTGATTATCTTGCACATTGGAGAAACACACTATTGTTCAAGCAAACCTTAAAACAGAAGCTTTTAAGTTATAACAGCAAAAAAGGCTATAAAAAGCCATCATGAAGTTCCAAACTTATTCTTTCTTAATTACTTACCTCCATGATTCTTTTCAATAACAAATCAAAAGATGATTTTGCTAACGGTGAGCACTATGAACTCTGCCTTTGGTAGGAAAATCTAAGTTGTGTTCTTTCTGCCTCTGACCTAATCAGAAATGAATGTTCTGCAATCAGAATTTATCGGACAGTTTTATGACTGGTATGCGAAGAAGAGCAGTATCTAGCACTCTTGCATAGTTATCTTGGTTTTATAGTTCAAAGAGGAGTAAATGAATCTTTTTCCTTCAAGTAAGACTCGAAAACAAACAGGAGCCGATATTTTAGGCCTAATGCTCTACTTCATTACATCAGTTTTATGCTAGAGTAGCTCCATTGAAGCCAATGGAGATGCACCAGTATAAAAACAATATAAGAAGGGTAGAATCAGGGCCACTGAGTTAAGAAGGTGCCTTTTGTATAGTCCCTCTTCTCACCATGGGACTGGGCGTGTGTATATTGGCTTAAATGGGTTATGGATGAGCAGCCAAAGCCATTCTTTCAGCATCTCTCTGACTGTTGACAATGGACTGATGTGTTTACATTTAATTTTGTGAGGCTTCTGACTATAATAAATACAATCAACTACAGTAGTTTATTTTACACAGATTTGTGCTCCTTTGCCAGTAGAGGCTAATAAAGATGTTCTTTTCAAATGTCTTAAATGGTGACAGACTCATCACTTTGTAGCAGTATTTATCTGAGTGTCCTGTGGTAACAGAGATTTGGAAAGTTGTAAATAAGATTAAAATTAACCTGATTCCTACAGTACCAGTATATAGAGGGATTTGCATATAAAACAAATTAACAGTCAATCTCCAACTTAGGAATGACCAGAGAGAGCTATGTTAGTAAATAGGAAATAGCAGATATTTAATTGTTGGAATTCTCAGCTCCCAAGAAGTTCTGTCATAAAGTCACATCAGCAAGGACGTATTAGAGCACCTAATTTATTTCAATGCAGGAATGTTTCTTTTATTTCTCCAGTGTAATGCTTAAGTTACCCACTTGGGGGTAGTTTTGTTGAAATCCTATATAAATATATTTACATTATTGTATGTTTTGAGAAATCGTGCAGATTTTTGGAACCCTAAAATATGTACTTGACATAAAAGCTTAGTTCTGATAAACTATTTGTAAGTATGTTCTAGATGATTTGATGCACCCTAGCTTTCTTTCCAGTCGTGTGTATTGTCCTGGTTTTCCATCTACAGATTCAGTTGAAAAAAATGAAACAGTGATGGTTATAGCTAGTTTTTGTTGGTTTTTGTTTAGAAAGAGCAAGTGGCTTGGTGCAGGAAAAAAATGATAAACATTTAATCTTCTACATTTTATGTCACTTACGGTAGGTCTCCAGCAAATGTTGTTGTAGTGATGGGACTTTGTTATTGTGGTTACATACACTGCAGCATATAATTGTGTTAACGACTATTTTAATGCATGAATAATTAGAAACCTGCTGCCCACACCATCCCAGAAATCAGTAGAGAGAGGAGACACACCCTTCCTCTTATTAGTTTGGAGTGCAGGACTTATAAGTAACTCCGAAATGTGGAGGGTTGTAACAGTTTCTGTTCTGGCAATTGGACTTTCTTCAGGGCTCATAGAGAAAAAGAAAGTAAGTCTGATTTGGGGAAGCATGAAAATGTGCTGTTTTGCACAATGGAACCTCTAGGTTACATAGCCATGTTCATTTGGATCAGCATAAATGTCTAATGTAGAATGTAACTTTGACTGCTTTGGGTGAAAGAGTCTGCTTCCCAAGGTGTGATGTCAGACAGACTGTACCTATACATTTGACTGCAAGACACTTCAGTTGTGACAGCCCGAGGTAAATCCCATTACTGCAGCCTTGATCCCTTCTGTAGTATCAAACATATTAGGCAGAGCTGAATAGCCACGCATTTCTTCATTTCTGAATTAGCTAAAGAACACTGAGATATCTGATCATTCATTTTGTGTAACAGTGGGTGCCTAGGCAGTATATGAGTCACTTAACTCAATGCTGAGATGAATGTTGCCATGCTAATGTTGTATCTGCTATCACAGTTGCTTTGCTTTAGGAAAATTGTGGCAGTGGAATGCCAGGAGCACATATTTTTTTTTCTTTTGATTCCAACTACACACATCTTCTAATTAGCAGCAGGAGGCTCACTCTAAAGTTCTGTTCCATATTCATAAAGAGAACCTTTTTCCAGAAGTGTATTCAGTCATCTAAGAGGACCCTGTTCTCAAAATTCTGCATATACTTTTAAGGATTCTGACTCTGACCTTACCTGCCAGCTATTCTGATGTGGGCAGTATCATTTCAGATTTACATTTATCATATTACCGATTGCAGTAAACACTGTTGTCTGTTCATTGTGGACCCACTATAATCTTTTGCATAGCCATGTCCTTGGAGTGTTCTGCTAAGTAGCACCCATGAAAAAGCAAACTGATATCACAGCCTTATGCACTTGATATTTTCCCCTCCTCCTGCTCTTCGCTTTTGTCCTGTTCCACTATCACTCTGTTATTTAATGCAGTGATGAATGCCGGAAAACCTGCCTCATTTATTCATATCTTCATAACTTTTCCTCTGCTGCACACACGCTTCTTCACACAGTCTTATTAACTGTCAGTTTTAAAAGCTTGCTTCACCTGCCCCAAGTCTAACAAGGCAGACAAGCTTTGACAATCCGTGTGGGATACAAAGGTTTTTTGTTTTATTTTTCATGGTGTATCCTTGGAACACTATACAAGAGGTAGAATAGAATAGAATAGAATCATAGAATATCAGGGTTGGAAGGGACCTCAGGAGGTCATCTAGTCCAACCCCCTGCTCAAAGCAGGACCAATCCCTAACTAAATCATCCCAGCCAGGGCTTTGTCAAGCCTGACTTTAAAAACCTCTAAGGAAGGAGATTCCACCACCTCCCTAGGTAACCCATTCCAGTGCTTCACCACCCTCCTAGTGAAATAGTTTTTTCCTAATATCCAACCTAAACCTCCCCCACTGCAACTTGAGACCATTACTCCTTGTTCTGTCAGGTAGTGTCGTCTTGTCCCAGGATGATGATAATCTACCCACGAAATTTCCATCCGGGGGAACTACCTCATATTTCAGGCAAGTCCATTGCCTCGCAATCTTTGGAAACCCCATTTTTGTGCTAGAAATGACACCAGGTATGCATATATAGTCAAATCCACCAGCTCGCATTTCAGAGCCAGCCAGCAGCGTCATGCCCTGATACAGAAGCCCTACAGAGTAAATTGTGAAAATAAAATTTCTTATGGCAACTCCAACTTCCTAACAAGTGACAGTGCATAAACCAAAGGTTTCACTCAGCTTCTCAGATTGTGCTTATTACCTTGGGTAGGAGGCCTTCCAGTGACATACTAAGCTATGTGATTGACATTTGTCACCTCAGATTCCTTCTCCATTCCTCTCCACTTCCATCAAACTATACAAGAGCCAAATTTTCAAACGAGTGCCAGTTTGGTCTCTAGTGTTTTTGCTCACACAGTAAATTTGTCGTGAAAAATTGTGTGCAGAATGTATAGGCAACTTTTGAAACTTCAGCCCGTAGTATTACTGAGAGAACCTTTACAGAAGCCAACATGCTAGTAAGGGGTCTGATTCTCTACTCCATTACACTGCTTTTATATCTGTGTAATTCCACTGAAGTCAATGGAGCTACACCTGCCTAAAACTAGCATAATGGAAGGTAGAATCAGTTTCACAGTTCTTTTCTCAACAATATGGTCAAGAAAATTCTTATAATCGTAGATGGCCAAAAGAATATTCATTTATTATAAATGCCTAATTCAGAGTTCGGTAGTAGCAATCAAAGTTCTGGCAGATCAGAACAGACAATGCTACTTTAAAAAGAAGGGAAGAGGAAGGATGGGCGTGGGTAATATAAATAAGGCTAGGCAGTCACAATTGTTCCCTATACATTGTATCTTCCACTTCTAATGTTTATCCTTGTCCCCTCCCTTAGTTTCTTTTTAACAGAAGGTCCCCTGCTGAGGAAGAAGGCAAAGAAGAAAAAGAAGACTATCATACAGCCTTTCATCCCTGTCTACAACAGTCTTTTGGTTCCACAGCCACCTGCATCACATACGTATGTTCTAAGGCAAATCTAAGATGCACCCATCTTGCCAGTATATAAGAGGGATGCAAAGTAAAATGAGACCCAAAGTGCTAATGCCTCAGGCCACGGTCTGCCTGATGGCCCATGAACCCTAGAATTTTGGAAATATGTGGCTCATAAAATAGACAACATTTTTACCTACAACAGGGTCAAATTCTATCCTCAGATGAATGCATGTGATTCCCATTAACTTTTAATGAAAGTCCTGCCTACACATCAAAAGTAGTATTTGTCTCACAGGCCCTGATCCTACAGACCCCCTACTCTATGTGGTGAAGATTTCAAGATTAGGTTAATTTTTAAAAAATACGGTCAAATTCAAAAGTTTAGATTGTCTACCTAAAAATTGTTTCATGTAAGAGGGAGCATCTGTATGTACTAAGTGTGTATGGGTATGCTTCTTTGAATTCACAATGTCTGCGAAAACATACTTACGTGGTGTTGGGTGTTGAATGCTCACAACTCCCATTAAAATCAATAGAAACTGAAAACACTAAGCACTTCGCAGGATCAGCCTCATACAAAGGTTTCATACCCAGAAATCATGGGGCGTTCAGGAATCAGGGTGCACATCAATCTTCTACAGAAGTTCAGAGTAGTCTAGAATGCAAAGGAGACATTGAGAAATTTGATATGCCACAATTCTTTTGTACCCACATATAAGGACCAATGTTTGCTTTCAGATACACACACTTGCGTCCCATTGATTTCGATGGGAATTGTGCATACATAGGAGATTTTTTTTTTCACTAGCTAGCAATCAGATTTTTGTAATACCTGTTAAATACCTCCAGGTTAATTGCTGACCACCATACAGCTCCTGTCAGAACAAAATCCAGTCCCTGACACTTTCTGCTGCCAAACCTTTTCCCATACCACCAACTCACTTATTATTAATCACGTTTATGATTATCATGCCTAGCGGCCCGCTGAGAACAGGGCCTATTAAGCTAGGTGCTGTACAACCATTGTATAAAAGGCAGTCCCTGCCCCAAAGAGCTTACTTACTGAATAGACAAGACAGAGCACCGGGGAAAGGGATAGAACTAGAGGTGGCTGGAGAACAATACAGGGCTGCAACAACTTTCAAAGTTTTACATTTGTTTTTGTTCCACACTGGAACAAAATCAAACCATATCAGATGTCTTCATGAAATGAAATTGTGTCAACAGTCAGGTTTTTTATTAGGATCTCCCTTACTGAAAGTGATGTGAAAGTCCACCCTGGACTTCGGAAATCTTCCCATCCAAAACTTTGTCAACACTGATGGTTTTCTGTGAAGTGTTTCACCTTTGACGAAACCGCATTTTTCAGTGAAAAAGTCTGTTGTCAAAAATCTTCCAATCATCGCAAGACGTAACATATAAGCAGAGTGAACAACGTGATGGCGGCTAACATCATGTTAGTTCGGTGACACTTTTAGTTTCGTCATTTAACTCTCTTCATTGGGCTTAGTTAGGAGGATATTAGCTAGATGGAAAGATGGACAGAGAGGGCAGGAGGGATTGGAGTAAACAGCCGATCAGCACAGGGGAGAGAAGTTCAGCATGTAAACTGCAGAAAAGCTTGCTGATGGCATCATCAAAGTCCATCCGTGTCTCCTAGAACTGCTTTCTGCAGCTGCTGTGCCCACTTCCATCTCGGGCCGGCTCCTCCCTGAAGTTTCTTCCCAAAGGTCACATGACTTAGAACAGGGTAGACACAACATGGCTCCTGCTGCCATGAGCTTAGTGCCTCCCATGCACAGTTTTGGGACTGGAAGTAGCTGGCAGAGAATGGTGGCCCCAACTGGGCTCCATTTTGCCTCCTCCCCCCAGTGCAGCAGGACCTGTTTGAATTGATTTCTGCAGCTGCCTGCTTCAATCTCCTAACCTCTCCCAGCCATTAAGCTTTCCCACACATATTTGGATGGTGCGAAATCCCTCCCCATCTCCATCAGAAGCCCTGGGAATGTAAGTAACAGGAAAGCTCTAGAATATACCAGTGCTAAGAAGAGAGTCTACAGCATCTGTGGCCAGCAAAGACAACCTCCAAGCCTGTTGCATCCCTCTTCACAGGTATATGGAGGAAATTGTGATAGCGGGGGAGCATGGAGTAGGCACATAAGACTGAAGGTTTCAATAAAGTTTGGGTACTATCCTGAACTTGTGCATGTATATGCCCAGAAAACCTTCAAACCCTATGAGATTTGACCACCACTAATAATAATGGCCATCATAGATCCACACTCACACTTACCTTCCTCCACTCCATTAGCTGAGTTTCTCCTTTTGTGGCTCAGTCATAAGGAACTGATAGTTGGATGTTGTTAGAGAGACAAGGTGGGTGAGGGAAGATCTTTTATTGGACCAACTTCTGATGGTGAGAGAAATAAGCTTTTGATCTTACACAAAGTTCTTCTTCAGGTCTGGGAAAGGTACTCTCAACATCACAGCTAAATGCAAGGTGGTCCAGTAAAATATATTACTCCACCCACCTTGTCTCTCTAATATCCTGGGACTGACACAGCTACGAGTACACCGCATAGTTTGGGGTTGTGTCATTCACAATATTTACATGCACTCCAGGATTATGCCTTGCTCTCACTCAAGCAAGTGCAAACGGTGTCTGGAAACCCTGAGTAAGGATTCCTGAGTGAGTACATAGAAAGGCACAAAAACCTAGGAATGTGGATCTGTGTTAGGCTTGGTCCACACTGGGGCGGGGGACCGATCTAGGAAACGCAACTTCAGCTACGAGAATAGCGTAGCTAAAGTCGACGTTTCCTAGATCGAACTAAGTTTACTTACTGCGGGTCCACGTGGCGCAGGCAAGCTCCCCTGTCGACAGCGCTTCCTCCTCTCGGCGAGCAGGAGTTCCGCAGTCAACGGGGGAGCGCTTCTGGGATCGATTTATCGCGTCCAGATGAGACGCGATAAATTGATCCCAGAAGATCGATCTCTACCCGCCAAATCAGGCGGGTAGTGTGGACCTAGCCTTAGATACTGCCTTCACAAAACACAACTGTATAATTTACCCTTTCCCACCAACAGATGTGGAAAAATCACCCAGGGTGTGCTGGCTAACTGACATGAAGTTGTTTACAGGAAGCATGATCCAAGATATGCTGTTAACCTATTCTGTGTTTATCCCCAAGATTATTGTTGTCAGTCATTTAGTTCCTGACTGTTTGCCAGGGTATCCCCTGAATGTAATGATCAAACTGTTCCTTCTGTCACCTTTGCAGTACAGCACTTGTTTGTTTTTTCTTCATTTTCACAGTGAACCCCTCTTTCGACAGCTTTGTGCTCTACACTGGCTCTTGGAGGCTTTGACTCTCGAACCCAACTGTTCCTTAAAACCTGTGTTAACCTGCTGGAATCCAAAGTACATGCACGCTGTATAATATTCTTTGATGGGATGAGGTTTTTTTTCTCTTGCAAACATTGTTGGTTTTCCTCTCCCTTTGCTTTTAAGTAAAAATTATTCGAGTTACATGTGATTACTAATTCTGGGCCATATTGTGTTATCAACTTGTGCACAGAACTCCCCTTTGGAATCAGTAAGTTCTGTCGACAAATCAGCAGCATAGCATGGCCCTCTGTTGGTATATGCTGTAGCACTAGCAGAAAGGATCTTGAGCTTTTGAAGCCAAATTTGGTTTTAAAAAATTATGCAAGTTAAATGTATTGACTAAGGTCCTGATTCTGCAGCCTGCCTTGCATGGCTTGCCCAGTGAAATCAACTGGAATTTTCTCTCCAGAGTGATTGCAGTACAGAGCCTGTATCTAGTGATATTTGCTAGCTATTTTTATTTCATCACTTAGATATGGCTCTGGGCTGTTTTAAAAGATAAGTTACTTCAGAACATTTTGTACTATAGCTGTTTCACTTGTGTAATTAGTAGTAAATACTGTTTTTAATTTTTCAACATTTTCAGCCAGTAGACATAGTAATATTGAAATAACATATTTAAAGTATTCAGGAAGTTTTCTTAATTGTATATCCAGACATCAGATGGAAGCATAAAGCAATGAATGAAATTCTTTTATCTGATCCTCAGGGCAGAGCTCTTCAAGGCGGTTCTGGTTTCTCTCCCTATAGGCCCAGAAATCCAATTGACACAAATAGAAGCTTTGCCTGTATACAACAGAGAGAGCAGAATAGTCTTGGAGAGAATTCACCAGGTGGACTGGAGATGAAAACTTAGTCCATTGTGTGTGAAATGTTTGCCCCCGCTACGTATGTGGACTAGGCACTAGCGAGGGACGAGACACACGCTGTGCCAGTGGGTTTCACAAATATTTGCTCACAGCAGAGAAATTTAGACTCAGGGCTTTTGGGTTCAATTCCAGGCTTAGTAGGGGAATGTGCCCTACTGATGTTTGCACTCTTCTGACCCCAGTCTCTCACCCCAAGCCTCTCTCTCTCTCCTTCTGCTCCTATACACTCCTCAACTACTCCAGCCCCCCTTCCCCTCTGCTCCTACCCTACCCCTTCATTCCCATCCTCTGCCTCTTCCCTCTCCCCTCTGCATTCAAGTCAGATGACTTCCTCTATCTCTTCCGTACAGCCTGGGTGCCAGTACAGGGAGCATTGAGAGCACAGAAGAGACAGGTCCTGTGCTCTCCGTTCTGGTGCCCCACACCACAGCAGCCCCTAGCAGAGCAGTTACAGGAAAAGTCCTGCTCAGCCGTTACAGCCCCAATCTAACCCGTGCTCGGTGCAGCAGGCAGATCCTTCAGTGTATTTAGCTGTCACACTAATGAGTCTCTACTAACCACCTGTGAACTGTGATCTTTTTCAAAGTCTTATAACTTGACCAAATTTGGGAGAATTGTCAGGCAGACAGCAAAAGGCACATCCCTGGTGCCAGGGCACCTCCCCCTGACAAATTTCAATACCTTGCTCCAAAGAATGGAGATAGTCCAACTTTTCAATGAAACAGCTGGAAGAATTTTTTAACATGGTCAAAACAGAATGCAGTTTCCCTAATCTTGTTCTTGGAAATGGCTGAAGTATTTTAAATGAAACTTTAAAAACAAAATTCAGTCTGAGGCTGGCACTTGGCATGGCAAATCTCAGCCCAAATTGATAGAAGTTATAAGCAACTGAAAACATGGTCTTTATAATGAAAAGATCAGGCATTTTCAACTATAATCAGCACTTCAAGCTCAATCTGTAATAGGCCAAATCTGCAGTCAATTACATCCATGCAGCTACACCACCCAGACCAAATTCTTCAGTGCCTTCCACTCTCTGGAAATGGGAATGCACAGAAATAACTGAGAGCAGAATTTGGCCTAATGCATGTGTGGTATGTTTGTAATACATAATGGCTAAGCTTTCTGAACAGTTCTCTTCACCTGTGACTATAATTCACTCGCTGCTATAACACTAGTAAGTTATCCCTCTCCTTACAAGTGAAGATAAATGTCAAAGCAGAGATTGGCCATCATTTATTCTCTATTTATTGCATTTCTAAAAAGAACTTGTTGTAATAAAAGCAAGATTCTGGAAATGGAAAACTCATTAAATTGTTTTTCACTTAGGGACCCTGGTGGCAGTAAAAGTACATTTAAAAAAATCAATAAGGACAAGGCAGCAAGGTATAGATGGGAGCACTTTATCATGGATACAAAGGTAACTTCATTGCTAATTTCTACTTTACGAGCTAGTCCAACTTTCAAAATATTTGTTTTCTCTGTTTTGTTCCCTCATATAACTCCCTGATTTGATCTTTCTGCTTTGAAACTTGTGACTGCAAGACGCGTGGCTCTCTGGATTTTGATAAAAAATAATGTTTGATGACGGATTACAGAAAGAGCAATAGTTAGCCAGATGCAGGAGTGTAGCTGTGGCTTGGCTGAATAGTAACTAGTGATGTTGCTGGAGGGAAATGTACTACGAAAAAATATGAGTCCCTGAAAATATTGGCATCTTGCCCCTTTGTTAATTAATTGGGGATGCAATCCTGCTTACCCATATTCAAATGAGTAGATCTTACTCATACAAGTAGGCTACTGTAAGCCATGTGAGTAAGAATGATGCAATTTAGCAGGATCCAGTTCCAGTTTGCTTGCTAGCTTTTTAAGGGCCCCATCCTGACAAACTCCAACAGTTAGTTTGGTTTTTTTAACTTAATTAAAAGGTAAAAATTTAAATTGGAAAACAAAGTCCAAGTGCTGAGGGCAGTACAAGAAACCGAAATCAAGTATGGCATCTAGAGAAAAGGAAAGGGAGGAGAAAATAAGGCCATTCAGATGAAAGGCTTTTTAAGATATCGAAAATTTAAATCTTTAACTGAGGAGAAGTGACATTATTGAAGGCAACATCAGGTGTACTACAGAAAATGTTGTGGAGAACTTTGATGCTCTTCTGCTGAGATAGTCCATGTTTCTGAAGAAGTGACGGATGCTTTCTCTCCCTCTTTATTATTCATTTATTTATTTACTTACTTACTATTACTACCACTACTATTACTACTAAAGGTGTTTGCATGAAAACAAAGGAAGTATAATGCCCAGGGGTTAGACCAGGAGACATATGTTTATGATTTTGCTTGAGGAATCAGTAGCAAGAGTTGCTGAACTTCTAAAAAGACAAAGATCATGTTTCATCATAAAAACAGCCATACTCAGCCAGACCAATGGTCCTTCTAGCCCAGTATCCTGTCTTCCAACAGTGGCCAATGCCAGATGCTTCACAGTAAGTGAACAGAACAGGCAATCATCGAGTGATCCATCCTCTGTTGTCCGCTCCCAGCTTCTGGCAATCATAAAGTAGGGACACTCAAAGCGTGGGGTCCTCCATGAACTGATCTAGTGCTTTTTTTGAACCCTGTTATATTTTTGGGCTTTACAACATCCCCTGGCAAATATCCTTTGTAATAATAAAAAAGAGAGGAGAGAGGGGAATCAGCAAATCTTACAATATTCACCGAACTGTTTCTAAATCGGATGTTTTCCAGATTCCCATGTGGGATTAGGTTAGGGCCCAAATCCACGAGAATCAAGGAATCCAACGTGAATGCTGATGTTGACATTTCCTTTCCGCTCTCATGTTGCTGGGGCTTTTTTTTCTTGCAGCCTAAATTAGACAGAAGTTTCTCTGTTGTCGTTTACATTGCCATTATTTAAATGTAGGTTTTCATATTCGATATGAAATCTTTTCTTGAGATATGGGTTCCTCCAGGGTATTTGCAATGTGATACATTCTGTTTTGATGATCAAGCGTGCAGATTTCAGTCTGCTGAGGTTTCATATTTCTGACACAGGAAATTGATTTCCAGGGTGTGGGAGAGGTGGAGGCTTGAACACTTATCACTACAGCTTTGACCTTTTTCTCCCTGGAGGTGAAAAAGTTGAGGATTTCTTTATTAGCAAACCTCTATGAAGCTGCAGTGCTACTTGTTTGCAAAGTATACTGGTCCACTTGGCACTAATGCCAGAGCCAGAGAAAGATGCAGAGAACAACCCAAAATGAAAGAGACTCCCAATTTAGCAGTTTAGCCAACCTGTTGAATTCGCTGCAGAAAATCTGCGGGGCGCAAAAAAGCCCAGAGGAATCCAGTATTGGCATTAGATATGGAAATACAGTGCACCATCCCTGTCAAACGTTGTTATAAAAATTCCCCTCCTTTATTTTCCTTCTGGGTAAGAAATCCTGCCAGAAAACGCCACGTAGTCAGCTTAGCAGGAAGACAAACAAGAAAACATCTATCATAAGCGTCTCTCGGCTTAGTGGTCTGTCATCTCCTCATAGTCGAACTCCTCTGGGCAGCATAAGTTCCCTAGTCCCCAGCTCTGAAGACAATACCAATGTGAATACAGCTCCCATTGATGTCACCAAGGAATGTGAAGACAGTGAGTCAGTACAGAGCAAACAAACCAGAGAGGATGAAGAGCCTGTTTCCCACTGTAAGTTGCCTTTACTTGACTGCACAGTAACAAATGTATTTGCTTCAACAGTTGCCAAGAAGATCTTTATCTTAAAGATACTTCTGGCTGTAGTAGGTTGTATGACTTTGAGCAGGTCACTTAACCTCTCCATTCTTCCTTCTCTCTATCTGCAAAATGGGGGCAATAAAGCACAATCTCAGGCGAGTATTAAGAGGCTTATTTAATTAATGTTTGTAAAGTGTTTTGGCATCCTCGGACAGATGGCACTACAAAAATGCATGGTATTGTTATATAAATCAGCACATAATGCTTTTTCCCATTACCAGGTTTCTTATTTGCAATAAGCACGACAATCGCTGGACATGAAGCAAATCCTCACATTTTATTTGGCTTGTGCAAAGGGCTTCATAAAGTGGAATGTCCTTTTCATCTTTCCTGTCTGCTTTAAAGACAGAGGTAATCTATTCTAAAATACCTTTATGGATAAAGGACTGCATTGGCTTCATGTACCAGCAGGTGGGTCAGTGAGGTGTCATTTCACTCGAGCAATGTTGCCAGATGGGCAGAGAGGACTGAAGCATCTTCCTGGAAAATCCTCAAAACTACTTTGCAGTTTTATATGATAATACAAATTTTATTTGTCTGTATCAGTGCAGTCTTCAGCCATAGCTATGCTGTGAGCTGCATTATAAGGTAAGTTTAACTCCTGCTTAAGTCCATTGATGTGCTGTATGCACTGTCTATCCAGGTGCTTTTTTTGTGCTGATATACTGTAGGAGAAAACTATTTACCAGTAATTCAGTTTGTTTTATTAATCTACGTATTCATCTTGCTGCTTCATTTTAATTAATATTATTGGAGGAATTGGGTTTGATTTGCTAGATCATCATGTCCAGTTCTCAGTTGAGGTCAACTTTATGTGCCAGTAGGTTTGGACATCCCATTACTAAGTTCTAATACATCAAGAAAACCTGATTCACAGCTTCAAAAGATTAATCCTCTCAGCTGTGTTATAAGGAAAAAAGTACTTTGCCTAAAGTGAGCAGGAGAAGGGACTGTGGCTCAGAAGATCATGGTACAATTTCTTTTCAGTAGCCCTCACTATGATGAAACAATTTGAAACCGTTGTGAACGAATTGCTATGGATTTGCCATTGTTCTGCCCATCAAGTTAGTCAGATGGCATACAATCCACAACTCGGCAGTTTTCAATAGAAGATGTCTCACAAAAGTAGAACTTCTGTAACAACCAGCTGACCCACTGTAATTCCATATGGGGCAGTGGAACTACATAGATATTTTTTTAATTTGGGACTGTTTACTAATGTACACATTACTCATGTATTAATAGCATTTATTTGTATTACTGTGGCATCTAGAGGCCCAGGGCCGGCTCCAGGGTTTTGGCCGCCCCAAGCAGCCAAAA
>NW_020665302.1:7989781-8042079 GCF_002925995.2 Terrapene triunguis
TAAAAAAAGACGCGATCGCGATCTAAAAAAAGACGCGATCGCGATCTGCGGCGGCAATTCGGCGGGAGGTCCTTCACTCCCAGGCGGAGTGAGGGACCGTCCGCCGAATTGCCGCCGAATACCTGGAACTGCCGCCCCTGTCCGGAACGGCCGCCCCAAGCACCTGCTTGAGAAGCTGGTGCCTGGAGCCGGCCCTGTAGAGGCCCAAAACAAGACTGAGGCTCCATTGTGCGTGGTGCAGTACAAACACATAATATGAGACAGTCTATACCCCAAAGAGCTTACAAAATAAGGCAGACAAAGGCTGGGTGGGGAAACACGGGCACTGAGAGATGAAGTGACTTTCCCAACAGGTCAGTGGCAGAAATGAGACTAGAACCCAGGTGCCCTGACTCCAAGGCCAGAACTCTGCCCACTGGACCACACTGCTTCTTAGAGGAAGCAAAATAAATTAAACACACTGTTTTGTGAAGTATAGGCAATGCCTGGTGTACTCTGGGCCAAAATAATGCTAACCTCTGCAGCATTCAGATATTGTTTTCGGAGGCAAAAAGGAAATTCTGCATCAGCTTTAAGACATTTTTTAAATGATTTTGCTTTTTACCAAGTGAGCTCTGCAGATGAATAATGCAATCCTGACTGTTCTTGGTGTTAATGATTCTGACATTGCACTCAGTTTACTTTCTGCTCCTGGGGGCAG
This sequence comes from Terrapene triunguis, assembly GCF_002925995.2. NCBI lineage: Eukaryota > Metazoa > Chordata > Testudines > Emydidae > Terrapene > Terrapene triunguis. The sequence goes on from NW_020665302.1 coordinate 7,990,482, forward strand.
GGCATAGACTTTTTACACCAGGGAAGGTATGAGAGCGAGCATTGGTTTTTCACACTCAGGACACAATTGAGGCTTTTGACAATGAGGAAGAGCTGCATCTTCACTTTCCCTCTCTCTTATGACCAACAGTGGAGATGATAGGAAGATTCTGGGGACTTTAATCTTCTAGACCAGGGGTAGGCAACCTGCAGCACGCGAGCTGATTGTCAGTGGCACTCACACTGCCCGGGTCCTGGCCACCGATCCGGGGAGCTCTGCATTTTAATTTAATTTGAAATGAAGTTTCTTAAATATTTAGAAAACCTTATTTACTTTACATACAACAATAGTTTAGTTATATATTATAGACTTCTAGAAGGAGACCTTCTAAAAACGTTAAAATGTATTACTGGCACATGAAACCTTAAATTAGAGTGAATAAATGAAGACTCGGCACACCACTTCTGAAAGGTTGCCAACCCCGTTCTAGACTTTAGTAACCCTCAACAGCACCCAGCCACTCGAATGATCGCTGGTCCAATATCTACCGCAGATACTAGCTTCATTTTTCTGCTAAAATTATCACACAAACTGATATTTACACTGTCGTCATTAGGCTTCCGAGTTAACGTTCCACTGAGATGAATGGGAATGGTTGACACTTCCGAGTTATTGTTTCAGGTGGTCTGTTTGCATGCTCAAAATGACAACTTTCGGGTCACTTCCAAAATGTGAACCGAAGGTATTCTTCATATTTATAACAGCTAGAAATTTTTAAAAAAAAATAAAAATTCACTTTCTGCAGGACACCACTACAGCAGTGGATGGATTCTGAGGTAAATTCTGTAGCCATAGAATCATGTTAAACACAAGGATGCCTCAGAGCCAGAACAGGAACTGGATTAGAACAGCTCAACTGCCCCTGTAGCCTATTGCTCAAACAGCTCGTGAGGCTCCCTATAACTCACACAGAAGTACCATTGAGATGACACATGTTTATTGGAAAACATGTGAGAAATGTATTGCATTGGGCAACTAATCTGCAGATAAATTTGAACATGATTCTTGCAGAGGGTTTTTATTTTGCTTCAGGATTCAGTCTGTAATTTAATATGGAGCCATTTACCTGGCTATAATTTAGTTTGTATTGTTTTGTGACTGCTACTGTATCGAACCTGCTTCCACAAGTTTGATTTCCAACATCACTGACTGGGTGAGGAACTACACTTGTCCAAAGGTTCTGTAAGTCACATCATGTTGACAAGTCAGACGTGGAAGCTGTCATCCTCACAGCTGTGGTATAACAGGCAGGTCAGTTCTGAGGTTGTCTAATTTCTCATTCAGGCTCCCTCTGATTTGTCAAAGGTTTTACAAAGTAGATTAGCATTTCAAGCTTGCTTTCTTTGCCACATCTAAAAACTTCTTTTAATGTATACCAACTGTATCATCCCTGTTTTGAATCACACAGCGCTAAATGTAATCCTAATTTTTCATGGTTACTGCATAATGCATTATTTGTGCAAATCATTTGAAATGCCAGATGTTTACTTCATATTGATGAAAAAAATATGTAGGACTGTATTTGAGAAATTAAATGCTAACAGGATTGCTTCTGCTTCTTTAACCAACAATTTAGTGGTGCAATTCCCAGTCTTAGAAAGATATAAATTCCAAAGAAAAGTTATACATATTTGCACAAGGGATCTTCGTTATAAAGCTTGCACTTTAATTGTAGGCTTTCCTCTGGTGTCCATCACTGTAGTAGCTGAGCCTGTCACATACATAAATGGATTTATCCTCATTAGGACCCTGTGAAGTACGTGAATGTCATTAACTCCATTTCACAGATGTGCAACGGAGGCGCAGCATTTCAGCAGCTTTTCCCGGCTCAGACACAGAGTTGGTGGCAGAGCAGGGGTCCCAACCCAAATCTCCTGAGTCACAAGCCAGCATCCCCATCACAAGGCCAACCCTCTTTGCAGCTTTCTCTTTTCTAGTTAGTGCTTAGCTAATTCACAGCAGCGCTGTGAGGATTAATATTTATAGAGTGCTTTGAAGATATACATGCTAAGTACAGGTATTATTATCCCTATTCCTCAGAGGAACTGAGGGTCCAATCCCACAAAATGGTGAGCACATCCTAGCAGATGTGCATTGCCCTCCATTCCCATTGACTTTAATAGGAGTGTGGGTGCTCAGCTTGGCAGGATCAGACCCCAAGGGTATGTCTACACTACAGTCAGAGGGCTGATTGCAGCATGTCTCCACATACCTGAGCTAGCTTTGATCTAGCTAGGCTCAGGTACCAATAGCAGTGAAGCCACAGCACACGGGCTTCAGTGCAGGCTAGGAACACGAGTATGTAGCTAGGGACCTGGGCAGGCTTGTACAGCTTGCACTGAAGTCCATGTTGCCATGGCTTCACTGCTCTTGATACTCAGGCTAAAGCTAGATTGGATGTGCCTACATATGTGCAGTTATCACCCTCCCTCCCCTGATTTCAGTGTGGACATACTGCAAGGGCTCAGGCTGGGGCTCAGGCTCTGAAGCCAGAGAAGAGGTGGGTTTCACAACCTGAGCTCCATCTTGAGCCCAAACCTCTAAACAGCTATTTTTAGAGTCCTACCACAAGCCTGAGTCTGTAGACCTGGGCTCTGAGACTTGCTACCTTTTTTTTGCCATGTACTCGTGCCTTAAGATTTGTGCAAGGTCATAGTGAGAGTCCCTGTTAGAACGAATCAGAATTAGAACTCGGGACCTTCTGCCTGGGTGCTTAGCACTCTTTAAAATCAGACCACTTATTTAGATGCTTAAATATGGACATGACATACCCTAACTATAGGAGCCAGTTTCTTAAAGTTTTGGCCAATCAGGGTTTGTTTGACAACAGATTAAGTCTGTGTGTGTTCTGTAACCTCCTCTGCAATATGTGAATAGGTATTTATTATTTAGTAGCAGTTGTCATTTATATTACCACCCTGCTTGTTTGTGCATAGTGCTTTACTGGGGTTTAAGGAAAGGTCCCTATGTTGAGGAACATACAGTTAATTGACTTTAACTTCAAGATGCTGATTCCCTCCTACAAGGAGCTAAGCCCTCATTTCCAGTGGAGCTCACTTAGCATCTCCTAGGATATGTTCAATACCTTGCAGGATCAGCTCAAAATTAGATAGATAATACAATGACTAATAACAAACCCTGGTGGATGGTGTCTCGGGAGAGGGAATAGGGCTCTGGGCAGAACACTGTATTGATTATCTTATTGTATTTCTTGTGATGGGCTGTTTGCTTTGTTTAGTAGTTGGGCACCAAAGCAGCAGTGGATTAGTGGTGGAAAGGTCCTCAGAAGAAGTGAGTTTTGAGGAGGAATTTGAAGAACAGTGAGTTCATCTGGCACTCAGGGGGAGAAGGGCTATTCAAGGTATGGGAAAGCATGAGAGCACACAGTCACAATGGAGAGAAGGTGATAAAGGTGATAACACAATGAAAGTAGAGATCAGCTGAAAGAAAGAAAAAGGATGGACACTCAGGTATGACCAAGTAAGGACTTGTTGAGGATAAATTATCAGCTTTAAATGCATCATGGTAAGGATATATCTCTCGTCAGATGTTAAATTCCGTAGTTCATTTTAAAGAAGGATGTAGTGACACAATAGATTAAGTTGTGATGTTTACAAATATGGGCTAAGAATGCTAATAGCATGAGCATAGGAATTTTGAAGTTGGCCTTGGGTACAGTTTGTTAAAAGTTGCCTACTTTTCTAATTCCTGCATAATAATTTTGGATAAACATTAAAGAAGTTAGCGAACTTCTCATTTGTTATTTATTTCAGAGCCAAAGAACAAGGATCCACATTTCCAGTCGTGAATAGTGGTTTGGTATATTTCAATTTCCAAGTGCCCAACTTGAGACATCTGAAAGGAAGTGCTGAATCTCCTCCCTCCGAAAGTCAGGTCCTTCTAAGGTGTCTTAAATTGGGCAACCAAAATCGCTAATCAGAATCAAAACATGAGGCCAGTGTATGCAGCATTCCCTTGTAAAGAGAAGGAGCAGTGGAAGGTCCAGTGGGCACATTTTTATAAATGTGTTGGTTTTTTTATCAGACCTACAGAAATTACTCCAGACCATATACGAAGATGTGGCAAAGAATTTCAGTTCAGAAGATATTGTTAAGAAGACCAGACTGCACAGGTATGCCTCATGATTGGATTCTACAAACCTAAGAAAGGCAGTTTACTATAATAGCGCTTACACTGTGCTATTTTTTTTTTCAGGATAGTTGCTGATTAAATTCAATATTCAGTGAATTTAGAGGACATTGACATTTCTCTGTATAGGTGACAGAATGGCCCATTTGACTGTGCACAATAAATGTTTATTTTCCAGGTGGACACTCAGTGAATCCTTCACTTACAAGAAAACATTTCATACAATGCTTGTATAAATCATCTACAGCAACTCTATAGAGAAAGAGGCCATTTTCTTCTCAATGTCTATAGAATTGTTTATGCTGCTACCACTGCATTTTCTACATGCTCCCCATAAAATTTCCAGTGGAACTTCTATCAAATGCACTCTGTAATTATCCCTGGCTTTTAGAAATTTTCACTAGAGTAAACAGTTAGTGCAGATCAATTTTATTCATTCTTAGGCTTAGGGTCACTTCAAAGAACATCAAACTGAACATTTTCCAAAAAATAAAGCCTAATATTGCTGTCACTTATAGGCATGCAATGTCACTGAAGTCAGTGGCAGAACTTTGGTCTGCAAAAGACAAACAAGTAAAGAGAGAGGGACAACAGCATAAACCACATTTAAACTTTGTCCTAATGCTACCAGTAATAGTTGTGAGACTCAGTGAGAAGGACCTAGTCTTGACAAGGCTGTTACAGGTGCTGTGATTTCTGCAACTCAGAACTGGAATCTGTGAATTTCCTGGCTGCTGTGGGTGTATGGATTATGTCTCCTTATTAATTTTCAAGTGTTTTTCTGTCTAGTACTGTTTGTAAATACATATGGGCCAGATCCTCAGCTGGTGTAACTTGGGATAGCTCCATTGAAGTCAGCAGAGCTACATCAAATCAAGCCATCTGAAGATCTGACCCACACATCTGTGGGTTATAAAACCCCTAAACTCTGCAAGAAGCCATGTCTCTTCTCTCAAGATTGACAATCCGCTCCAGCACCAATGCTCATGCGCTGGAGAAGGTATGTTCTGAACAGTTTCAAGGACGTGGTCTTGCCTTGCAGTTCACCACCAGTATATCAAAGGACTGAGAGAACAAGCCTAACAGCCTTTAAGGACCAGGAGAGCATACTGGGACAGAGACCTAAAAGGTAGGAACGTTAAAAAAGAGTAATCGTGTGATGTAGAATGAGAGACGCAGTCATCTTCACAAGTGGAAAACAGCTCATAAAGTCACATGCATGAATTACACCCAGCTTGGTCTGCTGTAAGAGACAGGGGATTGGAGAAGGTGTATTATGCATCCCCAATTACTAGAGTTGTGCGTTTTCAATATTGGAATTTTGCTTTAGGGCTCACACTAACATTAATAGGAGCCAGGCAGCTGTGGCTAAAAACATACCTTTGTGCATTTACATTCACTGGTAATCAAGATGAAACATGGTTTAACCTCTCCACTTTCCGGCCAGCTAAAAGTGTGTGGAGTAAGACCCATTTATTGTCCGAGGATGTCTCCCACAATTTGCCAGCATTGGGAATGTGACACGGAGACCTTATGGGGCAAGAATGGTACATGGAACAGCACTGATCCGCTCTCAATTATTCTGGTATATAGAATTATTGAAATGTAGGGCTGGAAGGGACCTTGAGAAGTCATCAAGTGAAACTAGACCATCCTGATAGGTGTTTGTCCAAACTGTTCTTTCAAACCTCCAATGATAGGTATTTCACAACCTCCCTTGGAATCCTATTCCAGAACTTAACTACACCTGAAGTTAGAAAGTTTTTTTCCAAATATCTAATTTAAATCATCCTTCCTGCAGATTAAGTCCATTACTTTTTCTCCTACCATCAGTGGGCGTGCAGAACAATCCTCTTTCTAACAGCCCTCAACATATTTGAAGACTGTTATCAGGTCCCCCCTCAGTCTTCTTTTCTCAAACCTAAACATTTTTATTTAACCTTTCCTCCATAGATCAGGTTTTCTAAATCTTTTTTCATTTTTGTTGCTCTTCTCTGGAGTATCTCCAATTTTTCCACATCTTTCCAAAAGTGCAGTACTCACAATTAGAGAAAGTACTCCAGCTGACGCCTCACCAGTACCAAGTAGAACAGGACAGTTACCTTCCGTGTCTTATATACGACACTCCTGTTAATACAACCCAGAATGATACTAGCCTTTTTCGCAACTGTATCACATTGTTGACTTGTATTCAATTTGTGATCTGCTACAACCCCCAGATCCTTTTCAGAAGTACTACAGCCTAGCCAGTTATTCCCCATTTTGTAGTTGTGCATCTGATTTTTCCTTCCTGAGTGTAGTGCTTTTCTCTTATTAAAATTTATCTTGTTGAATTCAGACCAGTTTCCAATTTGTCAAGGTCCTTTTGAATTCTAACCTTGTCCTCCAAAAGTGCTTGCAACCCCTCCCAGCTTGGTGTCATCTGCACTCCATTATCCAAGTTATTAATGAAAATATTGACTATTACCAGAACCAGGACTGATCCCTGTGGGATCCCACTAGAAATGCCCTCCCAGTCAGGCAGTGAACTGCTAGTAATTACTCCTTGAGTACGGTCTTTCAACAAGTTGTACACCCACCTGATAGTAATTTAATCTAGATCACATTGCTCCAGTTTTCTTATGAGAATGTCATGTGGGACTGTGTCAGAAGCTTTACTGAAATCAAGATATATCAGCTCTATTGCTTCCCCAGCCCCAAACCAGTAGGCCAGTATGTGGTGTTGAGAATTATTTCTCACACTTAACACATGATAATTATGGTGTTGAATTTACCTCTGAAATTGGAAAGTGGTGGCCTGAACTAGAGGCAATTTGGGCCTATCCATTATAATTGCACTGGCAAAGTGCTCACTTAAGGGTTTCTTAAGCCCAGAAATGGTGTGTGTTTGTCAGAAGGTAAAAAGGGGAGGAATTCCCTACTACAGAGGGTGTTTCAGTAACTGTCTGCCAGCCCCTGTTTGACTGCTTATGTCACTACGCTGTGTCTCGTCTAAGAAATAGAGGATGGGGGCTTCTATTTGAGACTTATTCAAGCCCAGGCTAAACTATTGGCTTAATTAGCTATTAATTCAATACTTCTTGTTAGGCCATAATTCTGTTACAGGCAGGACGTGTGTATCTATGCAGCATCTCCAAGCTTATTTTTGAGTTAGGTTCTGATGGAATCTGACGCGTAATGTGAATTTGTCAGTGATGGCATCTTGTTCCTCCTATCAGTCTTCCAACTCTCTCCCTTTGGATTGACTAACAGGGAAGAAAGGAGATCAAGCTGCCATGTTCTTCTCCTCCTCACCTTTCAGGAGCCACTGTCGCTGTCAAAGCAAGAGGGAGCATACCACCACTGGGCCTCTGGCTAGATCTATTGCTGCCACTAAACCAGGAAAGAAGAGGGCCTGTGATGTCCCAGCCCTCCACTGAATCTAATTCCATGACTCAGTTTGCCCCAGTTTCTGTAGCCAGTCCCCAGTTCTGTGGTGGGTTCCCCACTACAGACTCAAAGAACACAAGACACATGTTATAATCTGACATTTACTGCAATATTTTTTCCCTTGGTTTGAGGTAAAGGGGAGAGAAATATCAAGTATAAATCTTATCTCTGGATGGCTCTGAATAAGTCTGTCATATTGGGAGTAATTCATCAGTGCCAGCAGGATGTTTCATATGCTGGAGAAGGCATACTTTGTACATTTTTAAGGATCTTGTCTTGTCTTGTAGTTCACTATCGGTGACTCTGAAGGATGACAGAGTAAACACAACATCCAAGTACCAAGAGAGCTTAACATCACTGGACCAGAGGCCTAAAAGGTAGGCGTCATTACAGAATCTAAGCATGTGGCATGTAGTATGCTCCATGCTGTCAGCTTCACACGTGGAAGGCATATGGTATGCACATGACAGATAGCATCTTATTGTTATAAGAGCATGGTGAGTTGAGGAAATCCTGCTTTCTGACTGTTACTGATTTGCTGTATATTTTGTATTATGTTTTCAATACAGTGCATGGGGATTTGCCTTGGGTTTCCTGTTAACATCACTGAGAGTTGTGCACCTAAATTTTGATGTTGACCTTGAAAATGAATTTTCCGTTGTCAACCAGATTTATCTTGCTTGAAATCATAGCTGTTTATCATCTCGGAAATTGTCTACCCCGGTGATGTTGTCTGGGTTTGCAAGGCATACTGTACTATCTTAAGGGATTTGGAATAACAGAGACTTGGTGGGATAACTCACATGACTGGAGTACTGTCATGGATGGATATAAACTGTTCAGGAAGGACAGGCAGGGCAGAAAAGGTGGGGGAGTTGCATTGTATGTAAGAGAGGAGTATGACTGCTCAGAGCTCCGGTATGAAACTGCAGAAAAACCTGAGAGTCTCTGGATTAAGTTTAGAAGTGTGAGCAACAAGGGTGATGTTGTGGTGGGAGTCTGCTATAGACCAGCAGACCAGGGGGATGAGGTGGACGAGGCTTTCTTCTGGCAACTAGCAGAAGTTACTAGATCGCAGGCCCTGGTTCTCATGGGAGACTTTAATCACCCTGATATCTGCTGGGAGAGCAATACAGCGGTGCACAGACAATCCAGGAAGTTTTTGAAAAGTGTAGGGGACAATTTCCTGGTGCAAGTGCTGGAGGAACCAACTAGGGGCAGAGCTCTTCTAGACCTGCTGCTCACAAACCGGGAAGAATTAGTAGGGGAAGCAAAAGTGGATGGGAACCTGGGAGGCAGTGACCATGAGATGGTCGAGTTCAGGATCCTGACACAAGGAAGAAAGGAGAGCAGCAGAATACGGACCCTGGACTTCAGAAAAGCAGACTTTGACTCCCTCAGGGAACTGATGGGCAGGATCCCTTGGGAGAATAACATGAGGGGGAAAGGAGTCCAGGAGAGCTGGCTGTATTTTAAAGAATCCTTATTGAGGTTGCAGGAAAAAACCATCCCGATGTGTAGAAAGAACAGTAAATATGGCAGGCGACCAGCTTGACTTAACAGTGAAATCCTTGCTGACCTTAAACGCAAAAAAGAAGCTTACAAGAAGTGGAAGATTGGACAAAAGACCAGGGAGGAGTATAAAAATATTGCTCAGGCATGCAAGAATGAAATCATGAAGGCCAAATCACACTTGGAGTTGCAGCTAGCAAGAGATGTTAAGAGTAACAAGAAGGGTTTCTTCAGGTATGTTAGCAACAAGAAGAAAGTCAAGGAAAGTGTGGGCCCCTTACTGAATGAGGGAGGCAACCTAGTAACAGAGGATGTGGAAAAAGCTAATGTACTCAGTGATTTTTTTGCCTCTGTCTTCATGAACAAGGTCAGCTCCCAGACTGGTCAGCTCCCGCTGGGCAGCACAGTATGGGGAGAAGGTGACCAGCCCTCTGTGGAGAAAGAAGTGGTTCGGGACAAGTTAGAAAAACTGGACGAGCACAAGTCCATGGGGCCGGATGCGCTGCATCCGAGGGTGCTAAAGGAGTTGGCGGATGTGATTGCAGAGCCATTGGCCATTATCTTTGAAAACTCATGGCGATCGGGGGAGGTCCTGGATGACTGGAAAAAGGCTAATGTAGTGCCCATCTTTAAAAAAGGGAAGGAGGAGGATCCGGGGAACTACAAGCCAGTCAGCCTCACCTCAGTCCCTGGAAAAATCATGGAGCAGGTCCTCAAGGAATCAATTCTGAAGCACTTAGAGGAGAGGAAAGTGATCAGGAACAGTCAGCATGGATTCACCAAGGGCAAGTCATGCCTGACTAACCTAATTGCCTTCTATGAGGAGATAACTGACTCTGTGGATGAGGGGAAAGCAGTGGATGTGTTATTCCTTGACTTTAGCAAAGCTTTTGATACGGTCTCCCACAGTATTCTTGCCACCGAGTTAAAGAAGTATGGGATGGATGAATGGACTATAAGGTGGATAGAAAGCTGGCTAGATCATCGGGCTCAACGGGTAGTGATCAACAGCTCCATGTCTAGCTGGCAGCCGGTTTCAAGTGGAGTGCCCCAGGGGTCGGTCCTGGGGCAAGTTTTGTTCAATATCTTCATTAATGATCTGGAGGATGGCGTGGACTGCACTCTCAGCAAGTTTGCAGATGACACTAAACTGGGAGGAGTGGTAGATACACTGGAGGGTAGGGATAGGATACAGAGGGACCTAGACAAATTAGAGGATTGGGCCAAAAGAAACCTGATGAGGTTCAACAAGGACAAGTGCAGAGTCCTGCACTTAGGACGGAAGAATCCCATGCACTGTTACAGACTAGGGACCGAATGGCTAGGAAGCAGTTCTGCAGAAAAGGACCTAGGGGTTACAGTGGATGAGAAGCTAGATATGAGTCAACAGTGTGCCCTTGTTGCCAAGAAGGCTAACGGCATTTTGGGCTCTATAAGTAGGGGCATTGCCAGCAGATCGAGGGACGTGATCATTCTCCTCTATTTAACATTGGTGAGGCCTCATCTGGAGTACTGTGTCCAGTTTTGGGCCCCACACTACAAGAAGGATGTGGAAAAATTGGAAAGAGTCCAGCGGAGGGCAACAAAAATGATTAGGGGGCTGGAGCACATGACTTATGAGGAGAGGCTGAGGGAACTGGGATTGTTTAGTCTGCAGAAGAGAAGAATGAGGGGGGATTTGATAGCTGCTTTCAACTACCTGAAAGGGGGGTTCCAAAAAGGATGGATCTAGACTGTTCTCAGTGGTACCAGATGACAGAACAAGGAGTAATGGTCTCAAGTTGCAGTGGGGGAGGTTTAGGTTGGATATTAGGAAAAACTTTTTCACTAGGAGGGTGGTGAAGCACTGGAATGGGTTACCTAGGGAGGTGGTGGAATCTCCTTCCTTAGAGGTTTTTAAGGTCAGGCTTGACAAAGCCCTGGCTGGGATGATTTAGTTGGGAATTGGTCCTGCTTTGAGCAGGGGGTTGGACTAGATGACCTCCTGAGGTCCCTTCCAACCCTGATATTCTATGATTCTATGATTTGTTTTTTCTTGCAGTTCACTATCTGTGACTCTGAGGGAGGACAAAACAACCACAGCAACCTTTAAGGAGGAGGAGAGCACAAAGCACATAAAGAGGCCTAAAAGGTAGGTAGCATGCTGGATGCAATGCTCATGAGGGGCATTCATGTGGAAAGCAAAACTGTAAGCAAAACCCTGCTAGAGTATGTGTACTATCTGACACACAAACTGCTCGGTTTCCATGCAATACCATGTGGATTTTGTCATATGATTCCCATGTACATTAATGTGAGTTGTGAAGCCAAATCTATGGATTTTGCCTTAACTACTTACCCTTCTGTGTTTAATTCCACTACTGGGCAAAAAAGCCTAGTTAAACCTTACCAGTTGCAGATTAGATGAAAGAGTGTGAGATCATAACCATTTATTAGCAAAGAGGCTGCCTGTCCTCGTCACAGTGTCTGGTATTATTTGCAATTTGCAGTCTGCTCTTTATTTATATTTCATGTAGTTTTGCTTCTGTTCCCTGTTTTGGATGATTTCTATAACTAACCAACACAGTGCAAATTATGAATTTTTCAAATGAATCTGCAACTAGAAATTTGCTGCCCATGAATATTTCAGAATTCAAGCTAGCAATTTGTGGTTTGTGAATATTCCTGCTAGTTAATCTCAAGCACTCGATTTGTCACCCCCAGAAGGGTGAACACTAAGACGTTGTGGATGTGATGAAAAAATTTGTTTTTGAATTCAGATGAATATTTGCAGACCATTTTTTCTAGTACTTGTTCAGTTCTAAACCCAGCTCTGTACTCCTTCATTTGCATGTTTATGACCAGGAATGTCCTAACTTTTAATCTGAGAGCTGAGGCTTTCAGTTCACATCACTTTATAAAGCTCTGTGTTCTGAGCTGCCCAGCACTGTTTCACAGAAATGAATAACTATGGTGTTTGTGTGCTTTCACCTGCAGCTCCCATGCCAGCTATTTCATTCAAAGTAAATATAATTTGTGTGCTGAGATGAGGCAGAAGTTCTCTGCTGTAGCTGAAGAAGCAGCTTTTTGTTTGCATGACAACCTGGAGATCCTTGAACGGTAAGAACTTGAATGCTTGCTATATGCTGTCAAAGCACTGCATGCCTCACTTCTGTAACATACTTAGGACATGCTCTCAAACCTTTTAGAGATGGGTCTGCTAACTTCGGTGGAGTGGTACCAGAGTAATGGCATATGGAGTATATGCCCAGCTGATCTTAGGGGTACCCATGCAAGGGTGTACACTCTGGGCCAAATATTCAAGCCACTGTGCTGAGATTTGTCTGCATGATTCCTAAGGGCGTTGCACAGAATATTTACCTTTACATGTGTAATTTACAGGCACTGGGGAAAAGTTCCCCCAAACTTCAGAGTCCATTGTCTTCTTTACATTCTAGCCAGTTGATTCAGTGGACTCAGTGACATTCAACAGTATATCTTTAATTAACTTTTTCCAGGCTGAAGGCAGCCTTCCTAGTTTGTCACACAAACCTCTTAAACTGCTGCTAAGGTTTCAAATTCCAGTGTAACCCTTGGTCCAAGAATCCCAGTCCCTCTAGCACAGCACATTTGGAGTGTTGGATTTACTTACTTTTGAAGCTAATCCTTGTTCTCCCAAAGAGCGGCTACTCAGTCACCCCAAATTAGAGCCAATCCACACGTGATCTGTAGGGTCATCCGCCATCGCTATGTGGATCACTGTCCTTTCACATTACTGCGCAATTCTAGTGTCTACAGTTGCAGCCATCTGTCTCGTGCGTAGGACAAGTGAGCAGCCTTCTCCCAGGCCAGCTTCAATTCTGGTCCATTGATCAGCCAGCATTGGTCATCCTTTCCTCTAGAAAGACTGAAATGTTTCACCTATGACTCATCTGAGCTCTATAGCTGTAGAAAATAAGAGACCTGAGATCTCTCTTCACATAGTTATTTTAAAGGGCGGTATCCCCAGTTTCTCCTCCTGCCACACCACTCTTACATTCACGCCTCTACTGGTATGTTAGGTCCTCTCCAGAGCCCCAAAGTGTTTTCTCTGCCACCTCTCATAGTCACCCATTGTGACTGCATGAAGAATTGACTGATTCTTGGATCTTTCAGGATAAAAGAACAAATCAGACCCATCTAATTACCTGAAACCATTCCACCTTCACTATAAACTCATAAAATCTCACAAGAGTAGCAGGGTAGATCAGTATTTGCATGAGGGGACACTGAAGATCACCTAGATGTGACAGGAACTAGTGTTGGATGGTAATTCAGTAGGTGGCACTCTATTGGCTGAGTTCACCCTAAACCAAGGTCCCATTGTGATGATGTTGGGGACTGTGCTGCTGGAGAAGCTGCTTTTGGATGGGAAGAGAAGCAGAGGTCCGGACTACTTGTGGTCAATATAACTGGATGGGGCTTTTTGTAGGATATGGCATATTAGTGTGGTATCCTGGACAAAATACCAGCTCAGGTAATTAAATTCTGCCTATTCTCCCTAGGGTTTCAGATATTTAAAATAGTATTCTTTCTTCCTGCCCTGAGTTATGTAGTATTGCAGTCTGCTCTTAAATACCAGATACTTTACAACTCAGAGGTGACTGCATTTCAGTGTCAGATGATTTGATCCTTAAGTATATACTTTACCTAGCTCACTAAATTGATGGAGGCTTTAATTAATTGTTAGTAAATCGTTCAGAGAGACTTAATTTATAAAGCGCTATCAAAGTGCAAAATATTACTAGTATCGATGGCTTGAACATGCTCTGTTCTTCTCATCTCATTGCCTTCCACCATCCTAAGTATCTTTCCAGCTAACGTTCAATCAGAATGTTAATTTTTAAAATATACGGTCTTAATTTTTTGAAGTGTATTTGTAGGAGGCGGGAGGAGAAGAGTTCTCAGAAATACCAATCTTTAAAAAACATCACGTATTTTGAGAGAGACCTAGAAAGAATGAGACAGTGTGGCCTGAGAGCTGAAAGAGAACATGACGAAGATGAACGCAACTGGTAAGGAAGGAAGAGCTAAACACACCCCCAGAGCATTTCCTCTAGGACCAAAAGCTCTTCTTTATTTTCAGCTTTTTTTTTTCTATCAAACCAAAAGAAAGTCGTCTTAGAAACCTGTAAACCCTCTTAAATACCATCGCTCAGGGCTTGATTTTACCACCCTTATAAACACTGTCTAAGTGAAGATGCAACAATGATATCCAGGACCAGATTTCACCTTGTGTTGCAAATCTGCTTGGTGAAGATGGGAGGAGAGAGGGTGTAAGTAGCTTGTTTCCGTTTTAAAAAGGTCTGATGCCTCCAGGCAACTCTGCATCTCCAGCTTATGGCCTTATAGGAGGCATAAGTTTGCAAAACACTTTGGGATCCTTAGGATGACAGGCCTTCTATAAGTATACATTGATCCATACATAATGTGGTGTTGGAAATGAAAGCTTGTGTTCCTATTAGCAATGCTGATGATGGAGAGGACTTTGCCTCCAGCTGCCTATCCATCACACATGTTTGAAGAACGTTTCCCCGCTAGTGTTTATAAACTGCACCCAGATATCAACTTCATCCCTCCCAGGGGCAAAAGGCATCATCACCACGAGATAAGCAGGCACCTCTCAGTAAAGCACTCCTGCAGAGCTCCAGCCTTTGATGATGGGAATTAGATTAGCTATATCGCACAGCACAGAAAATAGGGCTGCTGCGTCAGTCTTCCCTCAGTGAATCCAGTGAAGTAAAGTGGCGGCAGATTTTGTGTCGAGAGTCTACGTTCCAGATGCTTATTCTCAACTGACCCTAACTGAGAATGCGTTAGAAGCAAATGTTGGTCTATTTAGAAAAGCTGCATTTTGCATTGTAGCGCATACTCACTCCACCTGCTTCCCAAATCGAAGGCCTGGTCTAAGTTTGGAAGCTGTACCACTATAACTGTCGAGTAGGGGTGTGATTTTATTTTACTGCTTTAATTGTATCTGTACAAGCCTAGGGTGGATGTATTTATACAAGTATAAAGGAACCTTATAACAGTATAGTTATTCCCATACAAGAATATCTGTTCTGGTGTAAAGCGCCTTTTTACTAATAAAACTGCATCCACACTAGGGCCAGGTCTACACGGAAAAGTTTTACTGGAATACCTATGGTTAGGGAGGGTGTGATTTATTATTTGTTAAGCAACACGGCTATGCCAGTAAAAGCATCAATGTAGATGCAGTTATACCTCTAAAAAGATCTACACTGCAAAGATTTGCTGGCAGAGCTCCGACAGGTAGGAGTATGAAAAAATCACACCGTTAGCCGCGTAGCTCTGCTGGGACAACCCCTGGTGTAGACACAGCTAAGATGACCGAGTGCTCCTGCCAGCTTAGCTAATGTCATTCGGAGAGGTGGTGTCACTATGCAGGCAGAACCACTTCTGCTGGCTTATGCTGCAGCTCCCCAGGGGGCTCCGCTCGTCTAGCTACACTTGCCCAGGCTCGGTAGTGTAGATTAGCCCTAATTTTGCTTATATTGGGGCAACCAGCATAAGCTGTACTGATTATAAGCACTTTTACGCAGCCATCACTGTGCCCACGCTAAAGGATCTTTGCCAATTTCACTTTACTGCTATAACGATATTGACAAAACCCTCCTAGAGTAGACAAGGCCTAGGGAGGTTGTACTATTTTACCTATGCCAGCATGCTTAAAATGGGATCACTTTCTAGTGCAGCTTTTCTTGAAGGAGGGGCAGGGGTGGGGCCTTGGTGGAAGGAGTGGAGTGGGGGTGGGGTTTGGGGCTGAACGGGGTATTAAAATTTTTTAAGTTAAAATGGGGGTCCTCAGGTTGCTAAAGTTTGAGAACCGCTGACTAGACAACACCTAAACTGTCTCCCCTTAATGGTTCTGGGAAGAACCTCCTCTTGCTGCTGACATAATGATACGTGGTATCTTCAGCTGGAGGGAGACCGCACTTGCTGCTAAAGACTAGTTGATGTGCTGGCAAATTCCAGACCTGCAGGGGACAAGGGAGAAGCCACCACACTTCCACAGACACATACAGTCTGGAGGGGTTGGAGACATCAGTCTCCAGGGCTGTCAAAGCAGCACTACAAAAATTTATACAGGACATTAAAAAAAATGCGTCTTTTCACAAGAGCTTTATTGTTATTGTAATGTATAATTCTCCTCTTGAGTCTCCATATTCAGAGTGAAATGGCAAAGATTGAAAGTTACAAGCACACTCTCACATCAGTAAGATTTATCTCAGCACGTACCGGGGGAAAAATATGATGACAGCAAGGGGAAAAGGGACAGTAAAGAAAATCAGAAAGTGTGTCAGATCAGGCTGTGATTGCTTCGGAAAATCTATAGAGGCTAAACAAGAGAGAGAAGAGATGAACAGGGCAAATCAGAAGTAAAATGGAAACATTTGTCAGTATTTTATTGTTTGCTTTCACACCAAAGGTTTGTCATCCGGAATGTAAATGACTAATCAGGGGATCTCTTTTTAATGCTGTACAAAGGAAGTTGGGTGCACAGTCCTGTTAACAATAGAAACAAAGCTTCTTTGCATCATTCCCTGGCATGTAATGCTCAGTGAAGCGTCCCACAAAGACATTTTTTTCTCACATTCTGTGAGGGGGGGAAAGGGGGGGCAAATAAATCAGGTAAGTCTGAGGTGCCCAGCAGTGTAAACATCAGTTTCAAGGGCGTTTATTTCAGCTCTGCTCTGCTGGCTCTTACAGGTTTTCCAGTTTGCTGTCCAGAATCCCGGATGCTGTGAAGAATGACAGTCACACACACAGAATCTTAAAGAAACTGGAAAAGTTTGGCAAGAACCCGGATGTGAGAATCCGTCCCACCACCTTTCTGAAGGTGCTGAGTGAGCTACGTGTATGGGAGTTGTGTTCTCCAGACATCTGTGCAGCCGTGGAGGTGACAAGAGTCCATCTGTTAGTGTTCTAATCCTGGGGGGCGGGGTGGGGAGGGAAGGCATCCTGCAGTGTGATTTACCCAATGGAAGGTTACAAAGATACATGATTTGAGACAGTGGGGCCACGTCCCTGCAAAATGGAGATCATAATATCCACCTTTGTAAAGCCCTTTAAACTCTTTGGGTGAAAGGTGCGATGTAACTGAGAAGTATTATTGATGATTGTTTTGTTGGTGGTATTTCATCACTGATTTTATTTGCTGCCAGAGTGAAAGTGACAGCAGGTTAGTATAAGTAGTTAGAATACATGCAGAGGGACATTCAGTTGTTGCTGTGCTCTGGAAAGGCTTGTATTTCACAGATGTGATGTATGCCAAGCACTAGAGAATAAGAAGCACACTAGTGAACTGTGAAATCTGCAGATTTATTTGAAGAGGCTTCAGCAACATGTGAATAAAAGCTGCTCTGGTTATGTGTAAAGACCTACTCAAGTGGCTCAAGTAAAGGGCTCTAGAAATAATCTGCACAAGGGAAAGAAGAAAGAAGGAGAGAAGGAAAGATGGAAGGGGAAAAGGAGAGGTTATGTTAAATATAGATTGTGGATGCTAAATAAGTCACTTACTGTAAACAAGGCAATGATGCCACCTTGTGGTTTCTATTGTTATCACAGCCCTTTCCTCATCAGCCGAAAACCCGCAACGGTAACATGTTAAATAATAACAACACACACAAGCTGCTCAGCTACATCAGATAAACTATACACATAAGAACTGTACACATCTATACACATCTGTGTCATGAGATAAAAAGGCCAAGTTCTTCCAACACCCAGAAAGCTTGGGGATAGTTTAACTGCACTTCTTGGTGACTTACAAATAGGTAACCATTGTCTCCGGAGCCCTGCCTCGTGTAATCCTACCAGGAACTCCCAAAGTAGCGCCAGGGAGGCTCCCCTTGCCATTATGCACACTTCATGAAGCCTAGATTCTCTGTTGTCTGCCAGTTATTCTGATTCTCTTTATCTTTGATTGTGGCTTCCACTCTGTGCCCTTTGCATGCTCTTCCTTCACACTAGTGTTAGGAATGGCACCTAAAACAAAAAACTACTAATGCTACTGAGTTCTGTTTCCAGCCTCTTCTACCTTCTCCACAAGCATCCACAGAGGAGGGCTCTAGTGTTCCTTCTGCCTGGATCTGATAAAGGCAGTGGGAGTATGTCAGGAAGAGGAAAAACCCCATTCAGTGTCAGCTGCCTGACACTTCTCCAAACTAACACTTTGATTCATCTTTAAGCCAATTTAATGTAACACAACTCTGGGTAAAAGAAAAGCTTTACACTTTATACAACCTTAGCTCTGCAGGTTTTAGGGTGTAAATAATACTGAAGATCATAGCGGCTTCATTTTAATTACCATGCACTATTATAGAAATTTGTATTAAAAGACTTACTTCCTTTTTCATTTTTATCGCACCAATCTAAAGGAGGTTAACATGCTAACAGTTTGCAGGCTCTATGGTGGTTGGCCCACAGTCAGATGGTATCAGTATCTCTTATATATAATATAAAGCGCTAAGGAAAATGCCCCTTTATTTTTCAGTTTGTGCGTGAAAATATTGTTCAGATGCCAGAAGAGGATTACAAAGCATGGCTTCAGACTCGAGTCAGAATCCCCAGAAGAGCTCATAGTGCTCCACCCTTGTGCTGAAAGGTCAGAGGAGCTGGTTTCCTGGCCACAAGAGGGAAGTCTTGGTGCTTCAGACAGAGATCTGGTTCCTGGTGAGATCTGCCTGAAGGAGGGCTGGGGAAAAAAACTTTGGAAACCGCTCCAATTGTGTATGCTTGGTAGCTATTGAAATGTGTAACTCCACAATGCTCATCTTAACACCAGCCCATATTTACCCAGTGACCACCAAAAAAGAGAAACCAAATATTGCAGTTCCTTTCCAGGTAGCCTTATGGACCTGCAGCAAGAGCTCACTCTCAGGTTTTCATGTAGAATTAAGACAAGTTGTAAACTACAATATCATACACGTGCTTCAAAAACACTCCTCAAATAGCAATGGAGAACTGAGAATCACCAACACCTTTTCATTGGCTCACCCTTTTCCATTATAGAACCTTCTGCTTTAGATTATTAGATAGAGAAAACCGATCTTAGTTGTTACAGTCTGTTCTGCACTCCAGTTTTGCTATCTTGCCCTTGCTTTAAAAAACAAAATCCCCAGCACTGGAACATTTTAAGCTTTGAGCCAAATCCTTTCTGTGTTAGTTTTTGTATCTTAGTTAAAATGTTTGCGTTTGTTCTCTACAATTTTTTTCGGAATAGCCACGTTGCATTGGTTTTGCTTTATTAAAATCACTATTCAAGTGTTCTGTATTCTGGGGTGCTTTTCTGTAACTGTTCATTTTCCAGTTGTGGCTGCCAAAAGCGGACAGATGTCTTTTCACCTGCTCTTCTGAGCGCTCAGTCATCATCAGACCGCTGTTCGCTAAGAGGGTAGAATGACTCCTCCTTAGCAGGAGAGGGGACTAAAGAGAATATTACTGAGTTACCCCTCCAGGGAAACGTATCATTTCACCCCCACAGTTTGACTCATCAGTGCCATCCCTGGGCACAGGAGTGCGACGACAGCACAAGGTGTTAGTTCTCTGTAATTCCTAGACACTACAGCTCTTCCCATTAATAGTAAATCTGGCGTTTCGGTGACTAAGCCTGAAATAAGAAAAAAGCCACTGGGCTTGGGATTTCCAGGCCTTGTCAAAGCTTCCGGCAGAACATCTGGTTATGCAGAACCCTAGAGTTCAGTTCATCTTCCAGCCACAAGACGAAGGAAAACAAGACTAAAATCAGGATCCAGGTCAGTACAATGATCATTGAATGTCAGTAATGCTTTGTTAGTGAACATGTGATAGGATATTCCTGGCTATTTTACTCTCCTTAGAATCTGTAAATATGGCTTGTGTTACTGTGGTATCTCTTCCATTTGTATGCCAGTCATACTTCATTACTTGGTTTGCTGTGACATCGTGTGGTGATAGCTGACATTACATCAGGGCCGGCTCCAGGCACCAGCCTGGCAAGCAGGTGCTTGGGGCGGCCACTCTGGAGAGGGGCGGCATGTGCGGCAATTCGGCTGACCGTCCCTCACTCCCGCTCGGAGCGAAGGACCTCCCGCCGAATTGCCGCTGCAGATCGCAATCGCGGGTTTTTTTTGGCTGCTTAGGGCGGCCAAAACCCTGGAGCCGGCCCTGTATTACATTCAACCTAACCCAAACGTAGGACTGGAGGGGAACTTCTGGGTTATCAAGTCCAGTCCCCTGCTGTTGCAGGCAACCCTGGCTCATAATTAAGGCTACAATTTTGTCACAGAGCTCATGGAAGTCACAGAATCTGTGACTTCCAAAGACCTCTGTGACTTCAGCCCCGGCGGCTGGGAGCTGCAGGGTCCCCCCGGTGCCTACTACAGCACCAGGGAGCTGTGAGGTACCCCCACCGCCTGAGGCAGCAGGCCCCCAAGCTCCCTGCTGCCATGGGCAGCGGGGGTACCCCACAGCTCCTGGCCTCTGTGGGGGACAGGGGGACCCCGGCTGCTCCCCGCCATGGAGCTCTGAGTCCCCAATGGTGGGGGGATGGGGGGAACAGAGCTCCCAGCCACCCAGCTGCTGCCCAGTCCCTTCCCATTTTATCATGAATATTTTTAGTAAAAGTCAGGGACAGGTCGCGGGCAATAAAGAAAAAATCACAGAAGCCTGTGACCTGTCCCTGACTTTTACTAAAAATATCCATGACAAAATTTTAGCCTTATTCATAATCCCAGTCAGAAATGGATTGAGCTCCATCTGAAAACTACCTGTGTTGCTTGCCTCCCCCCACTACTCCTATTGGCAGGCTCTCATAATTCATCATTTAAGTCATCATTTAACTGCCAGTGATCTCATAGCTAAGCTGTTGTTACACTGGCTGGCACCTACTGTTGTATCAGTCTTTATTCTTAGCTGGTGAATACAGTTCAGAATTGGGGATGTCCTCGTGAGCAAAGTACCAGGTTCCGGCTCTTCCCTGACAAATCAGAAATGGAAACTCAAAGGGCCAGATGCTCAGGTGCAAATCGGTGAATCTCCATGGAAATCAATGGAACCACGTAGAGTTACACCTGCTGAGAAGCTGACCTAAAGAATCTACCCACTTCTCAGATGAGTTTCTTCTACCTAGTGTGATTTGCTAATGTCTCTACAGTGCTTTGACTGTATAAAGCACTATTTCAGCATTGAATATTACACGTCTTTAATGAAACGTTTGTGGAGGAAACAAGGGCCCTTTTTAAGTACGATTCTGCTTGGCAATGGCTCCTCTATCTCTCTGTCTCTCCTTCTGTCAAGGGCTGCCCCAGCGAGAACTGGAGCTCCCCTCTCTTCCTTCTGTCTAGGCAGGGCTGCCCGGAGGGGAGGGCAAGTGGGGCAATTTGCCCCAGGCCCCGGGCCCCACAGGGGCCCCCACGAGAATATAGTATTCTATAGTATTGCAACTTTTTTTTATGGAAGGGGCCCCCGAAATTGCTTTGCCCCAGGCCCCCTGAATCCTCTGGGCAGCCCTGTGTCCAGGGGATGGCACCCACAAGTAGGATCTGCAACTTCTCTCCCTCTCATCCAGGGAACTTCCCTGGGTAGGAACAGCAGCTTTTCTCTTCCTCACTGCTGACAGCTTCCCTCTCTATTAATTGATGGAGATCCTCACCCCCGCTCCAGCCCCTTTATGTCAGGTAAAAGGGCTGGGATGACATGAAGGGAGACCCTAAAATCTTCGGAGCCAGCTGGGGGACAATTCCTCTGGCGCAGGAACAGAGGAAGACAGCCGTAAGACTGCCTACTAAGGATCCCCTCACAACCACTGGCATAGGGGGCATACTGTGCACAGGGGCAGATGGGTGTGTTGAGGTGGGCAACAACATGCAGTACTGTGGAGACTCTGGACAGTGCTCCAGCCCACAGGGCAGACGGGGGAAACCCGTGTAACAACATTGCGTCAATTACGCTGGTAGCTACAGAGCAGTGTAGGATCGGGAGGGTGGTAAGGACGGCTTAGGAACACTTTTTTCACCCTCCCTCTGGGCCGTGAATTCTGTGCTGCACAGCTGAGAGGCACAGCACAGAATCTCAAACACTGCTAGATTTAGGGATGAATTATGTCAAATATCTGCCTATCATCGATTTTATTAAGTGCCCATCACCAGGGTGCCTAACCATGTTCATGCAGATGAGCAGCTGAGAGCAGTCCCTCCGTGCAGACCTAGCTAGCATCTGTGGTGCACTCACTCACATTTGGTGAGCTCGGACATTTTAATGTTGGGACATAACTCCATTTTATCATTTTAATTGAAGAGAGCAGCGCTTGATCAATAAACAGAGGCTTTTATCTTAATCATTGATCCCTGATTCATAAATATGCAGCCTTTTAGCCGGTCAATAACATGGCTTATGCTTTTTCAATGTATGGTTAAAAAAGGGGGGTAGTCAAAAAACAATACCCTGTCCATACTGGGATATGGAAACTGTGTTACAGCCACACCAGCAACAACCGTGTTTGCAAAGTGCCAGAACCGTGTGATGACTGCTTTTACATTCATTTGTTGCTAGCATAGTTCAAGCTGCTGTGTGGGCAGAATATATCTCTGCTAGCTTGATCCATTCCAGCTTTGCCTAGTCATTGTGGCTGTGTCTACACTACAGACTTTATAGCTGTAATTGACTACGGCTGGTAGTAATAGTGGGAGCTACAATGTAGACAGAGCCTTTAAGTACAATTCAAACACCTGAACTTGTCCGCATTTCTCCCTTAAGTAAATGTTATTGCTCAAAAAATAGTCAGTGTTTTTCATTGAATGTAATTATACTGAAGAAACCGTTTTTGTTTCTTCCTTAGTGCTTTATAAAGTTTATTGCCTTTTCTGTGTAATCCTGATGTGTCAAAAAAGCCACAAGCTATACTAGCTCCCTGTTTAAATAAGCCTCAAATACCTGTTGTAACCTAGAGCCTCGGGCGTGGTGATTTATCCCAGTTCTTGAGAAGATAAATAATATTTCTAGCAGGTTGCAGTGACTTCGGGGGCTGATGAAGCACACTTGATCCAGACCTGGATGATAAGAGATGAGGTTGGGATGACACTTGTGTGCTATGCATTGCTAAGTTGTGGTGAAGCTCTTAAAATGTTTTGAGGGAAATGAACATGAGTGACAATAATCCCCTCTGATATGCTTTACGAGAATATTTTTTAAAATACATTTTTGCAGTTTGTACAAAGTTTGTGCAACGTTTCCAAATGTTAGAGCAGATTTAGTCTGGCTGATAACTGGGAGGGATAGATTTTCTTAAGATGAGGACTTTGCTGCAAGAAAAAAAAAGGGGGATCAGCTAGAAGAATCAGTTTTTCAACATTCAGTTCTTAGTCGTATTGATTATCTATCTATGGCATTTTTATGCCGCTCATTACGATAGCGTCTGAACACCTCTCAATCTTTAAGGCATTTATCCTCACGGCACCCCAGTGAGGTAGGATGGTATTACCCCCATTTTATAGCTGGGGAATCGAGGCACAGAGAGGCTAAGCAACTTGTCCAAGGTCACACGGGAAGTCTGGCAGAGCAGGGACCTTCCAGCTCTCCCAGGTCCTAAGCACTGAATGTCCTTACTCTCTGTTTGGGGATTATGTTTTGGGATTAATGAGCACTTTACAATCTCAGCTAGTGGGGCAGTCGCTTTTAAATTCAATTAATAAGAACATAAGAACGGCCGTACCGAGTCAGACCAAAGGTCCATCTAGCCCAGTATCCTGTCTACCGACAGTGGCCAATGCCAGGTGCCCCAGAGGGAGTGAACCTAACAGGCAATGATCAAGTGATCTCTCTCCTGCCATCCATCTCCATCCTCTGACAAACAGAGGCTAGGGACACCATTCCTTACCCATCTGGCTAATAGCCATTAATGGACTTAACCACCATGAATTTATCTAGTTCTCTTTTAAACGCTGTTATAGTCCTAGCCTTCACAACCTCCTCAGGTAAGGAATTCCACAAGTTGACTGTGCGCTGCGTGAAGAAGAACTTCCTTTTATTTGTTTTAAACCTGCTGCCTATTAATTTCATTTGGTGACCCCTAGTTCTTGTATTATGGGAATAAGTAAATAACTTTTCCGTATCCACTTTCTCCACATCACTCATGATTTTATATACCTCTATCATATCCCCCCTTAGTCTCCTCTTTTCCAAGCTGAAGAGTCCTAGCCTCTTTAATCTCTCCTCATATGGGACCCGTTCCAAACCCCTAATCATTTTAGTTGCCCTTTTCTGAACCTTTTCTAGTGCCAGTATATCTTTTTTGAGATGAGGAGACCACATCTGTATGCAGTATTTGAGATGTGGGTGTACCATCGATTTATATAAGGGTAATAATATATTCTCAGTCTTATTCTCTATCCCCTTTTTAATGATTCCTAACATCCTGTTTGCTTTTTTGACCACCTCTGCACACTGCGTGGACATCTTCAGAGAACTATCAACGATGACTCCAAGATCTTCTTCCTGACTTGTTGTAGCTAAATTAGCCCCCATCATACTGTATGTATAGTTGGGGTTATTTTTTCCAATGTGCATTACTTTACATTTATCCACATTAAATTTCATTTGCCATTTTGTTGCCCAATCACTTAGTTTTGTGAGATCTTTTTGAAGTTCATCACAGTCTGCTTTAGTCTTAACTATCTTGAGCAGTTTAGTATCCTCTGCAAACTTTGCCACCTCACTGTTTACCCCTTTCTCCAGATCATTTATGAATAAGTTGAATAGGATTGGTCCGAGGACTGACCCTTGGGGAACACCACTAGTTACCCCTCTCCATTCTGAGAATTTACCATTAATTCCTACCCTTTGTTCCCTGTCTTTTAACCAGTTCTCAATCCATGAAAGGACCTTCCCTTTTATCCCACAACAGCTTAATTTACGTAAGAGCCTTTGGTGAGGGACCTTGTCAAAGGCTTTCTGGAAATCTAAGTACACTATGTCCACTGGATCCCCCTTGTCCACATGTTTGTTGACCCCTTCAAAGAACTCTAATAGATTAGTAAGACACGATTTCCCTTTACAGAAACCATGTTGACTATTGCTCAACAGTTTATGTTTTTCTATGTGTCTGACAATTTTATTCTTAACTATTGTTTCGACTAATATGCCCGGTACCGACGTTAGACTTACTGGTCTGTAATTGCCGGGATCACCTCTAGAGCCCTTTTTAAATATTGCCGTTACATTAGCTAACTTCCAGTCATTGGGTACAGAAGCCGATTTAAAGGACAGGTTACAAACCTTAGTTAATAGTTCCGCAACTTCACATTTGAGTTCTTTCAGAACTCTTGGGTGAATGCCATCTGGTCCCGGTGACTTGTTAATGTTAAGTTTATCAATTAATTCCAAAACCTCCTCTAGTGACACCTCAATCTGTGACAGTTCCTCAGATTTGTCACCTACAAAAGCCGGCTCAGGTTTGGGAATCTCCCTAACATCCTCAGCCGTGAAGACTGAAGCAAAGAATCCATTTAGTTTCTCCGCAATGACTTTATCGTCTTTAAGCGCTCCTTTTGTATCTCGATCATCAAGGGGCCCCACTGGTTGTTTAGCAGGCGTCCTGCTTCTGATATACTTAAAAAAACATTTTGTTATTACCTTTGGAGTTTTTGGCTAGCCGTTCTTAAAACTCCTCTTTGGCTTTTTTTATTACATTCTTGCACTTAATTTGGCAGCGTTTATGCTCCTTTCTATTTGTCTCACTAGGATTTGACTTCCACTTTTTAAAGGAAGTCTTTTTATCTCTCACAGCTTCTTTTACATGGTTGTTAAGCCACGGTGGCTCTTTTTTAGTTCTTTTACGATGTTTCTTAATTTGGGGTATACATTGAAGTTGGGCCTCTATTATGGTGTCTTTAAAAAGCGCCCATGCAGCTTGCAGGGATTTCACTTTAGTCACTGTACCTTTTAACTTCTGTTTAACTAACCCCCTCATTTTTGCATAGTTCCCCCTTTTGAAATTAAATGCCACAGTGTTGGGCTGTTGAGATGTTCTTCCCACCACAGGGATGTTCAATACTATTGTATTATGGTCACTATTTCCAAGCGGTCCTGTTATAGTTACCTCTTGGACCAGCTCCTGCGCTCCACTCAGGACTAAATCTAGAGTTGCCTCTCCCCTTGTGGGTTCCCGTACCAGCTGCTCCATGAAGCAGTCATTTAAAGTATCGAGAAATTTTATCTCTGCATTTCGTCCTGAAGTGAAATGTTCCCAGTCAATATGGGAATAATTGAAATCCCCTACTATTATTGAGTTCTTAATTTTGATAGCTTCTCTAATTTCTAATTAATACTGCTTTGTTAGCTAAAAGGAAGAGCGCAAACTCAGTGTGACTGCCTATTGCATATAGAGGAAAGATGATCTTGTAAGACACTGGAATAGCGAACAGAAAAATGGGGTTCTACTCCCGGTTGTTATGGACTTCCAGTGTGACCTGAATCACTCCGTGCCTCAGTTTCCTCATCTGTAAAACTGAGAACATTTTGCTGACTCATAAGTTGAGGCTAAATTAGTTCATGCTTATGAGTTGCTCAAATATTAAGCTAGTGAGTACCATAGAAAATCTAATAAATTGATATAATAAATAATATCCAACTCCATCGCCCAGCCTTACCTTCTGCTTGTTAGCAATTTTGAAATAAACATCTCCATTCTGTTCTTGTAGGAAGTATTTGACTATACCAGAAAGGACACTAACCATTCTATTGTATCAATAACAATACTCCTCCTGTGTTTTATTTTAGACATAAAAAACAGCAGCTTATAAATACAGATTGCAAAATAAACACCTGTATCCTTCTTGAATATATGGTATTTTATGGTAAATAAATGTCACTATTATTCTCAGGTACTCTGAAATAGGGGCATATCTTTTTAATTGGAATTTCAGCAGTATGCATCACCACTGTATTCTGCTGTATTGTAAAATAGCGGCACTGTTCTGGCATCTTAAAGCGATGTTGCTATATTTGGCTTTCAACATAAATAACAGCAATTCTTTTTTGCGAACACTCGTTAATAAATATCACAGCTCTAGCACTCCAGAAGATAAAACCACAGGGCAACAAACTCCAGGGCATTTGAGACCTGATCCAACTCCTGTTAAAGTTAATGGAAAGACCCCCAGTAACTATATGCATGTTGGATCAGGCCTTCCGTCATTGTGAGATCAAAAGAGGTGTAAAAAGACCAAAGGCCAAGCTGATCGTCTCTCCAGCAAATCAACTCTATCTCCGATTCAGTGCAACAACAGAGGAATCGATAAAGCCACGCTCATAGCTAGGTAACAAGCGTACAGAAAGAAAGCTGAAAAATAAACTTGCCCAGCAGTTAATTGAGCCAACCAACAAAAGAAACTGAACAACACAGAGAAAAGAAAAGGCAGAGGAGAGAAGAGACTTAATTAATAAGGATGCAGCTTGTTAGAGTTCTCAGCTGCCAAGTCTTACCTCATTAGAGACAGGAAGCTATCTTCTCATGGCCCTAAAAGCAACCTACAAGAGAAAGCCAGCAGTTCAGAATGAAAGGAAAGTGACATTAGGGTTGTAGTTACACTCAGGTTTTTAGGTCATCTTAGTCTAGTTCCTGCAGTATTCTCTTTGAGGTGTTTGATGGCAAAATCTGATGTCATTTTAGCTGAGTTACTTTTTTCTTTTGGGAGGAATGAAAGTAGACTCCTTTTGCATTTTGTGCTTGTGACAGCATGGGAGGTCCCTCAGTGAGTGATTTCTCTGTATTTCTGAGTAACGACTTCTCCCTTATTTGACAGAGTTTGCCAGTG
The DNA here is from genome assembly GCF_002925995.2 of Terrapene triunguis. Taxonomy (NCBI): domain Eukaryota; kingdom Metazoa; phylum Chordata; order Testudines; family Emydidae; genus Terrapene; species Terrapene triunguis. The sequence continues at coordinate 8,018,444 of NW_020665302.1, forward strand.
GGTCTTCCCTCTCCTTCAAGTGACTGAACTGTCCTTCCCTGGCTCATGTGATTTAGCTCCACCTACTCGACCATCTGACCACCACTCGCGGAGGCAAACGGCAGGACTGGGAGGCTCCACCTTGGCAGAGGAAGGTTTCTGTAGCAGCTAGAACAGGGGTAGGCAACCTTTCAGGAGTGGTGTGCCGAGTCTTCATTTATTCACTCTGATTTAAGGTTTCGCATGCCAGTCATACCTTTTAACGTTTTTAGAAGGTCTCTTCCTATAAGTCTATAATATATAACTAAACTATTGTTGTATGTAAAGTAAATAAGGGTTTTAAAATGTTTAAGAAGCTTAATTTAAAATTAAATTAAAATGCAGAGCCCCCCAGATCAGTGGCCAGGACCCGGGCAGTGTGAGTGCCACTGAAAATCAGCTCGCGTGCCGCCTTCGGCACACGTGCCATAGGTTGCCTACCCCTGAGCTAGAACATTGAAAACAATCTTCTGAGCAGAGGGTTGAGGGTGGGGTTATGGTTGTTGGAGCTAGAGCTGGGTGGAGAGAGGAGGCCTGGTGCCTGTATAATGTGGATGCCTCCAAGTTTGTGTTCCTCTGCAGCAGGGCGGCTGTCTAGCCGGAGAGCAGAGTGCAAGAGGAGGCTGTAACCAGTGGTGCCAGTAGAAATCATTTCTTGCCGGTACGCTGCACTCATGAGAGGGACACAAAGGGGTGGGGGAGGTGACCTCCCCACATGGTCCCCATGTGACTCCTCCCTGCCCCACTTCCAGCCCGGGGGGAGAGCAGGGCTCTACAGAACCGCAGCAGTGAAAGGAGCAGAACATGGGGTCGCCGGGCATCCCCATACCAGCAGCTCCTCCGGCGCAGCTGTACCGCCCCCAGCCCTTCCAGCCTTGTCTTCCGGCGGGGCTGCTGTACAGCTCCCAGGCAGGACTTAGGAGACGCAGCTGCATGGAAGGGCTGGGGATGGGCTCCTCCTGTGTCTTTCCGGTACACCATACTGGCTATAAATATCTTACTGGTACGGCGTACCAGACCGTACCGCTGTACTTGCCCCACTGGCTGTAACCACCCCCTCTGTGGAGCGCAGCACTGTCTGCAAAGCTAATGGGGTCATCTTACAGGATGGCTGACACAATGGGGATTGAACCAGGGCCCTCTAGAGCTGCCTACAGGAGCTGCTGCATCTTGATTGAAAGACCCAAGCCTCCCTCGCTGGGGCTGTAACAGACTCCTGTCCTGTGTGGATGGGGGACCTGTGCCACACTCCCCAGCAGGTTTCACTCGCACTCAGACTGCCACGTCAGACATCCTTTTCTTCCACCCACAAGGCAGCCTCTGGGGCATCTACACTTTGGCTCAAACTTCGACTACTCTGGGGCCCAGACTTGCTGCTGTAAAGGTCAACGATAAAACTCCCTTTGACTTTAGTGGGAGGCTCATTAGCATTGCCACCTGTCCAGGTATTTCCCCTGATCCTCCCCCTTCGGAGATAGCTGTCCCGGGAAATCTGTAAGTAGGCTTGCCTGGAAACAAATGGTTACATATCAAATAAAACCATAACACACATTCTACAGCCTAGACTTAATTAACCAGATACTCTTATGTCTAATAAACGGCTGCTCATCCAATATCCCTGCAGCACTTCACCCCCAGGCTGGCTGTGACCTTCCTTTCATGAGGTAAGCATGCTGTCAGTTTGCCTCCTAGGTGAAGTATTCAGTGTCTCTCTTTGTACTCCAAGGTACACTGGACCAATCCTTTATTTTATTCATAAACAGGACATGCCCCTGCTGTTTGCCTCTTCCTTTGGATTTCCTCTCTTCTCAATTTCACAATCTCTGAATTTGCACCTGGCTCAGTATGCCGACAGGCACACAATGCCCAATATACCAATGGCCAGACAGGGAGCTAGGTGTCAGCTACCTCCCACCTGAAAGGAACATCTCCCAGGTATGTCACTTCCTGGTGACCGCCTTAATGCCAAGACCTAAAGAGCATAATTTTTAGTTTAGATACCTAACTCCTTAAATATTTCCCATACATACATTTTGCAATATTTATGATGACCAATGGGAACTGGCTTTTGGTAGAGACCTCACGGGCCACCCTCGGGTGAACTATTATGCAACTATTTTTCAGGAACTGCCTAAAAACGGGAGAAAACTTAACTTTTCAATTGCTTAGTACATTTTGAAATCTTTCAAATATACTAAAGCAATTCTTATCCTACTTCCAAACCCAGATGAAAAAACATACTAAACTATTTATAGGTATCCAAAATAACAGCCCACTTTAAACAGTGTAGCATAGTGAAATGTGGCTCTTTGGTTTGATAATTCCAGCAGGGGTGTGTGATGAGGTTAATGTCCCAGGTTATGGCTTCACTTGGAGTTTCACACAAATTATCACAACAGGGTCCTGACCCCCCACTTTTTGTGAAAGCCCAAAATCTTCCCCTACCATGGAGACCCTAGTTTGAAAGGTCAGTAGATGCTGTGCCAGAATAGGTGTTAGTGACTTAAAGAAGACCCACCTCCCAAGCAGGTGAACACACTGGCTCAGTTCACACTGCGGGGAGTGGTCTACTTGTGTGCACACACACACACGCGTGCACACACACACCAAGAATCAACTGAAAAGGAGAGAAAAAGGGGGAAAGAATTCTCCTCTGAGCTCTGGATCCCCTTGCTTACTGTGAGGACGAGGCCGCCTTTGCACAGCTCACGCTAGTCTTTGCCTCAGGACTGAGCAGAAAAGCCTCTGTAGAACCAGCTGAAGTTAGCTGGCAGGACTCACTGCCTTTTCCCTGGACTCAGGAACTGTCCCAGGCTGGTGCTAGTTATGGCTCCCTGCATGCCTGGCAGCAGGATTGGGCCTAAATCCTGCACTGACAACTTGAGTTAACTGAGGGCTAAGTAGGTAAAAAAAAATGACCTGTTCCTGTGGTGAAGTTATTTGGTTTTGTTTTTTGTGATTTACAGGCGCTTTACTTTAGCACAGTCTATTGTAAATTACACCCAACTATAGGTGATAGATTTAGTTATGGTGCTATAAATTGTAGTGGATTTTTAATTTTTTTTAAAAGAACCCATAATGGCTGCCGGCTGGGGTACTTAATTTATTTCCCATGCCAGACCTTTAGAACAGTAATCAAACCATCATCTGTATACATAATTTATTAGAGACCTTCCTGGAATATTCTAACCTGGCTCTTTAAGAGATTTGTTTGCTGTTCGTACTTTCTCCAGCCCCATCACTGCAGACTGGGGTGAGTCAGAATTGGTAGCTGCAGTGCAGACATTCTGAGACCCCTTGTGTGTCATCCCATAGGAACTGCATCTCCCACACATTTCGCCCATTAAAGGATCTCCTAATGTAGTCATTAGAATAGTCACCATGGAAGGAGAATTCTGGGCCTGGTTCACCGGTGTGTTACTCCAATTTGAGCCTAGTGTCATTCCATTGAAGTTAAACTGGTATAATGCAGTGGTGCATCAGACCCGAATTTGACGACTGTTCTTATTAATGCAGGTGGAAAACCTTTAATGAGCAAAGTGGTGGGTGTGTGAGAGATGTAGTTCTTACGGGATGATTCACAATGGAAAAGTGTTAAAGTTATTAATTATTTACAAAATTAGTGTTAGGCCTAACCCACAACGCTCAGCTCAGAATCCAGATCAGAATTTCCCCAATGCCTGGAATGCTAGGATTCCGGTTTTTGGTTCAGGCCCTTCTCTATGTATAACTAACAAAACTGATCCAAACATACAAAAATATATATATATATACAGAACCAAACACAACAATCAGATTTACTGGGACAAACTGCTCTCAGTTGCACCAGAATAAATTGGGAGTTGATCCAGTGAAGCCAGTGGAGATCTTCCAGATTTACACTGGGATAAATGAGAGCAAAATATGACCCATTGTCTATCTGAAAACTTTGATATATAGAATGATACTATTTAAAGAATCCTAAAGAATCCCAGAATAGCAAACCTTCCAATAAAGACCTGCACAAATGGCTCCAAACAAACTTTTCAAAGATACTAGGACAATTTAACTCCCTCGTGGAAAACAGAAAGCAAATAAGCATGCTGACTTTCTTTGTATTCCAAAACAATAGAGATGCTTTCTAGGTTGTGAAGCTGCTCAAATTCTAGCACTGCAGAAGTGATGTCAGGCAAAGAATTGCTCAAAAATAAGAAATTTTATTAAAACCTTTTTCTCATTTAAAGAAAAACATTCAGATCTGTTTGAATCACTGCACCCTATTCTTCAGTCGTAACTGAATGAATTCTAACCAGAGTAAATGGGTGGAAAATTAGCTGCACAGTTTAAAAGAACAAACTATAATTGAAAAAGTGTCTGATCTTAAACCCCCTAATAATGACTATTGCTAGATGGAAAGAGGTAGAGTTAGATTTAATGTAGACAGCCTTCCAAACACAAATCCTACAGATAGAAATACGTATAGTTTACTATGAATTCTAACTAAATTCCATATTGGTACATTTTTTTAAAAACTACATTGAAACAAATGTTCTGTCCACTAATACTAGCACTGGAATCTCAATGCATGATAATGTTCTCTCCTAATGTAGGTTTAAGAGCGCAGGAAATTAACTCTTGGAATATGCTCAGCTGCAGAAAGGTTTCACAACATAATCAGAGCAATTCAACACATTCTAAATGGATTTAACTAAAGTGGTCATATTCTAGTCCTGGACAAAACCCAAGCTGACACAGTACTATCGAAGCATCTCAATAACTAATAATTCAATCAACAGCAAATCCAACTGCAAATTCAATCATGTTGTAATTGAATTCTATGGACTTTCTTCTCAAAAAAGAGGTTACACCCAAACCTCAGAAAAGCAAAAGCAGTTAAGAATGCAACAATACCGGAACATATTAAGGAGGTGCTTCCTTCCAAGCAATGGCTAATTATTATACACGTTACACACCCGGAATTTACCATGTTTCACATATGCACCACTGAGCACTTAGATTATTGTATTTCCATTGGTCAAATTTCATGCCACAATAAATATCTCACCCATGCCAATGATACGTTTTGATCATGCCTAATCGAACAAATGGCAGGTGCCAATCTAGCCATATTAACGCAACACCAATGTGGTGATAGCACACAAGTAGCGATGTCATACTCTGTCAGCCTAAATGGCTTGGTACCCACGTACCTGAGGGATTGCCTCGGTCCCCGGGCCATACTGCAGCCGTGGTAGTCAGCCAGGGCACTCAAGTTGGATCCCTATGTTGTAAAAGAGAGGAAGTAGCTGGCAGCACGTTCTCTGTGAGGGCTCCAGGACTCTGAAACTTGTTCCCCATCTTGGTCCGCAATAGTCCAGATTTTATGACCTTTCAGGCAGGCTACAAAAGACATCTGCTCAATAGGGTTAGAGCTGAGAGAGTTTCGTAAAACGACGAAGCAGGGGAAAGGAGCTTTTTTGTTGGTGGCTAGCTAGGAGACTTCCTGTCTGAATGATTATTTTAATGCTGCAGGTGTTCTGATGTAATGTTAATTATGTGTTTGGTCAGCTATAGCCTTGTATAGGCATCTCATTTCTTTCTTTCAATTTAAATAATAATTTAAGAAGTTTCACAGTGACTGAGACAGTGCTCTCAGACAGTGAGGGGGGCTTTAACTATCACCTTGGCACTTGCTTGCTCCCAGGTTTGTTTATGGAGAAACATTTACCAAAGTGACACCTCATCAGGGCCCATTGACAATGTATGGGAAGCCAGAGCCCAGGATTCTAGCTCACGATGAAGGATGGCGTGTGCATCTACACAATGACAGTGATGTCATGGTTAAAGCAAGGGAAGGTAAATCGGTCAGTTTCTCTTTCGAGATGTTCATTAAGGAATCAGCATGAACTGGCCCCACCAGTAGAAAAATGCATCAATTTCATAACTTCAGGTGCAGTGCTGACTGGCAGACATGTAGCAAATGCAAACACAGCCATCAGCACTCTAGAAAAGGGAACACTTCTCTTTCCAACTCTAACACGTCTCTAGTTTGAAATGCACATATTAATAGAACTAGCGACTTAGAAAAGCAGACAAGATGAGGGACATCCTGTCTTGTCCCTCAAACCAGGTATAGTATAGAAGAAATAAAGCCACTGATACAAGGAGATTTAAGACCGGTTATACAAATGCTAATCCAACTGCAAAAAGTAAGGTCAAATTCAAATATGTTCAACATGGCTGAAAAAAGGGGGCCTGATCCTCTACCACTGAAATCAATGGGAATTTTGCTTTTGGATTCCAATGAGATTACTGAAATTATTATTATTATTCATGTTTATTACAGGAGTGCCTAAGATTGAGGTGAGGCCCTGTTGTGCCAGGCACTGTACAAACACAGAGTACCTTCTCCACAGCTATGGAGAGGCAGCCGAAACGAGGCAGGTGCCAGGCCTGTTGAATCAATTCTATCAATATATGCTGCCAGTTACCCCTACCTGTTTCTCATGGATCCAAGAAGAAATGCCCTTGTTAGGGCAACTGGCCAACTCTCTAGATCTAGTTTTGTATAAGGCCACCTATCACTGTGATACACGAGTGCCTTCCATGACATGTTAACAATCAAAACCACCACCACCTTGGCTACAATACAATACACCTCTACCTCGATATAACGCTGTCCTCGGGACCCAAAAAATCTTACCGCGTTATAGGTGAAACTGCGTTATATTGAACTTGCTTTGATCCGCCGAAGCACGCAGTCCCACCCTCCCCTCCCCCCCCCCCGAGCACTGCTTTACCGCGTTATATCAGAATTCGTGTTATATCGGGTCGCGTTATATCGGGGTAGAGGTGTATTACGTATTAGAGCAGTTCCCGAGGTGTAACCAGTGTAAATAAGTAAAACGTTAGAAAATCAGTAAATTGCCTGTATTTAATTCATCCTCATAAATTAACACTATCTTAGCACCCTTGACTTGTGGGGATTTGAGGGCAGTCAGTTACTTCCAGGATCAGGGTCCTACCAAAAATAAAATGTATTGGTTTGCCTGTATACAGTGCTACCTATATGGAGATTATTAATCCTCTGTGACATCAGTGCCCAAAACCTTACTTCGGGTCTAGGGAACATTATCTTTATACTAGCTTATAGCACAGCCTTCGTCACCTAATAGCCTAGGACGAGTACAATCCAGCTGTTCATTCAGAATCACCCAATGAGAGCTATGATAAAGCAGCAACTGTAGTTCCCGCAGTTCTCTCCTCTCTAATTCCTTTTAACGCACAAGGAAGCTTAATGCTTTCAGCATGTCCCTGGGCGTGCTGCTGCTTTCCACAAGTTCTGCTGGACAAACACTCTCATCACTAGCTTATGGGGTAGGAGACCACTGGAGCATTTAAAATCAACTGGATAACCATTAACTCCCAGAAACTTTCCAGTGAACAGTCAGTTAGTGCCTGCATGATGAACTGGAGTGTATAATATTCCTTTTCCTTTGAGCTTCTTAAAGCTATAATAGCCTTACTGGAGCCCTTGCACTCTTCACGATTGAACTGGCACTCGCATTTACCTGATCTGATTTACTCATAAAATATCCCATGACATTTCCCCTCAAGTGGATGCTAACTTATCCCCTCGCATCTACAAGTGAGTCAGCCGCCGCTGTCAAGGTCCGAAACTGAGTTTCCTTACTCATATAAGGAGTCTTTGTTGTTGTTGTTTATTATTTGTGTGACAGTAACATCTAGGAACCCTGGTCATTGACCAGGACCCCATTGCGCTAGGTGCTGTACAAATACAAAACGAAAAGCTGGTCCCTGGCCCAAGGAATTTATAATCTAAGTATGAGACAAGAGACGACAGCTGGATATAGACAGCCAGGGGGAATACAAGTCAACAATGGGACAATATTGGGAGCCATAGTAGGCTGTGGTCTCTGCACACCAGCAGTCTAACCGTTGTCAAGTTGTTTGTGGGCATCATGGCAAAGGAGAGGTTTGAGGAGGTATTTGAATTAGGCTAATGAGGTAGCTTAGCAGCCGTTTCTTGGGAGCTCCTCCAAAGCTCAAGGGGTGGCACTGGAGAAAGCACAAAGGGGCTTGTTTGAAAATGTAACAAGCAGGCAGTGGAGGCTGGCCTGACAGACCAATCAGAGGTGAGAAAAAGTCCTCCAAAACAGGACTGTCCCTATAAAAACGGGACATCTGGTCACCCTAATTGTGAGGGGCCTTGAAAGTGAATACAAGCAGCTTGTGTTTGATGCAATTGAAATGGAGAAGCAAGCAGAGGATGCGAAGCAGGATGATGTGATCAAAACACCCTGCTAGGGCTGGGCAAGGTCCTGCTGAAGTCAAAGGCATTATTTCTGTTAGAATGATTTGTGTAGTAAGGATTAGAGGATCAGGCCTTCAGTCAGCAGTTTGTTTACCCGTCTCTTTACTCCCCATCCCCCCCCACAACCTGTATGTGGCCTTCGCCAGAATGGGAAATTCCAACTACTCAGAAACATTCCAAAATTTGGGGGTGACTGGACCCAAGGCATTGGTTCAGCCCATTGTAAAGATAGGGGCCATTTGCAAAACTGAAATCCAAAGATTTGGATTTAGTGCAGCCATGAAGTTTGGGTATCACTGGATCCTGGGGTTTGGTTTGAGTTAATTATGATCCAAATCACCGTCTCTGACCCAAGCAGAAGAAACATGGAGTGATTTTTGACCCTAAAATGTCTAAAGCCTTGAGAAGAAGGGACCAATCAAGCAGAAAGTCTGAAGAGAGAAAAAAACTTGTGTCCCCCAAAGGCAGCACTTCAAATTTGCCAGTGCCAAAGAGGAACAGAGATATAGAGCCATATTCCTCCAACAGCTGATTGAGTGATACAGATTGTGTCATATCCAGAATAACAACAAGCTACGGTATCATCTGCCAACGGCACAATTTTAATACATATGTATGTTAAAGCTTGTCTGGTCCTGTGATAATGGGAGCTATACAAGTATCCTTAGTATCTGGGACTGGTATCTGCATTTAAGGCATTACAGAAAAGTTTAATTGAAGAAATGATCCAAAATTTAATTTTTCTAGCAAACAAATAAAAAAAATTGCCCAAAACTTTTCTCACATCAAATACAAGGCGAATGCCTCCAGGCACTGAACTCTTGGCAACACTGATGGGTTACCTAATGCTACTGTTAGCTGATTTTCCTAAAACAAAGCCTGTGAATAATCCATGGTAGAACAGGAATTAAGTAGCATGTAAATATTTTAACTCTAATCTTGTTATCTAGGCTTAATAATGAAATTGGATTACATGATTTGCAGTCTTCTAGGTCTGTCTTTTGGGGTTTTTTTTCTCCAATGTTGGGAATGTCTCCAATTGTCACAGAAAAAATCCCTAAGGACAAAGTCTAACTGAACATTGGAAGAGGTCTGAGAGAGTGTGCATCTTTCAGAGACTTATAGAAGTCAACTCCAACTCCATCAAGACGTGAGTCTGATCAGAGCGACTGATCACCTGTGCGAGACCTCCTCCATTCACAACCCTTCTTCTAGCCTAGGTGGAGATGGTTCCAGGGAAGGTCAGGGTACTCAGAAAGGTTTGTGTCTTTGTCTTTGATCTGTCCACAAAATAAAAATCTTTGTGACACCAGAAAAATGTTATTCCTATGTCTCATTTATTTGTTCTTTCCCCTTCTTTCTAGTGTGGCAGGGCCAGCCTTGATCTGAAAAGAAAAGGGAGCGATAGCTGTCAGGAGATGATGAAGAAATTACAGTTACTCAGAGACCATTAAGATGTCTCCATTTGTGATACAGTCAGGCTAATATTCCTTCTGCCATGTGCCCAGTCTCAAAAAACTTCTGGCTGTTCTCTTTTTTTCTGGATCCAGGCCTACTTTCCCTATTGAGGGCATAGCAAGCAATCTTACCTGCACTATAGTCAGGCATTGTGTCTCAAGAGGCACCATCAGTCCTTCTCCAGTTCACCTAGCCGGATCCATGAGCCAAGGCAGGGTGGGGAAGCGTTGGCCCTGCCTCTTCCTTGGCCCCTTTGGGGTGATTTACATCCCTGAATGCACTAGAAGAGCGCAGTCCCCATGCTCCGGGATTGATTGATTGCTATTAGATCTGGCCCCATGTGGGGTGAGAAAGGTAGGGCGGGGAAAGTGCCTTGCATCTTCTCCCTGCTCTCCTCATGTATCCACACTAGCCCTAGACACCATCGTATCCAGAGCAGACATACCATTACACCCAAATGGGCCAAATTCTGCACACACACACAGCTCCCCTTGAAATCACTGGGAGCCATACACAGGTCACTGAAGGCAGAATTTGTACCAATACGGGTCATAACATAGTAAGTGGCATTAGAGAGACCTAACTGAGTTTCACAGTTAATTCTGTCCTCAGGCTGTGATTGGAACGCCCATTGAAATCAATGGGCACGTTGCACACGGACTGACCTGCCAGTTGCCCTAAGAAACACGGAAGGAGGGCATTTCTAAAGGCTGAACCATGGTATTCACTGCCTGTCTCAACCAGGTACAGCAGTTCAAATGTAGCCTGTGTTACATCAGGATCACCAGGAAAATCGCTGCTTCTTCCAGAAGTGGCCAGATATCAAACACCCTGTCTAAGTTCTTTTGCAGGAATTTAGTAAGATTGGTGAAATTGATTACTCTGACCTATGTTCTAGGATAGCCTAGCTGGGTTTAGGAATACAGTTGCTGGTGAGCTCTGCCATCCATGTGAGCAGTTCCTGAAATTCTTTGAAATGTTTTCTCCAGACTTCCCATTCCAATCGGCATTCAGACCAGGAGATTTCCCAGACTGTCAGGAGTAAACTGCCTGCATCTCCTGAATCGAAGGGATTAATTGTATTTCTCTCTCGCTCTTTCTCTCTGTCTGCCTCAGTAAGTGGAGACAATTTACTGGTATTTAAAAATTAATCAATTTCCTCCTAACAGGCTGCCCTGCTTGCTTTTTAAAGTGCCTTGTGGGGGGAAGAAACCCTGCTAAATTCAGAGACAGTTGCTGCTATTTGATAGAATTTTTGTTTCACAAAACTCTCAGTGATCTCGCTCATGATTACAAGTGGAGACGTTGCCCCAGATAATCTGAAATGTCTTCAATATCTCCTTACAGCTGCCACACTCTGTCTGCCTTTCCAGCTCATTAATATCCTCTAACAAACTCCTGTGCTCCACAAGACTTGAATGCTTTTTAGAAGCAAAAGAGAGGCATCCAACCTCCTCTTTCAGGGCTATATTTCTGAAAATCCAGTCTCCAACTGTACCTGTTCACAACCCACCCCACTCCTCCGCCTGCCTCTATGCACTTAATTTTGGTGTGTGCTTCCTCCAGTGATCATTCCAACCCCTCAGTAGACATCCCACCCCATGCAAAACTTATTTATTCTTTCCTCTTTCAGATGGGAATTTAAAAACCAAGGTACTTCCTGCTTTGCCTGGACATTAAAGATCCCATGAGGCTTGTACAAGAAGGGGGTTTGCCATAGTGTCCTCCTCAGCCAGAGTTTCCCCTGCTCCAGCTATGGTGGAATGTAGTTGCTGCTACCCTCTCACATCAGAAATGTTTACGACGGGGAGGGGAAGTTACTTCAGGCCCGATCCTTCAGACGTGACTCAGCCAAAATTCCCAATGAAAGCTTTGCCTGAGTTAAGAGTGCAGGATCGGGCCCTTCATCACAGACAGCCCCAGGAAGTGTGCTCAGGGATTAAAGGCAGATCTTGGAAGGTGCTGATCCCTTCCAGAGACATGCTCAGTGCCCTCAACTCCCACTGAACTCAATGGTGAATCGTGCTTTAAAAGCTACTACAGTACTATGGCTTCCACGTGGTTATGTTTAATTCTGAGGGCTCGGAGGGGAAGCTATGTCAATACGAATGAGACCATAAGCATTAAGTGCCTAACTATTGACAACTGAAATACAGTTGTATTTTATTTTAATTCACGTTTAGCAGTTACGTGCTGACAGCGTGGCACTATATCTGAAAAAGGAAAGTCTATCTAACTATTCCTGCAGTTCTACTTTTTTATTTATTTTCTTCTTCTTCTCCCCTTTGGAATGAACTAACCAGATTACATTCAGTTCAGAAGGTAAATAGTGTACTAATAATATTATCCAAAAAGCTATTGTTCTTCATTAGCAGGCCCTTGAGGCCAAATCAGTCACTTTGCAGCTACAGAAAGCCGGTGCTTGAATACTAATGGGAAAATTGGCACATAAATGAACTGGAGTAATTTTTACCATTTCCTAACGATCTGAAATCGTTTCTTCTGACATTTTGAGAGATCAGCAGGTTTTCCTTCTACATGTGTTTTATTCCAGGATCCTAGGATAGAGCTTGAAAGATGCTTATTCTTTATATAGGTAAATATTGCATGTATATTACGCTGATATCCACATATATATCTTCCCATACGCAGAAATGGTGAACTCCTGGCCCCATTCAAGTCAAGTGCAAACGTCTTATCGACTTGAATGGGGCCAGGATGTCACACAAAATATTTTGAACCTCATTTAAAGGTACATGAATGACTTTTGGAAATGAGAAACCGAATGCAGCCTGGTTTTAGATACTGTACCTCAAAATGGAACGGGGGGCAAGTGGTAATAGATTTCACCCACTACTCCCAAATATTTAAAAGTGGCCATTCATTTTTTTTATTTTTCTGAAATTCTAGCTGTATATTTATTATCCCGTAGAAGAGCAAGGTCCTTAATCACAGATTCTGGAGGAGGCCTGGAGAATTCTAGTACTCTCTTCTGCAACTCGGAGGTCAGTACTACATCACTTTCCCTTCCGCTGTGCTGACCAAGAAGTGCAGCTGTGCCTCATCAAGCCAGTACTGCCCCGCTAAGCACCCAGCAGGAGGTGCTCAAGAGCAGCATACTCACACATTCTCTTGGGAGACAAAGCATACTGAGGAAATTTCCCCACAATGCACAAGGCCTTGTTAAGGGCTTCAGTGGGGTGCAGGAAGTTGTGCGGGCTCTCTCCCCTGGCATACATAGCACACCCCTCAAGCATTAGATGAGCCAGGAAGGGCAGCTGATATTTTCTTTGAGTGCTGGTAGCAACCTGGGTCTTGCCCCAGGAGATGAAAATATTTTAAAGATAATTCTTCTGACCAGTCAAATGCTGGGGTGAGTGACCCAGAAAGGACGTATTAAGGGGTTAAAACAGCACCAAGGGCCAATCCTGCAATCTTTATTCACATCAGTAAGTCCTTACTTACCCAAGTAGGCCTATTGAAGTCAATACAACCAGTTCTATAAATCAGAGTTGCATGGTCAGGCTTTTTTAGTTCAAATGCACCGTGAGTTAAGTGTCAAATATGCCCCTTTCATCTTTGCTGCACCTGCACCACCAGGCCGTCACTTGGACTATGTTGTGCCAATATTGTAAAAGGGTCAATGAGATGACCTAGGTAATCATAGGCCTGTCCGGCTGACATTGATCCCAGGCAAGATAATGGAGCACCTGATATGGGACTTGATTAATAAAGAATTACAGGGGGGTAATATAATAAATGCCAATCAATATGGGTTTATGGGAAATAGATCCTGTCAAACTAACTTGATCTATTTTTATAAGATTACAACCTTTTAGTTGATAAAGGTTATAGTGTTGATGTAATATGCTCAGACTTTTGTAAGGCATTTGAGTTGGTACCGCATGACATTTTGATTAAAAAATATAGAGATATAAAATTAACATGGCACACACTAAATGGATTAAAAACTGGCTAACTGACAGGTCTTGAAATGAATTGTAAACGGGGAATTATCAAACGGGTATGTTTCTAGTGGGGTCCCACTATTTAACATTTTTATCAATGACCTGGAAGAAAACCATAAAATCATTGATAAAGTTTGCAGATGACACAAAAACTGATGGAGTGGTAAATAATAAAGAGGACAGGTCACTGCTACAAAGCAATATGGATTGCGTGGTAAGCTAGGTTCAAGCAAACAATATGCAGTTCAATGTGGCTAAATGGAAGTGTATACATCTAGGAACAAAGAACATAGGCTACACTTACACGATGGGGAACTTGATCCTGGGAAGCAGGGCCTCTGAAAAATATTTGGAGGGACATGGAGGATAGTTAGCTGAACATGAGCTCCCAGTGCGACGCTGTGGACAAAAGGGCTAATGAAATTTTTGGATGCATAAACAGAGAAATATTAAGTAGGAGCAGAGAGGTTATTTTACCTCTGTATTTGGCACTGGGGAGATTGCTGCTGGAATCCTGTGTTCCATTCCTGATTCCACAATTGAAGAAGGCTGCTGATAAATTGGAGAGGGTACAGAGAAGAGCCACAAGACTGATTAACGGATTGGAAAACCTGCATTGTAGTGATAGACTCAAGGAGCTCAATCTATTTATCTTGCCAAAGAGAAGGTTAACGGGTGACTTGATTTCAGACCTACATAGGGAACAAAGATTTAATAATGGGTTCTCGCAGAGAAAGGTACGACACAATGCAATGGCTGGGAGTTGAAGCTCGACAAATTCAGACTGGAAATACGGTGTACATTTTTAACAGTGAGAGTAATTAACCACTGGAACAATTTACCAGGGTCATGGTGGATTCTCCGTCACTGACAATTTTGAAATTGTTTGGTTGTTTTTCTAAAAGTTATGCTCTAGGAATTATTTTGGGGAAGTTCTATTGCCTGTGTTAGGAGGTCAGACTAGATGATCACAATGGTCCCATCTGGCCTACGAATCTATAAATGCACTGACTGCAACAGGAATTTTAGGTGCACAAAGGAATGCTGGGGTAGGCCTTTCATACAACCCTTTTTCTAAATAGGCCATTATAGCAAACCTGTCCTGTGGCGATAAAGTTTGCAGGGCTTCTCATCTCCAAATCAACCCAAGTTTCTCAACTCGGAAAATTATTTCTTAGACTTTCTTTCCTCCGTTCACATGGGGGACACTGGAGGTTGAGCAGAGGGCTGGAAGTGAGGGTGGTTGGTTCTGTTCATGATGCTCTGACACTGGCTCGCTGTAGGACCTTGTGATGGGGTATATGGCTCATACTGGCATATAAAGGGGTAACAGGAGCCTGAGGGCCTAATTAGCCCACCGGGTTACCCCTGGTGGGGGAGTGTCAGGCCCAAATTACTATAAGGCCCACCTGAGAAAAGGGGAGGGGGGGGCAGGCCTTCCACAAAGACAGGCTTGAGGCAAAGCAGGGGAAGACTCTGGAGTCAGGAGGCTGCCGGAGAGCCTTGAGGAAAGTGGCAGACTGAGAAGAAGCCGCCCCAGGAGACAGAAGGCCCAGGGTGGGAGTGGTAGAGTCTGCAGCCCTGTGAGAGACCCTGGCAAACAGGGAAAGGTAAGAGCAGCCCATGGATGGCACGGTGGATTGCGTAGCCCATAGGGCTAGCCTTCTTGCTGGTGTGTTATACCCTTTCTTACGGATTTGTTGTTTGTTTTATTATAATAGATTTATGGATTTGTACTAGAGTATTTTGGCAGTAACACAGGGAACCTACAGGCCACATCCTGTAAGATGAGCTAAAGTAAGTTAGCCTACTTATATTTGTGACCTTTGGCATAGATAAGTGGCCGACTGGTTGCTCTCCATAAACTTAACTACACAGGTACACCACAAAGAACATGGAAATCACTACCACCAAACTGGTTCAGACTAGGTGAGGATGAGCTAATTGTCATTAATACTTATGAACATGCCAGCCTATAAAATAAGTGTACCCTGATATTATGGGGATGAGGACATTAAGTTTGGACATGGAGGGTGGGCACAGAGTGCTCAGGCTCTCTACGAGGAGCAAACCCCCATGTTTAGTTAGTTTTTTAGTCAGCTTTTTAATTAGTTTCTCTTGGGTCTTTCTATAGCTTTCTAGCTCCCTCACTGCTCCTAAATTCTTCATCTCCCACTCGAGCGTGGATGAACCTGGACCATCGGACTCTTTGGCATGCCAGAGGCGAGGTTGGTCCTTTGTCTCTCACCACCAAGTTACCAAGGAAGGGTGTGAGTATGTTAATCTAGGAAGCTTTATAGTAAACAATACCACATGTACCTCTAACCATAGGCGCCAACTTTCTCCGGCGCCGGTAGGTGCCCGCACCCCCCCGCACTTTTCCCCGCCCTGACTCCACCCCTGGCCCCACCCCCATTCCAACCCCTTCCCCAAAGTCTGTGCCCTAACTCCGCCCCCTCCCTGCCCCTATTGGATCCCTTCCCCAAATCTCCGCCCTGGCCCCGCCTCTTCCCTCAGCACGCCGCGTTCCCCCTCCCTCCGGCGGCGCGCTCGCGGAGGAGGCAGAGGTGAGCTAGAGCTGGGGGGCAGGGCAGGACCACGGTGAGCTGCCAGTGGGTGCTAAGCACCCACCAATTTTTTTCTGTGGGTGCTCCACCCACGGAGTCGGCGCCTATGCCTCTAACAGTATTATTTCCTTTGTCATTCTGATTGGTTACTTTTTCCATTTGATTACTAGTCCATTTATCTCAATAACAGTCTTAAAGGCTGTATTTTTGCTCTGAGCATGAGTGTCCTGGTCATACAAACCGAGGGTCCTTGCAAAACTCTGTGTAGCCTGATGCTGGGACGAGAACCTTGTTATCTTCTGATCAGATTAATTGGCAAGCCTATTGTATAAACAATCATATTTATGCCCCTAAAATCAGGCAACAAGTGTAAGGAGCAATCCTTAATGCCTAACGCAGGGTCCCCATCCCCTCCCCCAGCAAGAGGAGTAACAAAATCCCCAGGTTAAAAGAGGCAAAGGAAGATGAAGGCTGAGCATAAAGGCCATTATTTTCAGGGGGTTCATTTGTTTGGACTTTTCTGTTACCCCAAAAGTGACTGAACTTCAAAGCTGACCTGGCTGGAGGGTAGGGCCACATAAGCTGTGGTCGGCTGTAGACCCAGAACAGTAGGGGGCATTACACTGGAAGAACACCTGCAACATTGCATCCTAGCAAGTGGGGGTGGTCTGCCCGTGAGCTGCCCCTGTTACAACCTGATTTTCAGAGGAAATAACACTTCCCTGCCTCGCCCTGCTGTTGTGAGGCGAAGCACCGTACAAGTCTGGGACGCTCTGACACTGTATACTCCTGATTGCCCAGATAGCAGGCAGGATGTGGATTCTCTTTGGATAAGCGGGAGTTCAGATAAGTGAGAGGGCAGGAGCCATTCAGCAGCAGGATGGCCTCCCCAGCGACCAGTGGCTCCTCCTCACACTCCTGGTTGGGGGGTCTCTGCTCCGCTCACTCACTCCTGTGACAACGTGGCGGCAGAGGGCTCCCTTCCATACCCCTCCTGGCTGGGGGTATCTGCTCTACTCTCCGAATCCCTTCCTTGTCCCCCAGCATGAGACACATGGGGGACGAGGGATTTGGAGAACACAGCGGTTTGGATAGTAGGGGGTGTATACTGTGCTGTAGCAGTACAGGCTCTATCAACACCACATTGCAGCGCTGGGGCCTGGCTTCGGAATGAAGCCTGGATGAAATTCATCATGTCTCTTCTCATCAGCCTGAAAACCATTATGGCTTTATGGGCGTGTTTGAAACAGATCTTTATTCATTAAAAATAAATGACCTTGCTGAAAGTAATAAAATATTCCACCCAAAAAGCGAAATAGTATGGATCCCATGTGCAGAGGTGGCTACAGCAACCAGCAGGAATAGTCGGTTTGCTGAGACCAACCAAAACGTTTGGGGCCTTCTACATTCAAGGGGTTTGTGTTGGCTCCTCTGAACCATTCAATTCCATTCAAAGGGGATAAAAGGAAATACTTTTTCCACACAAGACATTCGACTGTGGGACTCGAGGCCACCAGAAGGCACAGAGGCAAAGATTCACAAAGGGATTGGACCTTTACCGGGATAACAAGAATATCCAAAATTGTTACAATTCATGAGGATAAAGTGGTGGTAGGGAAATTAAACCTTTGGAGTTTAAGAAGCCAACTTCTGGGGCTTCGAGCTCAGCCTAAGGCTTAGTCTGTGGGGCAGATCCTCCCACCCCCAGGGGTCTTACACCTTTCTCTAAAGCCGCTGGTGCTGGCCAGGGCCAAGGGCCCGGCTGCTCCCCCCACGTGCCTGGCCCCACTCTGCAGGCGGCTGGCTACGTTTGGTCGTTTTGGCTTCCTTGAAGCTGCTGAGCGCGGCAGGGACGGGAATGCGCCGCATCAGACCGTGTTTCATGGGGGGGAGTTTCAGTGACTTACATCTCTAGCGTTCAGCTGCGTTCCGCTTTTCGGGAACGGAAGCCCTGGGCTGGCGCCGCACCGGGCTACGATCGTGGCTTTCTCGCCACAGCCCCGTGCAGGGGGTTCCCGCCAAGGAGACGCACAAGCCCCGCGCGCCCCCCCCATTTTGCCCCCCCCCCCCCCCCCCCTTTCCCCACAAGTTCGCCCCCTTCCGATGTTGTCCTGCCCGGCCCCTGTGTTTACTCCCCTTCGGCCCAGGGCGAGCGAGGGCGGGGCCGCTAGCCCGCGGGTCACAAGACGGAGCGGCCCCTGCCCCATGCCCCGCTCCGCGGCGCGTAGCATGAGGCTCCGGCTGAGGAGGCGCCGCGCCGCGCCGCGTGTCTCTCGGGCGGACTTTCTTGGCTCCCTTCCCTGCAGCCGGGGGCGGGGGAGGAGAGATGCGGGGTGAGGTCACGGCTCCCCTGAGCCTTGCGCTGGGATTTCAGACCCTCCCGCGGAGCTCCCAGCCCAGAGCGCGGAGCCTTTTGCCGAGCGCTTCCCGCCCCAGCCTCCAGCGCCGGCTGCTGCCCATGTCTGAACCCGCCGCCAGCTCGGACCTCAAGCGGGCTTGGCACGGCAGCCCCGAGCCCAGCGTCCAGCATGAGCCCCCGCAGGCCGAGCCCATGCCCCAGAACTACCTGGTCCTCAGCATCTTCTCCTGCTTCTGCCCCGCGTACCCCATCAACATCGTGGCCTTCGTCTTCTCCATCATGGTGAGTGGCCGGGGAGAGCCCCTGGGGGCAGCTTGCCAAGGTCACTGTCCCTGGGGGCTGATCGGTGGTGAGAGCCAGCCCTGGGCGGTCCCGCAGCCACTGCCCGCCACGGGCTCCTGAAGGAGAGCAGCAGCAGCCGGACTCGGTTTGCTCAGGTCCTCCCTGCGGAGCCCTCCCTCGTCCCTTTGCTCTGCCAAGCCGTGTCCTAGCTCGGCCCATCTGGGCATCAGGTGGAGCATTGCTGGGCAGTTCGAGAGACGTCCCTTTCCCCGGCCTCTGGCCTGTCCCACCGCTGTGCCTGGAGTGGTGACTATTTCAGTGTCATAGTATTCACCCCTCTCCAGTATGCACAGGAAGGGGGCTGGACTCCCCCCAGCACACCGGCTCCATAGCTGTGAAAGGCCAGCTCCAACTCTGGGGAGCTCACATTTGGCTCTAAATTTTGTTGCTCAAACCCCTCTCTCGTACAGAGGGAATTCCAAACCCAGCAGCACACCTTCTCCTGTCAATTCACCTGTACACTTGGCAAAGGATTTGGGTGGGTGGGTTTTTGTTTCTTTTTAATGTATTCTGCCCCCTTTCCCCCCAACACTGGAAAAACACAATAATGTTCTGGACAAAGTCAGCCTTTGATCTTAAACCTCCCCTCACACTTTACCTCTTTACAACTGCTGAGTAACTGAAGAGGGGTAAAGCAGGAGAGCACACACCTGCATGCCTCTCTTTGACCTAGTGGATAAGCGACCTTCTTGCGGTATAGAATACAGTCTGTATGCTCCTGATCTGTAGAACCAAAGGGTCAGGGCCGATCTTTCCTTTCCATTAAAGTATTCTTAAATACCCAGTCTGTGATCTTGACTGGCATCGCTATGAGGAGCATGCGTGATAAAATACAGCAAAGGTTTCTTTCCCCGCCTCCCCCCATATTCCTCTCTAGCTCGCTTTCTTTCTCTTGTGTGAGCGAAGCCAGTCTTTGTCTCCTGCGCTGAGGAGCTTCCCCCTGTTGGTTGACGGTTCTGTTGTTTTGGAGGAACGGTACCTGTTGTGGAGGGCCTGGCTGGGAGAGGAAGAAGCAATCTCTCTGGTGGCTTGGGCCAATCCCATGGAGGACTTTGAATGTCAGGACAGAGACCTTGAACTGCACTCTAGATTCAGTGGGGAGCCAAGGAGACAGCGCGCAAAGCAATGTGCTTCGTGGGCACCTGTGTTAATAAGCAGAAGGGCCCCTGTGTTTTGTGGTACTTGGCGCATTTGGGGGTATGTGGTTTCATTCCTAGATAGGAGTCACAACGTACAAGCTTGGGGGTCAAAATGCATCAATCTCCGCAGCCTGAACTGTGTCTAATGGGACGGAGTGCATCTTCGGGCCAGTCACGGGGGGAAGTGGGTGATTTTTTTTTTTTTGCCACCATGTCTCTTTGAGCACCCAGTAGCAATAAAGAGGCCAAAAGGACTCCAGGGCTGTAGCCTGACTTGACAATTTGAGGACAGATGCCCTTGATGGTGGGGGTTGTGCTAGAGAGTCAGGTTCTTCCAAGTGCTCCCCTTGTCCTATCAGCATCTTTGCAGCCCTACGTGGGGTTAGTTTTTACTCAGCTGGTTGGTTTCCAGATACTAATATTAGCAAGGCCGCGAGGAAGCTGGTTCATGACGCTGTTCACAGTTGATATAAAGGAGATTGGAGATTTGCAGTTCTGAATTCTGAAGCATTTTCTTCCTTCGGTTTTGTTGGCAATCCTACTAAGAATACAGGTCCTGATCAGTAAGGTACTTGAGCACGTTTACCTTGGAGCACTAGTCCCATTGGAGTCAATGGCACTGTTTGCTGGTTTTAATGTTAGGCATGTGTTTAAGTACCTTACTGAGCCAAAACCATTAAGGAGATAATAGTGTCAGTGGCATAAATCAGTGACACAACCTCATGTTCTCCTGCCAGATAAATGAAAGATGAAACATTTATCAGACCTAAAACATGGAGGCAAAGATGATTCAAATAAAGTCTTCGATGTTCTGTTATCTTGGTCACAAAGTTTTATTCCAATTAACTTTGTCTGTTAAACTAAATAATTCAACATTGCAGACGTTTATTCTAACACACCTTTGTGTGTGACAATGACCACTGCAAAGCAGCATTCTGATTGGCAAAGGAACAGCTGTGTTTTTTCTTCAGCCAACTTTTATAGGTGTGTGGGTTTTAGCAGTAAATATGGGCTTTTCTGATTGCCTGACACTAATTTTATTTGCCACAATAATATGCAAACGGTAATAGTTTGAATTCTTTGGCAATAACCCACGAAAATTAATGCACTGAGACAAAAAGGGCTGATCTTGCAAACCCTTACTCACACAAGGAGTAGTCCCTTATGCAAGAAGCCCCATTAGTTTGAGGCTACATGGGTAAAAATTACTTGACTGGTTAATATCTCTAAAAAGATATATGATCCCTGTGATCAGTAATCTTCATTTAGTTAATGGAACTGAGCGGACAAACATATTTGTATATTGCATCTCTTTTCGCCAATGAGGCTGCAAAACTCAGTAAAAATGTAAACCTTTTCATATATATGTACTCAGATGATTACATGTGTACAACGTGTATCAAAACACACTAAGCTAAAACTAATCAGAAATCACATTTTGATTCTTAAACTTAATAATTAGTTAAAGTAGATTTTCTAAGGTGGTCTTGACTACCAAGTCTTTCAGAGATGAAAGGCATTGGCTACAGTCGTATTTCACCAGGTAGATATTTTCTTTGCTTTTGACAATCTATACCACATAATCTCTTTCTTGATTTAAGAAGACCTAGCTTTGATGGTATGTGACATCCTTTATGTCTGAGGATGTTCTGGGTACTATATAAATATAAAATAACAATAATTCACTGTGCTGGTTCATGAACATCAGTTTGCTATAAACTCAAATTGTGCGTTCGCTAAAGTCAATGTGTAACAGCTAAGAGCTGAATGTGGCTCATGGACACCTAAGGTGGTCTTCACAGCACCTTCACCCTGTATGGAGATGCCCTTGCCCACATCCCAGTTTAAGATCAAGCAGGCTTTTGTAGGCAGGCTCAAATAAAATTCTCCATGGGATGTGTAGAAACAGTTGTGGGAAGGGCACTTCCTGAATGCTGAATGGTCCTTGCAACTTTTAACCACCCACTCCCTTTGTTTTCAGGTCACCACCAGCCAGAACCTCCCCTTTTTTACATTGTAGATAACATGTCCTGTCCAAGCTTCTTTTGACAGAGCCCCATAGAGCTTCAACTCCCAGACCCACCGCACCCAACCAGACACCAAGTTCTGGATTGGAACCTGTTACGCTTGCACTGTCACCGCTTCTGGTATTGATACCCCCCATCTCATAAATGTTTTTCAGAATCTCTGAGGATTTACATTCATATCCATGTGGCGTGTTCAATTTTTCACAGAAGATGCCCAACTATACAGACTGCAGAGATAACCAAATAGCATGCTCCCTCAGAAAAGACTTCAGAGCAGTTACAGTAGGAGATGTATAAAATGTATGCTCGCTTTCAGAACCCATAATGGCCCTGATCCCGATCCCATCAAAACCAATAGCAAAACTCCCACAAACTTCAAGGGGAGCAGGACTGCGCCCAGTATCTGTTTGTCATGTCCTTCCAACATGCTTCTGATATGCTGACAACTGTTCACACCAAAGGTATCCTCTAACCCACCAGCAGGATTCAATGACAGATTTATTTTCTATCTTCTGCTGTCTCGCATGTGTTATCCTCTACACAATTCATGTACTGTAATGGGTTCCTGTTCCTTTTTCCCCCTTGCTTTTGCTGACCTCCCCCCCCACCACCACCACCACTGGGGGCTCCAGTGTTACCCATTTTACATCTTATTTCCTTGAGTATTTCTGAATGGACCTTTCCACCCATCCTAAGTATTTTTCTCTCCTCCTTATTCCTTGCCTCCTTCATGGAACGTATTGCTACACGAGATCAGTGAGTCCAAGAGGATGATGATGTGGCACTATAATGCTGGAGGTGCTGTCTTTTGGATAAGCTGTAAAACTGAGGTCCTGGTCACTTGAAGTCATTAAAGATTGCTTTGCATTTTTTTGCAAGAGTAGAAGTGTTTACCCCAATGTCCGGGCCAAACTTCATACTTGGGCGATTACATTCTCCCCAACTGTATTCCTTGGCAATTCCAATTGTATATTGTTTTCTTCCTTCCTTTAGTGCTTTAAGCTATCGTGTCGTGTTGCTGTGCAGTGTTAAACCATTGATGTGTTCCACCCCACATTCAGCTGTTTTATAATGCTGGATTAAGTGATTTCTATGTATCCCTTACCAGCCTCATAGGGGTGTTGGGTTTTTAATTAATTGGTGTGTGTGAGTGTAATGGTCCGGTGCGGGGGCTGGGCCCTCTCAGGGGCCGTCGGGTGCCAGGCCGATTCACTACACGCCCCAAATCGGTCCTTGGGGTCCAAAAGTCCCGGGGTTCCGCCCCTCAGGCAGGGGCTAAACAAAAGCACACGGTTAGATGGGCCCAAACCCTAGCTCAGGGCGGGGCACCTAATACTCAGGGATAGGGAATTGTGGGCGCCAGCCCTTGCCTCAGGGCTGGGCAAGAACCCAATCGCTGAGCTCAGTCCTTCCTTCAGGAGCTGAGCACAAACAAAGTCTAGCA